>NC_058125.1:25660596-25968096 GCF_914725855.1 Thunnus albacares | reverse complement strand
CGCCGGCATTCGTGATGCGTCTGCTGCATTAAAAACAGTCGGCGGTGCTGCAGCTGCTGTTTGCCGTTTGGAGCAGCGGCTGACATTCACACATTCACACATTCACACATTCACCTCCACAACGTTTAGAGAAGAACTCGCCACCTGAACAGAGAGGGCGAGACACGGTGTGGTCATAATGAGCTCAGCCAATGAACGGACTGGAGTCACAGATCCACATCTCCTCATCTTCATAGTGTTACTGAGAAGCATCTCTGATTTACATCCTGTATTCATTAAGTACACACACACACACACATCATTTATTATTTATTTATTATTTACATTGAACCTTCACAACATTTATAATCTATTATATGTTTTTATTCACTCTGCAGAATCATTCAGGATTAAAAATATTTAATATGACTCAAAATACGACAAACACAAACAGAAGTGATGATCTTTTAATTTTCACTAGAAGAAGAAAAGATGAAAAAAATACTTGAATCCAAGTAAAAGTCCTGCATTCAAAGTCTTATTCAAGCAGAAATACATGAGTTTAAAGATACGTAGCAGCGTTTTAATGTTGTTCAATTGAACAACTTATACTGAGTTATAACAATGTAACTTTAATAAACTGATTATTTTATATATAAAATATTGATCTGAAAAGTAAAAGTGAAAATGTAAATACCTCAGTATTATGCTGTTCTACATTTACAGGATCTAAACTGTCTTCATGATATAAAACAGGCTGAAGATGTTTACTGCAACAGAATAAAGACGTTTTAAAGATCAAACTCTTAAATATTAAAGTATTTCTCAAACTTATAAATCAGATTTAACGTCTCGCCGAAGAGAAAAGACTGAAGACGAAGTACATTCGATGTTTTATCGCTGGTTATATGACAGATTAACTATTCAGTGAAATGTTGCTTCATTTTCTGGATGAATGATAATAAAAAGACTTGAGTTGTGTTTCATGAAGGAAAACTGTTGTAATGCAGAAGACAAATGTTTCACTGCTGCAGCTGTTTCAGTGTAAATGAAGTAAATGTTGGTTTGTTTCTTCTATATGCAGGACACAATAAATAAATAAATAGCTATATAGCTGTATAAATGTTGACTGAATGTGAACAAGAACATTTGTGTGAAATCTTTAAGTCTTTGGGGATAATAAACATGACATGAAGAATAATCTAATATTTTTATAATCTATAAATATATAAATGTGGATGAAATAACAGGAAATAGAAACGAAGCTGCTGCTGCGTCAGAGAAATCATATAATGAGAATTTAGTTCAAGTAGAGATCAATGAAGATGATCAGAAAGTGATCTATAATCTTACTGATGCTGCTTCAGTAACATATTATTGATCATGATTAATAATATTTATTCCACAGAGTGTCTGAACTTCATCCATCTACTGCAGGATCACATCGTTACTGTCAAACAGGATTCAACTTTTCTTAATTTACATCCAAACATCACTTTAACTTCATCGTCCTCACAGAGACGTTCCAGAAAACATTCAGAAAACATTCAGAAAACATTCAGACAACATTCAGAAAACATTCAGACAACATTCAGACAACATTCAGAAAACATTCAGAAAACATTCAGACAACATTCAGACAACATTCAGAAAACATTCAGAAAACATTCAGACAACATTCAGACAACATACAGAAAACAGGATAAAATACCTGAAACATTCAGACGTCAGCTGACAACATCAAACCTTCAGTGTTTTGGTTTTGTCTTCACATCATCATCATGTGTTTGTGTGTTTCAGGGTCGTCTCTACTACGTGCGAATGTCGGCCTACAACATGAAGGGCTGGGGTCCTCCTGCGTCCTCCCTCCCTCCGTCTGCAGCTCCCTCCAGTAAGTTCATTCATACACTTCATCCACATGACCTCTCTAATCCAGCGGATCACATCCCGTCAGCAGGTCCGAACCCTTCAAAACCCTGCCGCAGAGACTCTGCTGAATAACTAATATCTGTCTCTCGTTAACTCGCCGTCTCTTCAGCGTCTCTTCAGCGTCTCCTGTCAATGAGTAAATCCTGACCTCACATACGACAAAACCATTAACATCCAGATGTGATCGTCCACTTAAACTGTGTTTGTCACGTCAGCCTGTTAATATTCATCATGAAAACATGAAAGGTCACATTCTGTTTTTATTTATTCATCTTTATTATTTATTTGTTCTCTGTGTAATGCTCTTGTGTTTTTAGGGTTTCATTTTTATTTTTTTATTCTATACTTTTATTAATGTTCCTCTTGATCCTCACCGCTGTGTGTTTTCTCAGTTTGGTGAACTTTTGTTGTTTTAAATGTGCTCTGTAAATAAATTGACTTTTCACTTTTCATACATGAGACGCAGCTCAAAGTACACAAAATTAAAAAGAACTTTATTTAATCAGGTTGTCTCACTGAGATTGAGACCTGAGAACAATAAAAGTGTGAAAAAATAAAAAAATATTTCAGTAAGATTCAATAAAACTATAAATAATCTACTTAAACACAAGATTATAAATGTGTTCAGATGTTTCTTAAAGGCTGCATGTCACATATTTACAGTGATGGAAGAAGTATTCAGATCCTTTACTGCAGTAAAAGTACAAATACAGCAATGGAAAAATACTCCATTACAAGTAAAAGTGGTTCCCAACCTAGGGGTCGGGCCCCTCCAAAGGGTCAGCAGATAAATCTGAGGGGTGGTGAGATGATTAATGGGAGAGGAAAGAAGAAAAAACAAAGTTCTGATACACAAATCTGTTTTCAGTTTTTTGGACTTTTTCTCTAATCTTTGATTTTTGCTGAAATATTGGATCATTTGAACATTTATTGAAATGAAAGCATGTGAGAAGTTTAGAGGGAAAAATCACTATTTGGTGGAGCTGTTAACAACTCATAGACATGTGAAATGTGACCCCGACTACACACTGCTTTTTGTAAGACGTCAAAAGACAAAAAGGTTGGAAACCACTGGTTTCATCTTTAACCCTTTCATGCATAGTGATCACTACAGTGGACAGCTACTCAAAAGCCGTTTTCTTATATATGCATGGGGGTTTTAATGGTACAGCTGCACATCAGCCAACACAGTGGACTCTAGTGTGTCGTCCCAGACGCTGCCATCTATTGGCCAGCCTTTGTAAGTGCAATACAAATTTCTCAAAACCAAGATGGCCGCCTGCCGGCTGGAAATGCTCCACGGCTCAGGAACATCTTGCCACTCCCTCTATAGTAATAGACCCGTGCACGTAAATAAAACTTTGTAACATCAAGTAACAACTAAGGAGTAATACAATTGTTAAAAAGTACTGATTTTATGTTGGGAGAAAATGACAGTCAATCATCTGTCCACTAAGTGGGACAAACTCCTCGAAAAATGAAGTGCAAATATTTTTTTTCATGCCTAAAGAGGAATAAAAACACTTATGAGGTTGTCATAATTCATCCATGAAAGGGTTAAGAATGTGTTGTATTTGAAAAGCTTATTCTATTATCCATTGTGTGAGATCAGCCTTTCTGCTGCTCGGTTGTAAACAGGTGAATCATCTGAACGTTCTCGAAGGTTCTCAGGTTGGGAACATCGCTTCATCTCTCCGTCACGACTCTCTTTCTGCACATTCAAACACTGTAGCCTTGAGCTCTGTGTGTGTGTGTGTGTGTGTGTGTGTATGTGTGTTTTTATGTCAGAAGCAGAGAGGGACAGAGTGTGTGGGTGTGCATTAATGCCAAACTGAAACAGATTTAAAGAAGCAGAAAGAGAGAAACTGCAGAGAGAAACTAACAAAAACCTTCAAACAGTTGTAAATCAATTTAAACAAATGAATTTATTCTCTGATACCTGCAGTTTCTTTTTTACGATACACTAAATCAAAGCTCCCTTTCATTTTATTTGTTACAACAAATCTTCCTTTAGGAAAAAAAAAAAGGAAGAGAAAGGTCAAAACGCTGCAAATAAAATAAAGACAGCTTTGATTTAGTGTGTGTTCTTCTTCTTCCAGCACTGAGGTTTTCTCTGTTTTATTTCCTGTTTTTTTTTTGTTTTTTTTAGATTGAGTCAGTATCAACATGTGGGCAAAGATTTATCTGTCCTAAAATGCAATTACATGTGTTTTTGAGCAGTCGTCTACTTAAATCTGGCCGAACATGAAGATCTATCATCCTCCTCCTCCTCTAGTTGACATTTTTCATGTAATCTCAGGACTGGATGTCTGCAGGCTTGTACTTACTTTCATTACTATGAAATAAATCTATTTAAGGACTCCCTGGATGTGTTTTGCTGCAGCAGCAGCATGATGTTTTGGTCCAGTTGAAGTGTTTGAGTGTTTGTCCTCTGTGTTTGTGGTCAGACTGGAGAGAGAGCGATGGTCGGGAGCCCAGGAGGCGGGGTCACATCGAGGCCATGGAGCGTCTGCTGCAGCAGGTCCGAGCGACTCACACGCACTACTGCTGCGGAGGTGAGTGACGCTGAAAATACCGGGATGTCTGTTGGTGTCTCATCCTTCAGTCTTGGTGTCACACAGCTGCACTACATGTCATGAGTAGACAGTCAGGTGATGTTGCTCCACTTGTTTCTGGAGCCTCCATTTTAGCCTCCACACCAACACGCCCCTCCAGCTGCTGTCAATCAAACACAGACACCGACACGCCCCTCCAGCTGCTGTCAATCAAACGCAGACACCGACACGCCCCTCCAGCTGCTGTCAATCAAACACAGACACCCACACGCCCCTCCAGCTGCTGTCAATCAAACACAGACACCCACACGCCCCTCCACATACTGTCAATCAAACACAGACACAGACACACCCCTCCACATACTGTCAATCAAACACAGACACCGACACACCCCTCCACATGCTGTCAATCAAACACAGACACTGACACACCCCTCCACATACTGTCAATCAAACACAGACACCAACACACCCCTCCACATACTGTCAATCAAACACAGACACCGACACACCCCTCCACATGCTGTCAATCAAACACAGACACTGACACACCCCTCCACATGCTGTCAATCAAACACAGACACTGACACACCCCTCCACATGCTGTCAATCAAACACAGACACCGACACACCCCTCCACATGCTGTCAATCAAACACAGACACCGACACACCCCTCCAGCCAGCTGAAACAAAAAAAGGGAGCATTTCCCCAGAGACCTTATTTCTTTGTTCTAATAACACAAAACTATTAACAATACCTTAGAAAAACATGTTGATATTATTTTTGACTGCAAAGAAAGACGATTACATTTGATTTCAGTTGGACTTTAATTGTAAATAGAGAAAACAAATAAGAAAACTGATCAAAAAACAAGTGAACAAATATCTGACTAACTTTCAACTTTCAGTTTTTGATGGTTACCATGTCCAGCCTCTCTCTCTCTCACACACACACACACACACACACACACACACACACACACACACACATACAGGAGGTGCCAGTGGAGCCATGTACATAAATAAGCTTTAATAAGTTTTGCCATTCTGGATTATGCTCATTTATATGTTTTAGTATGTCACAGGTGTAGCGCTGCTTTGTAAATCATCCCACTGGACTGAAAAAACAAAAAACACCTCAGATTTCAGCCAAGCAAGGAGAGAGAGAGATTTTCCATCCACCTGTTTCCACACACAGTTAGAGTTTTTATGCTGTGATGTTGGTGTAAATTTAAAAAAAACATTTCTACACTGTTAAGGAGCAAGAATTCAAGACTTTGACCCAAACTGTTCTTGACCATTACTCCATTCAGAGTTCATGAGCTGAGATCGCAAGAATTAAAACAAATTACACAGACGACCTTCAGAATATCTGCAAGACTTTGTCATTTTAGAGACATTTATAAACTCATTATTGTTCTCACTGAAAGTAAGTTCTTTAAACCGTCTGAGTTTTGTTCACTGCATTCCTGCAATTATTAAATATTTTCACAATTTATTGCAGTATTACACAAACATTGGCACCAATTTTATTGCAACTTCAGACAGACAAATCTTTAATAAAATCTGTCTTGCTGGGCACAATACTCACAAAACAATCTGTGAGACTCTTTGAGTTGAGAAGGAAGTGGAGAGTCTGGAGGTGAGATATGCTGCGCTAAGTTCACTTTACATAAATATAAACTTATCAAAGTGTTGTGACGTCTTCACACATTTCATTGTGTTTTCTTTATTTCATTAAAATGGATTCAGTTTACTTTTTTGGCAATTATTTCTGCACACAATAATCCGCAGGTTTATAAGCAGGTTTTTAGATTTTGTTTATTGAGAATCATAAAAAGGAATCTGTCATAAACATCTGAGCAAAGTCATATTGTTGCTTTGCTCAGAATATTTTAAATGTATTCTTGACGCCTCAGATTTTATTTTGTAATCACTTCTCCTGCCTCATAAACACAAAATGATCCACCGCTGTTCCTCGTCTGACTTGATCATCTTTAGAATCATTTTCTCTTCTAATGAAGCGTCGCTGCACCTGCACACGATTCAGTCTGCAGCGTTTTAATGCTGTTAAATGATATCAAAGAGTCACAGCGAGCAGCGAGGAGGAGGAGGAGGAGGATGGAGAGTCTGACGGAGGAATAGAGCGATCCTGTGCAGGACGTCGACACACAGGACGTGTGTGTGTGTGTGTGTGTGTGTGTGTGTGTGTGTGTGTGTGTGTGTGTGTGTGTGTGTGTGTGTGTGTGTGTGTGTGTGTGTGTGTGTGCTGAGAGAGAAAAAACACTCCGTCACTCAACCGACTCCAAGTCAACAGCTATGATGTCACTGGGGTCACTGCCAACCAGCACACACACACACACACACACACACTCACACACACACACACACACACACACACACACACACACACACACAGAATAAGAACAGACGTGTTGTGTTTTAGGAGGATTTTTCAGCTCTGCACGTTTCTGAACAGACGTTTTGAAAAACAGAGCCGAGTCGCCCGCAGAGAGCAAAGAAAAACGTCTCGAAACATAACGACAAAAGTGTGTGTTTGAATTTGGGTTCGCAGTACACGCTCAATTAGTCATTATCCCAGCTGTGTGTGTAAATGTAATATATACTTACCCTGTGTGTGTGTGTGTGTGTGTGTGTGTGTGTGGCTCTGCAGGGTGTATATTTGTACAATTTATTCTCAGAGAGCCAAAAATAAATGTGTGAAATTAATCAGTGTGGGTACAAAGCCACCACTATAGAGCAGAGAGAGCTCATTTAGCAGACTGCAGATCTTAATTTATGATGTGTGTGTGTGTGTGTACAGCATACACACACACACACACACACAGGGAGCAGTGTTCCCCCGAACATGGAGAAGGACTCAGATACTAAATAAGATGTGGTGGATTTTCATCCAGTTAAATAATTAAGTGAGTGATAACATTCAGTGAGATGAGTCATCAGTGTCTCAGCTCATAGACATATACATATATATATATACATATATATATATATATGTATATACATACATGTAGATGCCACATCTGGTCTTCTGGCCGCTCTCTGCAGGAAACAATATCAGACTTTTGTGCTGCGTTTGGATCTTTTAAAGAAAGAAACATCAAAACCAAGAAAAAAAGAATAATTTCACAGGCAGACAGTTATTTTACATCACTCTACTGTCACCAACATGTTGAACCCTTTCTATCATGAATGTATGACTGAAGTGAATTTATAGCTTCTATTTATTATTGTTATTATTATTATTATTATTAATTATTCCATTTGACAGTGAACCTGGATGCAGCTCACACAGGGGTCAACCAGAGTCCAAACAGCAAAGATTGAAAGCTGTTTTCACGCCGACTAAACTCATGAGATCAAAGCTACATTTAGTTTAACTGATGATAAAACTTATTGTAAACATCATTTATGTAAACAGTGTGAGAAATGTCAGTCAAGTGTGAAAATATGCAAAAATATTCATTAACACTGAATTGTGAAGCGTGTTGATATTTTTAATAGTTCTAAGTCTTTATTTTCTATATTTATTAAATCATAATAGTTGTCATATAACACAATATGAAAACATAAAATACTTCTGAGATAATTACAAAACGTAGCTCAACTTTAATTTATTATAGTGACATCAGCCTGCTGTTTACATTCAACACAAGTATTTTCATATGAAAACCATCATTTTTTGAAGTATTCTGTATTACACATGAATGTTTATTATTTCCTGACAACACAAACTGCTGGAAAATTGATTGATTGACAGATCAGTGAGTTATGATGCAATAAGAGTTGATAGATCTCTTAAAATGTCAGAAAAAAAACTCCCAAACTAGGTGTTTCCTGTTGTCTGAGGAGTCAGAGTTGTTGTGTGAATAAAAAGCAAAAGTAAACAGACTTCAAATCAACACATGAAACTAACAGAAACGTCATATTTCCATCATGTTTTCCATCGTTTGAGTTTTGACCGTCGCTCTTTTAATGACGTCAGCTGGTTGTGTCTTCTTCTTCTGCAGCAGTTTAACGGCACCGACTGGAGGTTTAGCGCCACCTGCTGTTTATCTGCTGATATTCACACAACAGCAGTGGATGGAAACAAACATTCACTACAGTTTTCTTTTGATCATTTTCAGACAGTTTGGTTAAAACGTGTGTTAAATCTGGAGGGAAACTTGGCCAGTGATGCCGTCTACATTCTCCTCTCTGTCTCTGACATGTTCACAACAACAAAGTGTGTCTTAAACCAGCAGTCAGGTGTCTGTATGAACAGTGAAAGAGGTTTTTCCTCGCTGTAATCATTCCTCCTGTTCATACTGGATATTAAAGATCCTTCAAATGTGCTTTCAATGGAAGTGATGGAGGATAAAATCCACAGTGTGTCCACACAGTCATTTCAAAGTCTGTGTGAAGCTTCTATTCAGCTTCATCAGTCTGAGTTAGTCATATCAAGTGGATATCTGACACATTTACAGTCTTTTTAGCATCAAATTCCCTCTTTGTGTTTCCTCGGACAGTGTTTCCCTGTTGAGCTGCAGGTGGAAGTATAGTAACAAAAAGAGGAACTTTGGCACTAAAAAGACTGTAACGTTGAAAGATATCTACTTGATTTGACTCATTTGGACGCTGAAGCTTCATATTAGCTTCAGATAAACTTTGAAATACATTGTAAGGTCATTATGAAGGGATCTAATGGTCAGTATGAACAGGAGGAATGATTACAGCAAGAAAAACAGCTTTAATGTTCATTTGGGCTCCTGACTGTTGTTTTAAGACACACTTGAAAAACTGTGAACTTGTCCTTTAACTTCAGTTATCAGTTAAAATGTTTAACTTAAAAATTAATTGTCTTATTTGCATGAATGGTTAATAAGTGTCATTACAAAAGTAATTAGATAGTCTGTGATAACAACATTATACAGAAATATTAAAACATACTTGAACTATTCAGGGACTAAACTAAATAAAACACTCCTCTCTCTCTCTCTCTCTCTCTCTCTCTCTCTCTTTCTCTCTCTCTCTCTCTCTCTCTCTCTCTCTGTCTCTCTCTCTCTGTCTCTCTCTCTCTCTCTCTCTCTCCCTCTCTCTCTCTCTCTCCCCCTCTCTTTCTCTCTCTGTCTCTCTCTCTCTCTCTCTCTCTCTGTCTCTCTCTCTCGTTCTTTCTCGCCCTCCTCAGATGGAAAGGTGGCTGCCTCATTAATCAACTCCAATCATGTTTTTCAGCTCGCTCCAACCAAAACTCATTTCTTTATTTATTCAGAGTGACGTGCAGCGCTGCACAGTAGGCCGCTGCACTCTTGTCATATTATCCACTTGTCAAACCCAGTTAGCCTCCAGCACTGCAAACACATAGAGACTGTTTAAAGTCGGTGTGTGTGTGTGTGTGTGTGTGTGTGTGTGTGTGTGTGTGTGTGTGTGTGTGTGCGTGCGTGTGTGCGTGTTTTCATGAGTGCTGCTTGTTGAAAACTCGCCGGCTGCTCTGCTGCAGGTACGGTTGGGTTGCGTAACATTTCGGGGGCGGCGGGAAAGCTAAAGGTCGTCTTCCGCCCGTCTGATGACACACACACAGTTCGAGTTGCAGGAGAAACGTATTCGTTAGTCTCGCTGAAACGTCGTTATCGTGAGCTTGTGTGGATGCAGGAAGGTTGAGACAGACACTGAAGGGGCGGTTTTAAAGATGAGTCTGAACAAAACAGCTGCAGAGACAGAAACATGATATAATACCACTTTGGACAAACAAGCACCAGTTTCATCTCTGCCTTTATTGGAGAGAAGATAGTGAAGTGACGGACAGGAAACCGGGAGTGAGAGTTGAGTTCAACATGAAACGAAGGCTCCTGGCAGGAATCGAACCAGTGATGTAGAGACATGTAGAGATACAAACCAGAGGCTGAGATTCACACTGAAAACACTCTGTCCACTAGATCTGTTTTATTCATCAAAATTCAACATTACTTCATGGAAAAACAACCAGATATCAATAATAGTATGGTTGTTATTCAGTGTTATGTTTGTTTTGTTTAAGGGATTTAATCAGATTCCTGTTTGTTCATTAACTTCTTCTTTTAACTCACTTTTTTGATGTAGATATTTATTTTGAGGTTTAGTTTTTACTGACGTAGTTTTGTTTTTTTACTTTGTTTATTGTAATTATAATTAAATTTGGTAATTATAATTATTATTATTATTATTTGTCTGTTGGAAATAAGAGTTTCTACCTTTGACGACAGGAAAACACAAGATAGTCCAGCTCTTTTCAATCTGTTTGATTGATTATAAAACAGTTAAAAACTCATACTTTTCATTATTTAATTTCACTATAATTACACAGATGTCAGTATTAAATATAGTGAAACATTTTCTCCCCAGAGATGAAATATCGATCTATTCCAACTTAAAGAACTTAAACTCATATTTTCACACACTGTTCATTCTGTTGTTAATCCCGTTTATCCCTCCTCCTCTTCCTCTTCCTCCTCCTCCTCCTCCTCCATCCCTCCATCACGTCGTCTGTCTGTACGGCGGTCTGTGTCTAACAGCCGTGGACACGTTTCCGTTTGTCGCCGGGCAGAACGGTAGCTCACCAACATGTCTGTGAGCGTCAGACGGCTCCACGTCTGCCGTCTGTTTACAGGACGGTAATTATGTGACGCTTAATTAGTCGCAGTAAAAAGGGGCGCTGTGGTCTGGAGATTGGCATCGCTGAGCGGCCGGCCGTCCTCGTGGGGCCGGAGGACGGGAGACAGGGATGGAGGGATGGAGGGATGGAGGAAGGGAAAAAGCGATCCGACGAATGAACGAGATAAGATAACAGATCGGCAGCATGGGAGAGTGACTCGACCCCGCTGACCTCGTAAACAAAGACAAACTCACCTCCGTTTCTTCCATTCCAGACGTCTGGAAGACGGACGAACATTAATTCCATCATTTTTAAGACTTTAATAAGTCAAGAATGAAAAAATAAACTGTCTGGAAAAGTCTGAACAGGTTTCACATTTAGGACAGTGGTGGAAGAAATACTCAGATCCTTTACTGCAGTAAAAATACAACAATGTAAAAATACTCCATTATGAGTAAAAGTCCTGCATGAAAAATCTACTACAGTAAAAGTACATAAGTATTATGAGCTTGATGTAGTTAAAGTATTGCAGTAAAAGTACATAAGTATTATGAGCTTGATGTAGTTAAAGTATTGCAGTAAAAGTACATAAGTATTATGAGCTTGATGTAGTTAAAGTATTGCAGTAAAAGTACATAAGTATTATGAGCTTGATGTAGTTAAAGTATTGCAGTAAAAGTACATAAGTATTATGAGCTTGATGTAGTTAAAGTATTGCAGTAAAAGTAGTGGTTTGGTCCCTCTGACTTATATATTATTATATATGACATCATTAGATTATTAATAGTGAAGCATCAGTGTTAGAGCAGCATGTTACTGTTGTAGCTGCTGGAGGTGGAGCTAGTTTACACTACTTTATATACAGTTAGCTAGTTTAGTCCAGTGGTTCCCAACCTAGGGGTCGGGCCCCTCCAAAGGGTCAGCAGATAAATCTGAGGGGTGGTGAGATGATTAATGGGAGAGGAAAGAAGAAAAAACAAAGTTCTGATACACAAATCTGTTTTCAGTTTTTGGACTTTTTCTCTAATCTTTGATTTTTGCTGAAATATTGGATCATTTGAACATTTATTGAAATGAAAGCATGTGAGAAGTTTAGAGGGAAAAATCACTATTTGGTGGAGCTGTTAACAACTCATAGACATGTGAAATGTGACCCCGACTACACACTGCTTTTTGTAAGACGTCAAAAGACAAAAAGGTTGGAAACCACTGGTTTCATCTTTAACAATGTGTTGTATTTTAAAAGCTTGTTATATTATCCATTGTGTCAAATCTTCATCTGAAAAGTAACTAAAGCTGTCAAATAAATGTAGTGGAGTAGAAAGTACAATATTTCCCTCTGAAATGTAGAAAGTAGCATCACATGGAAATACTCCAGTAAAGTACAAGTACCTCAAAACATTGTACTTAATACTTGAGTGATTGTATTTAGTTGTGCAGACGGTTTGATGCAGCAGCATGATGTCCAAGAAAGTAAGAACAAATTATTAGAATTACAAAACAGAAACTCTGATGTAAAAATCAGTGTATTAAAAAAAAAGTTTCCTTCTTCTTTCCTTCTCTTGTCTGTAGACACGTCCAAGCTGCAGAACCCCAGCAGGAAGCAGTCTGTCTCCAGAAGTCTCAAACACCTCTTCAACTCCTCCAACAAGTTTGTGAAAACACTGAAAAGGTTTGTGCTCGTTGGTTTCCTGTCTGACGGTCTCATGTTCAGGTTAGATAACAGAGGACAGTGGAGCTGGAGCTGTTAGTCGATTAATCGATTAGTTGATTGAAAGGATCAGGATCTGTGGAGACGGCTCGCTATTTGTGAACAGCGTGAATTTGTGAGTTCAAGCTCAACGAACATGATGCCAAAGTTTGCACAGATTTATTCTGCGAGTGAATGAATTGACTTTGATTTTCAGTTTGTTTGGAGTTTGTGGGATTTCTATTAAAAGTCAGTGAGGTTTATCAGCCATTTAAGCAGCTAAAATCAATCAATTAATGGGTGAAGTTTGGAATTGTGTGACACTATAAAATATATTAACTTTTGTATCAAATTGTTGCAGAAAAAGGTACCAGAGCAAAAAACTCTCTCTTGTTAATAAAGAGGGAGTCAGAGGTCCAAGCAGCAAAGTGTTCTTTTATTGCCGGCAAATAAAAGGGGAGCAAGTAGCACCTTTACAACGAACCAAATCGATCCAAAGGTTTTTTCTTTGGAGCATTGTTTTTATGCCCTTGGGTCGGCTTAGGTCACACCTTATCATCCACCCTCCCTAATTTTTGACCAATTATTATGTTACTTTTATCTCCGTCACTCGTTGTTGGTCAAAACTCTTCAAAACAGGTTTTGAGGTTTGTGAGGATATGTACTGGCATATATAAGTATTGGGAATCATTTTACACCCTTATTTCTTGATCTCCTCCAGAGAGTATGTTTGAAAGGTGGAGACTTTAGCAGACCCAAGCAAAGTGACATGTAATACAAACACACTCAAATTTCTCCAGTGTATGATTATGATTCTTCTACCGTGCCTCTATACGTACAGTGTGATTAAATATGGTTCATGAGATTATAACTACACCAATACAAATTGTATCACACTAGCCCTTATCGCTTATAAACTTATAAAATCAATCTGCATAGCTTAATATTGCCTTTAAGCACATTAATGACTTTTAATGAAAATACACCACAAAACGCCTGTTGAAGTTTGACGTACAGTTGATCTCCCGCTGTAGACTTCCTGTCTTTTAAATAGAAAAACAACCGACAAACATCATGAAACCAGTTTGTCTTTGACAGAATATGTGAGGAGTAACAGACGCTTCCTGTTTGAGACATGAAGCAGCTGATGATGTGAGGTTTTGAATGTGTTGGACAGATGTTAGACTGGTAACCAGTCTGTGTCTGCAGGGGGATCTACCTGGCCGCTGTCTTCTACCATAAGGACAGTTTACTGGTGACGGCGGAGGACCAGATCCCCATCGTGGAGGTGGACGATTCCTACAGCAGCTCCCTCATGCAAGACTTCCACTGGTTCACCAAGGTGCACTAATCACACTTCCTCCTCACACTGTCAGTGGATTAAACAGATCAAAATGTCCAACAAATGACTTCCTTTCATCTCATTAACGGTTAATGGTATAATAATAATAATAATACATTTTCTTAACAATGTTACAAAGTGCTTTACAAAAGAAAATAAAACCAACAAGCAGATAAAATAAGCAAAGAGAAACACAGAGGTAAAGACAGAAATATGTAGTAACAATAGAAGATGCACAATAATAGTAATAATAGGACAATAGAATACACAGGAGTCAAATAATGATACACATTAAAACATATCAAACATTTCCAAAAGCTTTCACAAAGAAAAAAGGTTTAAAAGAAGCTAAAGAGACCTGGTGCGTCTGAGTTCCAGAGAGTCGGAGACTCTGACAGCAGAAGCCCGACCAGCCTTTGTCACCAGCTGTGACCTGGACTGACCGACGGGGCTCCATCTGTGGATCTGAAGGGTCGAAGGGGCTCATACCAGTTCAGTAGTGCAGATATGTAACTGGGAGCAAGGCCGTTTAAAGTTATAATATGTAATTATTCCACATTAAAATATCTAAAAACAACTAGACCTATGTTATATATGTTGTTGAGTTGTGTTCTTACATTATCCCAAATGTTTCCAACAATGTTCAAACTCAGAGAAATCTGTAATTTAATCAAAGTAACGGATCGTTTCATTTGGTCGCCTGTCGATGGCGTCATACCTCCTCTACCAAAGAGTAAACACGCACCAGATGCATACGGCGGCGCTGTGTTTGTCCGCTACAATGGCGTCGACCAAAGAGTAACTTACACACATACAAGATAATACATCGGTGTTGTGCTTGTTCCACACAAACTGTTATAAATGGACTTTTATTCTGTTTTAAGACACATTTTCATGATAAATTTAGGTGGTTTTTAACTATATCTTTTAGCCGGAAGAAGGATTTTAGTCATTGGACGTCTGGATCTTAAGTTATCAGAGAAATAAACTGGACAAATGTTAGCAGCAGCTCGGCTAACAGCCCCTCCAGGAAGTCCGGTGGTCACCAAACATAGTCGGAGTAACATTGATTTTTTAGGTGAAACAGCTTTATTCAGTGTTTTTACCTGTAATCTCCGGGTCTGTTTGTTCTGGAGAGGAGGAGACCTCTGCAGGTAAAAACATCCTGAATGATGAACACTGGAGTAATCCTATCCCGGTGAAGCTGGTTATTTAACAACGAAGACAACAACTCCCATGATCCCTTGCTACTTCACACCGTCATCACACTCCGTCTGTTGTTATTGTTTTGATTGAGATGCCTAGCGGCTGAAATGACATATTGTGCGTTTAATGCTTTAAAGGTAAGTAATACATTTTAAATCAATAGGAAGGCTAACTGGGAGCCAGTGTGCTCGTACCTTTTAGTCCCAGTAATGAGACGAGCAGCAGTGTTTTGGACCAGCTGGAGGCGGTGAAGGGCTGATACCTGAATAAAGTGCGTTGCAGTAGTCGAGCTGAGAATATATAAAAGCATGTATAGTTTTTTTGAAGATTGGCAAAAGATAAAAATGAGCTAATTTTAGTGATGAAACACAACTTCACAACATGTTTGACTTGATTCTGAAACAGAGGTTGGAGTCAGATATGACCTCCAGACTCCCAGCAGCCTTTGTAACGTTCATCAACAGATCAGCAAGGTTTTCTCCAAAAGAGCTGACGGAGTCCGGTGGACTGAATAGAACGACCTCGGATTTGTCATCATTGAATTTAAGAAACTTCTGAGACATCCAGGATGCAGCTGTTTCTCTTGTCAAAGTGAAACACACAGTTTGAAACAACATGGATAAAAGTAACTGCTGTGTTTGGTCACGTATGTTTTTCTACAGTCTGATGTGACATTTTTATTCTTTTATTATCTTTATTCTTTTAGATTCAAGAGTTCTGCAAGCAGAAACACATTTTATACAGTGCTGCTTTGTTTGTCTGCTGTTTGCTGTTATTGTTTGTGTTTTAACTTGAATATCTTCACAGTGGAAATAAACTTTTAGCTTCACTGTGTTTTTATGCTTGATAATTGAGCTGTATGTCAGGACTGGGTGACTGCAGTCTTTTATTGTTGTAAATCTATTCAACATCTCCAGCAGCTGTTAAAATCACCACACAGAGCGGAGAAGCTGCTGCATGTAGAGCATCAGAGATCAAACCTGACCCCACCGTGAGTCCAAAACATCTGGCTGAGTTATGAGAGAAACAAGAAGCGTGTCAGTCCTGATTTCACGAAGCATTTCAGCTCTTTAGTCTGAGAGAAGTTTAGTGAAAGTCCAGATGATCCTGAGTCACCGAGACCTGCTCACAAGCTGCAGGAAACGTGTCTCCTTGCATCAGGATTTAGGAAAAATTCAACGACAATGAAGTTTGTAAGACATGTTTTGATGGCGGCAGGAAGTTAATAAGGATCCAGTCAGCGTAACAAAATATTAAAAAACACAATAACAGCAGAGATGATGGTTTCTCCACCACCTGAACGCTGGAAAAATGCAGTTTCAGAATATAAACACTGTCTGTCAGAATTATTCATCAAACCACAAATATTCTTCAGGCCTCGTTAACATTAAATATTCACTAACTGCAATAAATACAGGAATGAAGCTGGTTTCACAGTTAGTAGAGTTACAGTATTAACACAGAAAGGTCACCTGTCGACCAATCACTGTGGAGATAGACGCCTCCTCTTATCTCAGCTGGAACTTTAGTGTCATTTAGACATTTAGAAGGACTCTGTTTTTGGTTCCTGAGAGCTGTTTGAAATGAATCTGGAGCTGTTGTCATAGCAACAAGTCCCCAAACCTGCAGACGTGCAGCGTATTGAGCTGATCACAAGGAGACGTTTTAAGGTTTAACCTCAAACATAAATTAATTTCTTCCTTTCAGATTAATAATGAAAGAATGTTGATGAGAACATGCAGGTTATTGATAAATCAGCATGATAAAATATACAACTAAATCAAAGTTTGTGTGCTAAAAAGGAATTTAAATGTAGTTTTAGATACTCTGAGCAAAAAGACATAAACTCACCAACTAAAAGATAAAGACTTCAAAGGTTTCATTGTGTAAAGAAACATCATGGAGCTCAATGTAGAGCAAAATAACAGCAGGAACACATAAAATCAGACTTATGTGAATGAATCTGTCGGCCCAGTGCATGCTGGGAGGGTTCCCAACACACCTACCTCGTTTAACAGCGGTCACATGATCAGCACTCAACCAATCACATGAATGCTGATCGTGGCTTCAACTCTCATTCGAGATAACGTCGTCCAGGACGAACGAATCCATCAAACCGCCTTCAAAGACCCAAATTTAGCAGCATGTTAGCTTGAATCAGTCAAACTTAACTTCAGATAAATGTCTCCATCAATAACTGCTGCTGAAAACACGATGTTTCCTTTACAGTTCGGCTCTTAAATGCTTGTTTGGTTTCCTCAGATGGATTTTAAATGTATGACCTTAATGACTTTCTCTCCATGTAGTAAAGTTTCTATGTGTGTGTGTGTGTGTGTGTGTGTGTGTGTGTGTGTGTGTGCAGCTGTCCTGTATGTGGGAGGACGTCCGGTGGCTGAGACAGAGTATGTCCGTGTCGATGTCGTCGTCCTCCACGCTGCAGGCGCGCCACAAGATGCTCACTGCCGCCGGCCAGCTGCAGGTCAGCACATTATTATTATATTATTATTATATATGTCGATGGGGTGGACAAAATATTAGGAACAGCTTTCAAGTTTGTTTTAATCTTCTCCAAATTTCACACTGTAAAGTCTGGACTGAAGTTATCTCCTCTGGTGTTTTTACACTCTTCTGTTTTGCCACAATTCATTTGTAAAGTCTGATGAACATAAAAGTTTACTTTAAGCTTTTGTAACGTAAACCCAAAAGCCACAAGCTCAAAAAAGAGTCGTATCCAAGTCTCAAAACTTCAAACATTCGTCATAAAAACGTAGCAGAGACTTTAATATTGCAGAATGTGAAGAAGCCGAACATGTTCTCCTCTTCACGGATGTAAACGGGTTTGTTTACTCGCTCCGCCTGCAGAACCTCCTGGGAACTCATAACCTGGGCCGAGTCCACTACGAGCCCATCAAGGATCGCCACGGCAACGTGCTGCTGGTGACCATCCGCGACATGGAGAGCCAGCACTCGCTGTTCAGCGGGAAGTGGATGCAGGTGACCAAACTGCAGAGCCAGAGGAAGTCTCTGTCCACACCCGAGGAGCCGTACGCCCTCGACATCCTCATCATCACCATACAGGTGAGGAAGGACGCCGACATGTGGAGTGTCGGTTGGATGATGACTGGTGTCGGTGTTAACGGAGCTTTTATCCTCTGACCTGCAGGACATCCTGGCGTACCAGCGGCGCAGCACTCACCGGCTGGCCCCGGGTCTCTATCTGGGCTACCTGAAGCTCAGCAGCTCCGTAGACCAGATCAAAGTCCTGGTTTCCCAGCGGACCCCCAACATGCTGTGTCACACCCGCATACGAGACAACGCCAACGTGTCCAGGTACGCCACACACACACGCACGTCGTCACACACACACATCGTCACACACACACGTCCTCACACACGTCGTCACACACACACACGTCCTCACACACGTCGTCACACACACACACGTCGTCACACACGTCCTCACACACACACACGTCGTCACACACGTCGTCACACATACACACGTCGTCACACACACACACGTCCTCACACACACGTCCTCACACACACACACGTCCTCACACACACACACGTCGTCACACACAAACGTCGTCACACACACACGTCGTCACACATACACACGTCGTCACACACACACACGTCCTCACACACACGTCCTCACACACACACACGTCCTCACACACACACACGTCCTCACACACACACACGTCGTCACACACAAACGTCGTCACACACACACGTCGTCACACATACACACGTCCTCACACACACACACGTCGTCACACACACGTCCTCACACACACACACGTCCTCACACACACACACGTCGTCACACACAAACGTCGTCACACACACACGTCGTCACACACACACACGTCCTCACACACACACACGTCCTCACACACACACACGTCCTCACACACACACGTCCTCACACACAAACGTCGTCACACACACACGTCGTCACACACACACACGTCGTCACACACACACGTCGTCACACACAAACGTCGTCACACACACACGTCCTCACACACAAACGTCGTCACACACACACGTCCTCACACACAAACGTCGTCACACACACACGTCGTCACACACACACGCATCGTCACACCCACACACGTCCTCACACACACGTCCTCACACACACACACGTCCTCACACACACACACGTCGTCACACACACACATCGTCATACACACACACGTCGTCACACACACGTCCTCACACACACACATCGTCATACACACACAGCATCACACACACACACGTCGTCACACACACACGTCATCACACACACACACGTCCTCACACACACACACGTCGTCACACACACACATCGTCATACACACACAGCATCACACACACACACGTCGTCACACACACGTCCTCACACACACACATCGTCATACACACACAGCATCACACACACACACGTCGTCACACACACACACGTCATCACACACACACACGTCGTCACACACAAATATCATCACACACAAACGTCGTCACACACAAACACGTCGTCACACACACACACGTCATCACACACACACACGTCGTCACACACACGTCCTCACACACACACATCGTCATACACACACAGCATCACACACACACACGTCGTCACACACACACGTCATCACACACACACACGTCCTCACACACACACACGTCGTCACACACACACATCGTCATACACACACAGCATCACACACACACACGTCGTCACACACACACACGTCGTCACACACACACATCGTCATACACACACAGCATCACACACACACACGTCGTCACACACACACACGTCGTCACACACACACACATCGTCACACACACACACGTCGTCACACACACACACATCGTCACACACAAATATCATCACACACAAACGTCGTCACACACACACGTAATCACACACACGTCGTCACACACACACACGTCGTCACACACACGCATCGTCACACACACACACATCGTCACACACACGTCGTCACACACACACGTCATCACACACACACACGTCCTCACACACACACACGTCGTCACACACACACGTCGTCACACACACACACGTCGTCACACACACACGTCGTCACACACACACGTCCTCACACACACACACGTTGTCACACACACACGTCGTCACACACACACGTTGTCACACACACAAACATCGTCACACACACACACACGCCGTCACACACACACATCGTCACACACACACATCGTCACACACACACGTCGCCACACACACACATCGTCACACACACACATCGTCACACACACAAAAGTCGTCACACACACACACATCGTCACACACACACACGTCGTCACACACACACGCATCGTCACACACACACACGTCCTCACACACACATCGTCACACAAAAGTCGTCACACACACATGTCGTCACACACACACACGTCGTCACACACACGTCGTCACACACACATGTCGTCACACACACACACGTCGTCACACAAAAGTCGTCACACACACACACACGTCGTCACACACACACACACGTCGTCACACACACACATCATCACACACACGTCGTCACACACACAAACGTCGTCACACACACACAAACGTCGTCACACACACACGCCGTCACACACACAAACATGTCATCACACACACGTCGTCACACTGCTGCTTTCAGGTAAATAATCTATCAGGAGGAAACGAAGGTGTGAATCAGTCGTTCAACTGTGTTTTGACGCAGAAGCTCAGTTTTTTTTTCTCCTACACACTGAAACACAGAGCCAGCGGCGTTTTAAGGTTTCAGGTACTTTGGAACCAGAGGAACTAATCTCAGGAACTAAACTAGGAACCAAAAGTCTCTGTTTGTGTTTCCACCACATGTGAGGAACCAGCTCGATCCTGCAGATTAAACCCATGAGGAAGTAAAAACAACAACACAGATCTGTTGTGTTGTTGTTTGTGTTTCCTGCTGTGTGAGTTTGATGTGATGAATGAATGAAAAGCAGAAATGCAGCGAGTGTCTGCTCACAACATGAAACAATCAGAACACAACATTTTATTTCTATCATTCAGCAGCTTTATTCTCACTACTGCTGCTCTCTCTCTTCATTCACTCTCTAGCTCGTTCGACCACCACCACTCTCTCTCTCTTTTTTAAAAACAACTTATATAACTTTAATTTTAACATAACAAACAAAGAGAAAAGTCTCTTTGTCTTAAAGTGATAGGAGAGTGCTTCATAGTTTTATGAATGAAGTGGTTACACATGTTGACGGTGTGTGGTGATGGTCGTCCCTGTAAACTCCGCCCCCCAGAGCTCCTGTACTTTTGGACAGTGACCCTGGTTCCTGCGGTGGAAACACAACTAGAGGAACTTGAGGTCCTCAAAAGGTTCTTAGTCCCCAAGGGAAAGTTCCTGCAGTGGAAACGCAGCTCTAAACATTCTGGATGGCGTTTTGGAAAAGCTTCATCTTCAGAGGAGAAAGTTTGAGTCTGAAATCGAGAGAAAAAGATGTTTACAGATTTAAACGGCCGAGTGAGGACACACACTCACTGTTTGTTTGTATGGAGAGAGAGAATGTAGCTGAGTTTACCTGCTGATGACTCGAGTCTGTGAAACACAGAGAACAACAGTTCATATTCAACATAAACCTGATTTAACCTTAAAGAGAAAAAAATACTCAGTAAGATAAATAAAGCACACACTCACACACCCGGAGGCTGAGGCGGCTGAATGGGCAGAAAGAGAGTCGTGACGGAGAGATGGAACCGATGTTCTCAACCCGAGGACCTCCGAGGAAGAAGAGGAGGAGGAGGAGGAGGAGGAGGGAACGTTCAGATGACTCACAAACAGCTTGATGCTTTTCAACACACTATGATTCATTCACTATTATTCTCATTATACACACGTTCACAACACTTTCATCCTCTACAAGATGACTGTTTGGTATATTTAGTTCAAAATTGACTCAAGTTAGTGAAAGTTTTTATTTGTCACTACGGCTGCAATCAATTAATCTGCCGATCACTAATCGATCAATCTAAAAGCCTTCAGATGTTAAATTTACTGTCACATATGACAAAGAAAAACAGCAAACTGTCACATTTAAGAAGCTGAAACTAAACAATGTTTGACATTTTTGTCTGAAAAAATGATTGATTATCAACATAGTTGCTGATAAATGTTCTTTTGACTAATTGATTAATTGACTAATGATGTCAATTGACTAATTAATTGACTAATGATGATGTTAAAAGCCTTTTATCCATCAAATCAAACATCTGCAGAAACTAAAGTCTAAATAAACAAAAAAAACAGAAGAAGAAGAAAATAGTGAGCAGAAATGTTTGTGGTGAATGAAATGGAGGAAGAGCTGATTGATGATGTCGTTTTTAGCATAAACTGCTCTGCATATGAACGGTACCGGCAGAACATGAAGATTAGCAGAGTCGTTATTGATCTGTGGTTCAGTGTGTTTGTGTGATTAGTGGAGCGGTCGTGATATCAGCCTGCTGTTACTTTGCATTCAACACAAGTATTTTCATATTAAAACCATCATTTTTGATCAACTTAAACTGATTAATTGACAGTTCAGTGTGTTATGATGCTGTAAAATAGTGTAAAATGTCCATCATCACTTCCCAAACCTGAGTAGAAAGTTTACTTTGAGTAGAAACAATGAAAATTAGAAAATCTCTGTTTTCTGAGGTATAAAAGTATTTGTGTGGATAAAAATCAAATGTAAACAGACTGAGTGAATAAATGATGACATCATGAACCATGTGACTGAAGAGCTGAAAACATCAGACCTGTGTGGAGCGATGATGATGAGGAGACTGTAACCTTCCTCACATCAATACATGAAACTAACAGAAACGTCATATTTCCATCATGTTTTCCATCGTTTGAGTTTTGACTGTCTCTCTTTTAATGACATCATGTTGTGTCTTCTTCTTCTGCGACGGTTTAACGGCACCGACTGGAGGATGAGCGCCACCTGCTGGTTATCTGCTAGTGTCAATTTGACTTTTTAGGAAATTTGGATGGAAACTTGACTTCAGTAATAAAGTTTATGTTCCTTCCTGACTGTAAAATCTGTCCAAGTTGGTTCAAATAATCTTTGTTTGGTGTCAGCTGGTCGTCAGGAAACTTTATCTACAGCAGATGTAGATGAAGTTGTCATTTTAACCGGAGACAGCGACACTACAGATGTTTTCTGTTGATCTTTGCTTATAAAAAAGAGTGAGGAGAGATCCGTTAGTGTGTGAGCTGAATGAATCCGAGTGTTTTATAGTGTCGACATTGACAGTAAAGGTGTGAGCGTGTGGGAACTTCAAAAAAATGCAAGAATCTGTGTCTTCATCTGAGGAATGAGAGCTGTTTGCACCTCTCACATGTTGTCAACATGGACACTAATCTGCCTGCGTGTGTGTGTGTGTGTGTAATGTAATATCAGCTCTGGACGTGTGCACGTGTGTCTTTTGTGTGCGATCCAATCTGATTGGCTGGGAGCTCGGGGCAGGTAGAAATATCTCTGCTCTTTGGGCTCCAGCGCAGGAATTTCTGGATGCTGCGTCTCCACCTCGGACAGATTGGAAAGTGTGAAGTGAGAGACAAACGGAGGAAACACTGGACCGCTGTGTGTGTGTGTGTGTGTGTGTGTGTGTGTGTGTGTGTGTGTGTGTGTGTGTGTGTGTGTGTTGTGCTGCCTCTGGAAGCAGATTTGGATCCGATGGAAGAAATGAATCCGCCAGAGAGTCGTGTAGCTTCATGAAATATTTGGTTGAAGGTTTGGCTGTTGAGAGACCTTTTAGGGGGAAACAGGAGAACGTTGTCATGTGTGAGAAGACGAATGACAGGAAGAAAGGCAAAAGATATGAAATGAAAATGAAAACGTAACAACAGAAGAGGAGAAATAAAAGCTGCTCACGGTGGTGGTTTGATTTATTTGTCTGTTTTGGACGAGAGGTGATGACTCTGAGACGGGGACACACACACACACAGACGCAGTTTAACATCCTGTTAATGTGTCAACGGAGGCAACAAGAACAGATGAAGATGTGAACTGAGCCGAGGGTTTAAACTAGTTTTACTTCACTTTTTCCTCATCGTCAGGTGTTTACCTTCACCTGACCAGGACGTCTAGTGGCTCTGTGGACTACGTCTACATTAATCTAAGTCTAAAGTACCTCCGTCAACATTAAAACGCTCCTCCTACTGGGCATGTGCAGAAGACAGACGAGCAAGTCAGCTGCAGAAAACCAGCGAAGAAGAAACGTTAGCAGCTTCCTGACCTTTAGTTTATTGCAGCAGATTCCAACAGTTTGAGCAGAGAAAGGTGGAAGATAGATACGTTAAACTCTGAACAAGCTGTCAAAGGAGACAATAAAGAGAGCAACACTCGCATGAAGCCGTCCGCCATTGTTGTTGTTGTTGTTGTGTTTCTTCTTCTTCTTCTTCTTCTTCCAATGAAACACCGCACTACTGCCACCATCTGTTCTGTCAGCAATATGACAGCGTTTCTACAAAGCTCCATTTTCAGGGGAGAAAAACGTTGTTTAAGTCTGAACGGAGGAGCAAAACAGAGAGAAGAAGATGCAGCTTACTGTGGACGTGGTCTTAGTCTACGTTTCAGTAACACTGCTGGTGTAGCCGAGGATGAAGAGTCGCACCTTCACTGTTTTATTGCTTCACACACACACACACACACATGTTTTCGTGTTTTAGCCCAATAATCATCTGCTTACAGATTCTGTTATTTCCAAAACATACAAACACATTTTAGCTTTTCTAAGAATTTTCAGAATTCTCTAAATATTCAAAATTAAATGTTCAGGTTCAAAATTCAGTGTTTCACTCAGCAAAGCACACATTTACAACTCACAGTAGTCTATAAATTCACTAGTAAAACAATCTGTTGGTGCGTTTATGTGCTGTCGTGTAGAAATGTCTCCACCACTCTTTTATATAACTTTTATATACGATTCAATACAACTAACTGTTGTCACAAGTTTTTACGACATTAATGATTATTCCCTGTTGAGTTTCCAAACATCACAGCTGGTGAATGCAGCACTATGTGGTAGCTGAATGGAGAAGCTCTGTTGTCAGATCTTCAATTCAGCACCTGAACGCACCACCAGGAGGGATTCACAGATCACTTTAATGGAAACCAGTGCAAGTGTTTTTTGTTATGATGCATATTAGTTGATTCTGAAAGCGAATTAAAATGATCTGAAACTAACAGAAGTAAAAATTAATTTAAATATTAAAGCAGTAACTGGGAAACAGCCTGTAAGTCAGCAGCTGATTGGACGGTTCAGTGTTGATTATCAGTGATGGATCGATGTTCTCGGTGTCTTTGCCGTTCAGGGAGGAGTGGGACTGGATCCAGACGCTGTCGGCTGCAGGTGAGAAGGAGCGCGCCGGGGAGGAGGGCGAGGAGGCGGAGCCCAGGGCGGAAAGCCACGCCCCTTTGCTGTACTACGAGCTGCAGACGGCGATCAAATCCCTGCTGAAACACATCAACCTACCTCTGCACCAGGTAACACATTAACATATCTCTACACCAGGTAACATATTATCATACCTCTACACCAGGTAACACATTAACATACCTCTACACCAGGTAACACATTAACATACCTCTGCACCAGGTAACACATTAACATACCTCTGCACCAGGTAACACATTAACATACCTCTACACCAGGTAACACATTAACATACTTCTGCACTAGGTAACACATTAACATACCTCTACACCAGGTAACACATTAACATACCTCTACACCAGGTAACACATTAACATACCTCTACACCAGGTAACACATTAACATACCTCTGCACCAGGTAACACATTAACATACCTCTACACCAGGTAACACATTAACATACCTCTACACCAGGTAACACATTAACATACTTCTGCACTAGGTAACACATTAACATACCTCTACACCAGGTAACACATTAACATACCTCTACACCAGGTAACACATTAACATACTTCTGCACTAGGTAACACATTAACATACCTCTACACCAGGTAACACATTAACATACCTCTGCACCAGGTAACACATTAACATACCTCTACACCAGGTAACACATTAACATACCTCTACACCAGGTAACACATTAACATACCTCTGCACCAGGTAACACATTAACATACCTCTACACCAGGTAACACATTAACATACCTCTGCACCAGGTAACACATTAACATACTTCTGCACTAGGTAACACATTAACATACCTCTACACCAGGTAACACATTAACATACCTCTACACCAGGTAACACATTAACATACCTCTACACCAGGTAACACATTAACATACCTCTGCACCAGGTAACACATTAACATACTTCTGCACCAGGTAACACATTAACATACCTCTACACCAGGTAACACATTAACATACCTCTACACCAGGTAACACATTAACATACTTCTGCACCAGGTAACACATTAACATACCTCTACACCAGGTAACACATTAACATACCTCTACACCAGGTAACACATTAACATACTTCTGCACCAGGTAACACATTAACATACCTCTACACCAGGTAACACATTAACATACCTCTACACCAGGTAACACATTAACATACCTCTACACCAGGTAACACATTAACATACTTCTGCACCAGGTAACACATTAACATACCTCTACACCAGGTAACACATTAACATACCTCTGCACCAGGTAACACATTAACATACCTCTACACCAGGTAACACATTAACATACCTCTACACCAGGTAACACATTAACATACCTCTACACCAGGTAACACATTAACATACTTCTGCACCAGGTAACACATTAACATACCTCTACACCAGGTAACACATTAACATACCTCTACACCAGGTAACACATTAACATACCTCTACACCAGGTAACACATTAACATACTTCTGCACCAGGTAACACATTAACATATCTCTACACCAGGTAACACATTAACATACCTCTACACCAGGTAACACATTAACATACTTCTGCACCAGGTAACACATTAACATACCTCTGCACTAGGTAACACATTAACATACCTCTACACCAGGTAACACATTAACATACCTCTACACCAGGTAACACATTAACATACCTCTGCACCAGGTAACACATTAACATACTTCTGCACCAGGTAACACATTAACATACCTCTACACCAGGTAACACATTAACATACCTCTGCACTAGGTAACACATTAACATACCTCTACACCAGGTAACACATTAACATACCTCTGCACTAGGTAACACATTAACATACCTCTACACCAGGTAACACATTAACATACCTCTGCACTAGGTAACACATTAACATACCTCTACACCAGGTAACACATTAACATACCTTTACACCAGGTAACACATTAACATACCTCTACACCAGGTAACACATTAACATACCTCTACACCAGGTAACATATTAACATACTTCTGCACCAGGTAACACATTAACATACCTCTACACCAGGTAACATATTAACATACCTCTACACCAGGTAACACATTAACATACCTCTACACCAGGTAACATATTAACATACCTCTACACCAGGTAACACATTAACATACCTCTGCACCAGGTAACACATTAACATACCTCTACACCAGGTAACATATTAACATACTTCTGCACCAGGTAACACATTAACATACCTCTACACCAGGTAACACATTAACATACCTCTACACCAGGTAACATATTAACATACCTCTACACCAGGTAACACATTAACATACCTCTACACCAGGTAACACATTAACATACCTCTACACCAGGTAACACATTAACATACCTCTGCACCAGGTAACACATTAACATACCTCTACACCAGGTAACACATTAACATACTTCTGCACTAGGTAACACATTAACATACCTCTACACCAGGTAACACATTAACATACCTCTGCACCAGGTAACACATTAACATACCTCTACACCAGGTAACACATTAACATACCTCTACACCAGGTAACACATTAACATACCTCTACACCAGGTAACACATTAACATACCTCTACACCAGGTAACACATTAACATACCTCTACACCAGGTAACACATTAACATACCTCTACACCAGGTAACACATTAACATACCTCTACACCAGGTAACACATTAACATACCTCTACACCAGGTAACACATTAACATATCTCTACACCAGGTAACACATTAACATACCTCTACACCAGGTAACACAACATCTTAATGCTTCATCTGCCGTGTTGCTAACAAGTCTTACAAGATAATTAAGAATAACGAGCTGTTAAACTAATTATCAGTTACAGTTCCAGCAGATTAAACCTCAGAGCCGGAGCGACTTTGAGTTAGAAATCAGGACTTTTCTCTGAATCGGCTCATTTACAGGTTTCCTCTGGAAATGTTTCAACCTCAGTTTTTCTTTCATTTTGTTTTATTCAAATATTTTATTGATAGAAAGACAGTCGTCATCTGTCCATTATTTATAAAATTCCTGCATTTACTTGGCAGAAGAGGAAGAAAGTCAAGCAATAATAATCAATAATAATCAATAATAATAGTAAAACAGGCTCGAATACAGAATTCCTTCATCAGAATCTTGTGTTTCTCACGTTGTCGGTACGAAAATCTGATCACACAGTCACATGATGATGTCTCACCTGTGTGTGTGTGTGTGTGTGTGTGCGTGCGCAGGCCCGTCACTTCCGTCTCTACAGTCAGGAGGTGGTGGAGCTCGGTCACGGCGTCTCCTTCCTGCTGCTGCTGCCGGCCGCCGACGATGTTTGCTCCGCCCCCGGCCAGTCCAACCCCTACACCCCACTGTCAGGATTCCTCCACCTCCCCCTGCAGATGTTCGAGCTCGGTAATAACGCGCACACACACACACACACACACACACACACACACACACACACACACACACACTTAAAAGAGGAAAATCCCATCTTAAATTTCCTGGTTCTGGACGGTGTTTAAACTCATGGGGAAACGACAGGATCTGGTCTTTTTCTCCCGATGGTTTTATTTGTTTCTGTCAGCATATCAGTTCCCAAACAGGCTGATATGTTGCTGTTAGCATGTTTCCAAAAACATTTTCACACAAAAGTCAAGTTTCACACTGAGTCGAAGAAACGCAGCTGAAAGAAACTCGGAGAAGCACTTTAAAATACGAGGACACTGAAAAAACAGCTGTGATTATTACTGAAGAATGAGCCACATACTGGACTCAAATCACTGACCAGCAGGTGACGTTCACCTCACAACAACTTCCCCACAGACACAAATACTTCCACCTGCAGCTCAACAGGGAAACACTGTCCGAGGAAACACAAAGAGGGAATTTGATGCTAAAAAGACTGTAAATGTGTCAGATATCCACTTGATATGACTAACTCAGACTGCTGAAGCTGAATAGAAGCTTCACACAGATTTTTAAATGACTGTGTGGACACACTGTGGATTTTATCCTCCATCACTTCCATTGAAAGCACATTTGAAGGATCTTTTAATATCCAGTATGACCAGGAGGAATGATTACAGACACCTGACTGCTGGTTTAAGACACACTGGGAACACTGGGAACCTGTTGTTTAACTTTGCTGGGCTGTCATTAGTTGGTTCATGAGACAAAGCGACTGGTGAACTGATTCTTCAGCAGTAACGCAGCAAAGCTTCATGCAGGTTGTGTGTTCAGGAGGATCAGCAGAGACAGACTGAGCTGTGTTACTATCACACACACACACACACACACACACACACACACATCTACGTCTGCAGGGAGAAGCACTAAATCAGTCTGCAGGCTCCAGCAGGACGGCCTCTCTGCTGACCCCCAAACACACACACAAGAATGTGTCAATAACACCCATACACACTGCACAATACTCTCTCTTTGTACACACACACACTGACCTCCTCACCAGCTGCTGCACACACTCACACTGTTTAATATCAACCTCTGAACATGGAACCGTTTCTCTGTTTGACCTGAAACACTGAAAACCAAAATTTCACCCAAAAACAACCTGATTTTCACTCGTCATCATTCAGATTTTTCATCCTTTAACTTCCAAAAGTTTCTTCTGCAGGGAGACACTGATCACACAGCCGACAGTGAGGCAGATTATTTTATCATGAGCTCAGTTCAGGAAATCCTGGACCGCATGCAAATATAGAGCTGATGCATTTAAATCATTGTAGTACAGAATGTTGTGAATTGTGTTTGTAAAATCTGATTTTGTGTTTAATTTCACACATTTTAATATTCAAATTCATATATTTGTTGTTGTTTTTAATTGAAAACTGAGTCAGTAGAGGCAGATCTTGTTTTCCAGGGATTTTCTTCGTTCGCAGTGTTGTCAGTCTGGTTTGGTTTATTGATAACAGTCAAATATGTTATATGATATACAACAGTAAAGTTGGACTTATTAATGTTTCTATTGTCCAATAAAGTGTCAACAAGCAGCCGTCAAACTTCTCTTCTTCTTCTCTTCAGTTCATTTCTGCACCTACAAAGAGAAGTTCATCAGTCTGTACTGCCGCCTGTCCTCCGTCCTGGACCTGGACGCCCTCATTACCCAGCAGGCACTGCGGGAGGCCATCACTGACGGCGAGGTGGCCACGGCCAAACAGAGACATCAGCTCATACTGGACTACATCCAGGTAAGAAACACGCCGCCACACCTGCAGGTGAAGGAGGGTCGTCCGTTCAGCTCTCTGTTCACATTTTTAATATTTTTAAAAAATAAAAGCATGTTGATCACAGAAGGCGAAAAAAAGTTTTGTCTTATGACTTTAGCACCAGACAGTCCCAACCCTCACTGGACTGGTCTAACTGGTGAAGAGAAACACTCTAAATTTTACTGGTTGACATACAGTACTCTACATCATCAACAGAAAAACATTAACAAGACTTCATTCTGCTTTAATTAGGCTGAATAAATGTTAGTGGATCTGAACAGTACACAGACTGAACTAAACTCTGACTCACCGCTGCTGACGTGTTTTTATTGTTTTCATTTCAACACTTTTTGCCGTCTTAGAAGCACCATATAAGGAAGTTTTCCTACATCTATTAGATAATTCTTCCTTGAATGTTTCACAGCTTCATGTTTCTGTGACTCAAATCGCATTCTTCTGTAATTACACGTAACAATTTGAGTGCATAAGTGCGTTCACACTGAGAAGTCTGGGAAACGCAGTGAACTGTGAGAACTCGGATGGTGCACTCGAAACGGTCAAAAAGTAGAGTGTGGAACTATGGACACTTCTCGCCCGCAATGGTCACCATCTCGGCTACGTAGCGGAAGGGGAAGGACCACTTTTCAAACTGGAAATGGTGGCCGGGTACGTTGTAACTACGGTGAACATCACCACATTATACAAATGTAAGATATACATGTGCTTTTTAGCACTAATCACCACTATGCTGTTGCTGGATATAAGCCATCAGTATGTTTTTTGGGTTAATTTAGCTGTAATGATTTGGTAGCGCGAATGCTAACGCTAACTAATGCTAATTTGCGATCGTCATTTCCGGTAAGTGCACAACGGCTGTGTTTGATTTGAGACTGAACACTACCCTGTAGTACGCCAGTAATATATAGTGTACACAGTGTACTACATGGAAGTGTACTAACTAAGATTCTACATATGGATGATGTCATGCGCTTTAAAATCAATTTTCTAGGCTTGTGGAAAATTTTACGGATACAAATTCATAATAAAAAGAGTAAAAACTGAGCTTGTTTGCAGTTGGAGGTGTTTTATAATGGAGGTCTGTGCAGTACTGGGAGAGACCACTGGGACAAACTGGTAGCAAGTAATAAATGTATCACTATAATCCATATATGATACACAGTATGTCACATGTATCACCTCTAAAACTCTAATAATTAATGAGCTTACTCTTGAATTAGAATGAAATTAATGAACTTTTTCTTTTTTTTCATCAGTTTCTTGTTTATTTTTTACAGTTTTAAAAAATAAATAATTTTTTACAGAAGGAGGAAAGTTTCTTACCTTAAATCTGAGTTGAACACCTGGACGTACCTGCAGGATTTATGACATCAGAACCAGTTTGGACACTGAGATGGACTTCACAGTGAAGGAGGAGATGTCTTGTGTCCAGCAGGATTATATTTACAGATTCAGCAGTTTCAACATGAAGGTGAAGGAGGAGATTTTCAACCAGTTAATTGAGCTTATTTGTGAATAAATCATAAGGAGATTATTCTTAAAAGGCATCTTTAACTGGAGCAGCTCTTCTGTAGAGGTCGCTAGCGAGGCTTCAGACTGTCGGTCTGCTTGGCTGTTTGCTTTGCTTCTGCAGAAATTTCGGGGTAAAAAATGGAAAAAGTCTGGTAACTGGTTTATGGAAACATGTCGTGCTAATTCGGCCGTGAAACATTCAAGAAAGAATTATCTAATAGATGTGGGAAAAACTCCTTATACGGGGACTTCTACGACGGCAAAAAAGTGTTTGAAATGAAAACACATCTGCAGCGGTGAGTCAGAGTTTAGTTGAGTCTGTCTGTGAGGTTTCAGCTACTGTGCAGATCCACTTGATTAAAGCTCATCAAAGAGAACATTTTTAATTCATCTCATCTTATTTCAGATCCAAAACAAAAACATCAGGCGGGTGTGAGAACAAATGAGTGGTTAATCCAATCTGAGAGGTTTATTGATGCAGTAAAGTGTAACTGCTGGGAGTTTTAGCTGTTAAACAGCTTGTTTTTCTAGTGTTAAAGAAAATCCATAACTGGCTGCTCCGCTGTCACAAGTCCACAAGTATGAAGGTATGAAAGTAAACCCGTCTGGAGATTTCTCTCTGTGAAGAGCTCGCCGCCGCGGTTAATGGACACCGACCACAAAACCACACGGGTGCTCTCCGATCGCAGCACTGCCAGAGAGAGAGTGTGTGTGTGTGTGTGTGTGTGTGTGTGTGTGTGTGTGTGTGTAAGCATCTATCTAGCTCTCTGTCTGTGATTTTTTAAAGCTTGGAAAAAAGTGGCCCCCCGACCACAAATTACTCAGAGAAAGAGAGAGAGAGAGAGAGAGAGAGAGAGAGAGAGAGAGAGAGAGGGAATGTCAGGGGAAAAAATAATACCAATCAGAGCACGTGGAGGGGTGTGTGTGTGTGTGTGTGTGTGTGTGTGTGTGTGTCTGTCTGTCTCATTAAAGACAGCAAAATGTTGAAGTGAAGGGCAGAGTGTGAAGCCACTTCTGTCAGCACACAAGCGTGTGGACGTCTATACTTGTGAGGACGTTCGTCGTTATAATCCGTTAAATCTCATCGTAACGTTAAAATCGTCTTTACCCTCAACGGACGTTTGAAGAAGTGAAGAACAGGTGAAATGTTTTTATTGTACTTCACAAAAAAACCCAAAAAAAACCCAAAACCCCCCCCACTGCCCAGGTCTGAACCTCACATATCATCAGAAATATAAAAAACCTCCTCATGGTTTCAACTGTCAAGATCTAAAATTATAAATAAATAACCTGTAAATGTCCTCTCCTTCTATATATGTCCTCTCCTTCTGTAAATGTCCTCTCCTTCTATAAATGTCCTCTCCTTGTATAAATGTCCTCTCCTTCTATATATGTCCTCTCCTTGTATAAATGTCCTCTCCTTCTATAAATGTCCTCTCCTTGTATAAATGTCCTCTCCTTCTATAAATGTCCTCTCCTTGTATAAATGTCCTCTCCTTCTATAAATGTCCTCTCCTTCTATAAATGTCGTCTCCTTGTATAAATGTCCTCTCCTTCTATATATGTCCTCTCCTTCTGTAAATGTCCTCTCCTTATATAAATGTCCTCTCCTTCTGTAAATGTCCTCTCCTTCTATATATGTCCTCTCCTTCTATAAATGTCCTCTCCTTCTGTAAATGTCCTCTCCTTCTATAAATGTCCTCTCCTTATATAAATGTCCTCTCCTTCTGTAAATGTCCTCTCCTTCTATATATGTCCTCTCCTTCTGTAAATGTCCTCTCCTTATATAAATGTCCTCTCCTTCTATAAATGTCCTCTCCTTCTGTAAATGTCCTCTTCTTCTATATATGTCCTCTCCTTCTGTAAATGTCCTCTCCTTCTATATATGTCCTCTCCTTCTATAAATGTCCTCTCCTTCTGTAAATGTCCTCTCCTTCTATAAATGTCCTCTCCTTCTGTAAATGTCCTCTCCTTCTATATATGTCCTCTCCTTCTGTAAATGTCCTCTCCTTCTATATATGTCCTCTCCTTCTATAAATGTCCTCTCCTTCTGTAAATGTCCTCTCCTTCTATAAATGTCCTCTCCTTCTATATATGTCCTCTCCTTCTATAAATGTCCTCTCCTTCTATAAATGTCCTCTCCTTCTATAAATGTCCTCTCCTTCTGTAAATGTCCTCTCCTTCTATAAATGTCCTCTCCTTCTGTAAATGTCCTCTCCTTCTATATATGTCCTCTCCTTCTATAAATGTCCTCTCCTTCTGTAAATGTCCTCTCCTTCTATAAATGTCCTCTCCTTCTATATATGTCCTCTCCTTCTATAAATGTCCTCTCCTTCTATAAATGTCCTCTCCTTCTATATATGTCCTCTCCTTCTGTAAATGTCCTCTCCTTCTATAAATGTCCTCTCCTTATATAAATGTCCTCTCCTTCTGTAAATGTCCTCTCCTTCTATATATGTCCTCTCCTTCTGTAAATGTCCTCTCCTTATATAAATGTCCTCTCCTTCTATAAATGTCCTCTCCTTCTGTAAATGTCCTCTTCTTCTATATATGTCCTCTCCTTCTGTAAATGTCCTCTCCTTCTATATATGTCCTCTCCTTCTATAAATGTCCTCTCCTTCTGTAAATGTCCTCTCCTTCTATAAATGTCCTCTCCTTCTGTAAATGTCCTCTCCTTCTGTAAATGTCCTCTTCTTCTATATATGTCCTCTCCTTCTATAAATGTCCTCTCCTTCTGTAAATGTCCTCTTCTTCTATATATGTCCTCTCCTTCTGTAAATGTCCTCTCCTTCTATATATGTCCTCTCCTTCTATAAATGTCCTCTCCTTCTGTAAATGTCCTCTCCTTCTATAAATGTCCTCTCCTTCTGTAAATGTCCTCTCCTTCTGTAAATGTCCTCTCCTTATATAAATGTCCTCTCCTTCTATAAATGTCCTCTCCTTCTGTAAATGTCCTCTTCTTCTATATATGTCCTCTCCTTCTGTAAATGTCCTCTCCTTCTATATATGTCCTCTCCTTCTATAAATGTCCTCTCCTTCTATATATGTCCTCTCCTTCTATAAATGTCCTCTCCTTCTGTAAATGTCCTCTCCTTCTATAAATGTCCTCTCCTTCTATATATGTCCTCTCCTTCTATAAATGTCCTCTCCTTCTATAAATGTCCTCTCCTTCTATAAATGTCCTCTCCTTCTGTAAATGTCCTCTCCTTCTATAAATGTCCTCTCCTTCTGTAAATGTCCTCTCCTTCTATATATGTCCTCTCCTTCTATAAATGTCCTCTCCTTCTGTAAATGTCCTCTCCTTCTATAAATGTCCTCTCCTTCTATATATGTCCTCTCCTTCTATAAATGTCCTCTCCTTCTATAAATGTCCTCTCCTTCTATATATGTCCTCTCCTTCTGTAAATGTCCTCTCCTTCTATAAATGTCCTCTCCTTCTATATATGTCCTCTCCTTCTATAAATGTCCTCTCCTTCTGTAAATGTCCTCTCCTTCTATAAATGTCCTCTCCTTGTATAAATGTCCTCTCCTTCTATATATGTCCTCTCCTTCTGTAAATGTCCTCTCCTTCTATAAATGTCCTCTCCTTCTGTAAATGTCCTCTCCTTCTGTAAATGTCCTCTCCTTCTATATATGTCCTCTCCTTCTATAAATGTCCTCTCCTTCTGTAAATGTCCTCTCCTTCTATAAATGTCCTCTCCTTCTATATATGTCCTCTCCTTCTATAAATGTCCTCTCCTTCTATATATGTCCTCTCCTTCTATATATGTCCTCTCCTTCTGTAAATGTCCTCTCCTTCTATAAATGTCCTCTCCTTGTATAAATGTCCTCTCCTTCTATATATGTCCTCTCCTTCTATATATGTCCTCTCCTATATATGTCCTCTCCTTCTGTAAATGTCCTCTCCTTCTATAAATGTCCTCTCCTTCTGTAAATGTCCTCTCCTTCTATAAATGTCCTCTCCTTGTATAAATGTCCTCTCCTTCTATATATGTCCTCTCCTTCTATATATGTCCTCTCCTTCTATATATGTCCTCTCCTTCTGTAAATGTCCTCTCCTTCTATAAATGTCCTCTCCTTGTATAAATGTCCTCTCCTTCTATATATGTCCTCTCCTTCTATATATGTCCTCTCCTTCTGTAAATGTCCTCTCCTTCTATAAATGTCCTCTCCTTGTATAAATGTCCTCTCCTTCTATAAATGTCCTCTCCTTGTATAAATGTCCTCTCCTTCTATAAATGTCCTCTCCTTCTATAAATGTCGTCTCCTTGTATAAATGTCCTCTCCTTCTATATATGTCCTCTCCTTCTGTAAATGTCCTCTCCTTATATAAATGTCCTCTCCTTCTGTAAATGTCCTCTCCTTCTATATATGTCCTCTCCTTCTATATATGTCCTCTCCTTCTGTAAATGTCCTCTCCTTCTATAAATGTCCTCTCCTTATATAAATGTCCTCTCCTTCTGTAAATGTCCTCTCCTTCTATATATGTCCTCTCCTTCTGTAAATGTCCTCTCCTTATATAAATGTCCTCTCCTTCTATAAATGTCCTCTCCTTCTGTAAATGTCCTCTTCTTCTATATATGTCCTCTCCTTCTGTAAATGTCCTCTCCTTCTATATATGTCCTCTCCTTCTATAAATGTCCTCTCCTTCTGTAAATGTCCTCTCCTTCTATAAATGTCCTCTCCTTCTGTAAATGTCCTCTCCTTCTATATATGTCCTCTCCTTCTGTAAATGTCCTCTCCTTCTATATATGTCCTCTCCTTCTATAAATGTCCTCTCCTTCTGTAAATGTCCTCTCCTTCTATAAATGTCCTCTCCTTCTATATATGTCCTCTCCTTCTATAAATGTCCTCTCCTTCTATAAATGTCCTCTCCTTCTATAAATGTCCTCTCCTTCTGTAAATGTCCTCTCCTTCTATAAATGTCCTCTCCTTCTGTAAATGTCCTCTCCTTCTATATATGTCCTCTCCTTCTATAAATGTCCTCTCCTTCTGTAAATGTCCTCTCCTTCTATAAATGTCCTCTCCTTCTATATATGTCCTCTCCTTCTATAAATGTCCTCTCCTTCTATAAATGTCCTCTCCTTCTATATATGTCCTCTCCTTCTGTAAATGTCCTCTCCTTCTATAAATGTCCTCTCCTTCTATATATGTCCTCTCCTTCTATAAATGTCCTCTCCTTCTGTAAATGTCCTCTCCTTCTATAAATGTCCTCTCCTTGTATAAATGTCCTCTCCTTCTATATATGTCCTCTCCTTCTGTAAATGTCCTCTCCTTCTATAAATGTCCTCTCCTTCTGTAAATGTCCTCTCCTTCTGTAAATGTCCTCTCCTTCTATATATGTCCTCTCCTTCTATAAATGTCCTCTCCTTCTGTAAATGTCCTCTCCTTCTATAAATGTCCTCTCCTTCTATATATGTCCTCTCCTTCTATAAATGTCCTCTCCTTCTGTAAATGTCCTCTCCTTCTATAAATGTCCTCTCCTTCTATAAATGTCCTCTCCTTCTATATATGTCCTCTCCTTCTATATATGTCCTCTCCTTCTGTAAATGTCCTCTCCTTCTATAAATGTCCTCTCCTTGTATAAATGTCCTCTCCTTCTATATATGTCCTCTCCTTCTATATATGTCCTCTCCTTCTGTAAATGTCCTCTCCTTCTATAAATGTCCTCTCCTTGTATAAATGTCCTCTCCTTCTATAAATGTCCTCTCCTTGTATAAATGTCCTCTCCTTCTATAAATGTCCTCTCCTTCTATAAATGTCCTCTCCTTGTATAAATGTCCTCTCCTTCTATAAATGTCCTCTCCTTCTATAAATGTCGTCTCCTTGTATAAATGTCCTCTCCTTCTATATATGTCCTCTCCTTCTGTAAATGTCCTCTCCTTATATAAATGTCCTCTCCTTCTGTAAATGTCCTCTCCTTCTATATATGTCCTCTCCTTCTATAAATGTCCTCTCCTTCTGTAAATGTCCTCTCCTTCTATAAATGTCCTCTCCTTATATAAATGTCCTCTCCTTCTGTAAATGTCCTCTCCTTCTATATATGTCCTCTCCTTCTGTAAATGTCCTCTCCTTATATAAATGTCCTCTCCTTCTATAAATGTCCTCTCCTTCTGTAAATGTCCTCTCCTTCTGTAAATGTCCTCTTCTTCTATATATGTCCTCTCCTTCTGTAAATGTCCTCTCCTTATATAAATGTCCTCTCCTTCTGTAAATGTCCTCTCCTTCTATATATGTCCTCTCCTTCTATATATGTCCTCTCCTTCTATATATGTCCTCTCCTTCTGTAAATGTCCTCTCCTTCTATAAATGTCCTCTCCTTGTATAAATGTCCTCTCCTTCTATATATGTCCTCTCCTTCTGTAAATGTCCTCTCCTTCTATAAATGTCCTCTCCTTGTATAAATGTCCTCTCCTTCTATAAATGTCCTCTCCTTGTATAAATGTCCTCTCCTTCTATAAATGTCCTCTCCTTCTATAAATGTCCTCTCCTTGTATAAATGTCCTCTCCTTCTATAAATGTCCTCTCCTTCTATAAATGTCGTCTCCTTGTATAAATGTCCTCTCCTTCTATATATGTCCTCTCCTTCTGTAAATGTCCTCTCCTTATATAAATGTCCTCTCCTTCTGTAAATGTCCTCTCCTTCTATATATGTCCTCTCCTTCTATAAATGTCCTCTCCTTCTGTAAATGTCCTCTCCTTCTATAAATGTCCTCTCCTTATATAAATGTCCTCTCCTTCTGTAAATGTCCTCTCCTTCTATATATGTCCTCTCCTTCTGTAAATGTCCTCTCCTTATATAAATGTCCTCTCCTTCTATAAATGTCCTCTCCTTCTGTAAATGTCCTCTCCTTCTGTAAATGTCCTCTCCTTCTATATATGTCCTCTCCTTCTATAAATGTCCTCTCCTTCTGTAAATGTCCTCTCCTTCTATAAATGTCCTCTCCTTGTATAAATGTCCTCTCCTTCTGTAAATGTCCTCTCCTTCTGTAAATGTCCTCTCCTTCTGTAAATGTCCTCTCCTTCTGTAAATGTCCTCTCCTTGTATAAATGTCCTCTCCTTCTATAAATGTCCTCTCCTTCTATAAATGTCGTCTCCTTGTATAAATGTCCTCTCCTTCTATATATGTCCTCTCCTTCTGTAAATGTCCTCTCCTTATATAAATGTCCTCTCCTTCTGTAAATGTCCTCTCCTTCTATATATGTCCTCTCCTTCTATAAATGTCCTCTCCTTCTGTAAATGTCCTCTCCTTCTATAAATGTCCTCTCCTTATATAAATGTCCTCTCCTTCTGTAAATGTCCTCTCCTTCTATATATGTCCTCTCCTTCTGTAAATGTCCTCTCCTTATATAAATGTCCTCTCCTTCTATAAATGTCCTCTCCTTCTGTAAATGTCCTCTTCTTCTATATATGTCCTCTCCTTCTGTAAATGTCCTCTCCTTCTATAAATGTCCTCTCCTTATATAAATGTCCTCTCCTTCTGTAAATGTCCTCTCCTTCTATATATGTCCTCTCCTTCTATAAATGTCCTCTCCTTCTGTAAATGTCCTCTCCTTCTATAAATGTCCTCTCCTTCTATATATGTCCTCTCCTTCTATAAATGTCCTCTCCTTCTATATATGTCCTCTCCTTATATAAATGTCCTCTCCTTCTATAAATGTCCTCACTCTCAAACTCAGGTTGGTCCTCACAAAGATAGAAGAACATGAACACAGACACACACTCCAGCGCCTCAGCATGTGTAATCTGGGAGGTCCTGACTCTCACCGTGTGTGTGTGCGTGCTGCGTGTGTGTGTGTGCGCTGCAGTGAAAGTGGGTTAGTGTGAAGATGACGTGATGCCGTCTAATTGGACAGTTTGTTTAGACTCGCCACATGTTGATGGAGGAAAATATTCGGCGCTCAGACAGCAGCAGCAGACGCTGTCTGCAGAGACGTCTGCACATGTGGCTTTTCTTCTTCACAGCTAACTGAGTCACTGCTGCACACGGATCACAACTAAAACACTGAAATACCTGAGAACAGGAAGACCGCTGCTCCTCCACCAGACCAAATCTGACTGGGAAGTCATTCAGGAGGAAATTTAGACTCATACAATGTACTCAGAATGTCTTCTTCTGATAAATTAACAATATTTTTTAGCTATTATCTTTATTTTATGTTGTTTTATTCTTCAGACTGTCTTTTCAAGGCACCTTTCATATAATAACTGCAGTTCAAAGTGTTTTACAGGTGACTGATATACAAATAAGGCTGAAATTAACCAGCAGAGACTTAAACACACCACAAACAATGTAAACGTCTCCTAACATCAAGTAATGCCATTAAAGCAGCATTAGAATATCACATTAAATACATCCATATTTGACATTAAATCATCTTTATTCAAGGAGGGAAATCTTTTCCCAGCAAGAGATGAATCAGAAATGAGGAGAAATATGATCTAATGCAGCTTTAATCCTCAATATTAAAGTAAATATAATAAATACACTCCGACCTCAACACCTAACGATGCGTTCAGGTGCTCCCCGTCAGCTCCTAACTTCATATATATATATGAAGTTTCTTATAAGTTTCTTATAAAGTTATAAGTTTTTATAACCAGGACGTTTCCCCTCAAACAGCCTCAGTTTAATCTCTAACTGTGGAGATTAAAGGTGACATTTGTATAACAGTCGAGCAGGAACCTCTTTATGTCTGTTTTTAATAAAGATAATTATATATTTTATTTACAGAAAACCTTTCAAGATATCCAGAGACGCTTCACACAAACAGTTAAAATAGATAAAAACAGTAAAATCTCGAGTTTGTTAAATCAAACATTAAAAACAGTTGTTAAAGTTTAGTTTTGAGTGTTTTAATAAAATATCTCCAGTTCATCTGAAAGCTGCTTTACAGTCAAGTACAAATCGATTCTGCACCTTCAAGTCTTTCTTCATCCGAAAGAGAGCGAAAGTCGTCCTGCAGCTACAAACCTGCAAACCCGTTTAAACTAAACTCAAGTTTCACCTGCAGATCATTTCAGGAAATATTTTCAAATGTTTGAATTAATTTGAAAACGTCTACAGTGAGATTCCTCAGCAGGTAGGATGTGTTGATTGTCTTGAGTTCTGGGTCGTTCTGGACTGTTTGGATCAAGTTTTTGTGTCTCGTGTGGAGATAAACGAAAGTCTTGGACAAATAGAAATATTGATCTGCTGATGGCACAAGATGAAAAAGTAACATTAATAAATATTATCAATGTGTGAAGCAGAGAGAACAATAGATTCATCCTCTGGAGAACATGAATGAACGTCATGACAACCGTCCAACAGTTGTGGAGATATTACTGGAACAATTAGATATCAATCAATCAATCAATCAATCAATCAGTTGAACTTCATTAGTACAGCAGCGTCCATACAGGTTGTTGTTTCACATACAAGCTGAAAATATGACAAAAGAAACATAAAGAGTAAAATAATTTACACAAAAAATACAAAATGATGAAAATGTTCAAATAAAACTAATAAGATTTTTTAAATAAGATTTAAAAAATTAAAACTACAATGAATTTTTTTTTTTAAAAACTAGATAAAATAGATAAAATAGATAAGAATGTCTTTTATTTGATTTAGTTTTTAGTCTTTATCTATTTTAATGGTTTTATTCTCATATTCTCAACATAAATAAAACATGAATACAATCAAACATCCTGCTGATCTTCAGTCAGATGAATAAACTTTCTGTCTGCAGAGGACAAACACGCATCGGTTTCAGTCTCTCTGATGACTTTGTCTCCTCGCTGGCGTCGCCGTGGAGACGTGATGCGGTATCCGTGGCACACGCCGGCTAAAAACGTCCACGCTGTGTGTGAGACGCTGAGCAGAGAGAAGCTGCTGCACGTCCCTGGAAACCTCTCGTGTATCTCTGTGTTTGACTGCAGCAGCAGCCGAGAGCTTCACTTCGTCTTAAATCACGACGCTGTGAAGCTGCTGTCAGTCTGATCAGCTGCAGATGCGTCTCTCCGCTCCACAAACCTCTGGAAAGTTCCTGATCTTATATCCAGTGTAGAGTTATTGACCAAACTGGATTTTCCTCTGGAAGAAGCTCCAGACTCTCCGTCTTATCTTCTTCGTCAGTTTTTACAGTAACATTCGGTTGTTTTTGTACAATCTCGGTCTTATTGTCAGAGTTTTGGCTTGTAAATCTGTAGCTCAGCATTAAACTGAATCTGAGATTTCCCAGAAAACTGATGCATCTCGTCTCTTGATCAATTAAATGAGCCTAAACAATCCTTCATTCATCATTTGGATTAACATTAATGAAAGCGGGCGGGTTCACAGTTTTCCAAGTGTGTCTTAAAACATCAGTCAGGAGCCCAAATTAACACTGAAACATGTTTTTCTTGCTGTAATCATTCCTCATACTGACCATTAGAAGATCCCTTCATAATGACCTTACAATGGAAGTGATGGAGGACAAAATCCACAGTCCTCCTGTTTATCTGAAGCTAATATGAAGCTTCAGCGTCCAGATGAGTCAAATCAAGTAGATATCTTTCAACGTTACAGTCTTTTTAGTGCCAAAGTTCCTCTTTTTGTTACTATACTTCCACCTGCAGCTCAACAGGGAAACACTGTCCGAGGAAACACAAAGAGGGAATTTGATGCTAAAAAGACTGTAAATGTGTCAGATATCCACTTGATATGACTAACTCAGACTGATGAAGCTGAATAGAAGCTTCACACAGACTTTTAAATGACTGTGTGGACACACTGTGGATTTGATCCTCCATCACTTCCATTGAAAACACATTTGAAGGATCTTTTAATATCCAGTATGAACAGGAGGAATGATTACAGCGAGGAAAACCTCTTTCACTGCTCATATGGACACCTGACTGCTGGTTTGATCTCTAAACAGCAGCTTCTGACAGTCAACTTTAAACTTCTGAAGCACAAAGTCACATAAAAGATAAAACAGTAGCTGCTCAGCACCAAACAGACACAGTTCGCTGTAGACTAGCTGGTGAACATAGTTAAAGAGCCAGATATTTCCCTCAGGAGTTGGTAGAGAGTAAAAACAGAGTTAAAAGAGAGTGAATATTGGACTTACATTCACCAGGTGGACAGAAACACGACTCCACATGAATGATAATGTTGCTCCGTAACTGCTGGATGTGGAAATAAAGCAACTGGTTGCTAACATGTTGTTTTCGCTGCCCCCACGTGGCCAAAAAAAAAACAAAAAGTTATTGCAGGTTTATAGTTTAATTTTGTGTGGTTGTTTTAATTTTTTCCTCTGCAGTTTGGATTTTGTGACTGTTGTTGGTAAACAAAGAAAGCTGAGTGCAGCCTCCCTCTGTGGGACGAGCAGGAATCTCCTTCATGTTTTTCTCTCTGGGACTGACTCTGCCATCGCAGCCTCGGCATTCTTTCCAGCCGAGTCATCCCTGCTGTCAGTCTCCACGCTGTGTGTGTGTGTGTGTGTGTGTGTCTGGCACTAAGTGCTCTCCTGCTCTGTGTCAGACAGTCGGCTAATTGCTGCTTAACGTTTTGTCACGCTTCATTCTCCTCAAAGCCAAACACACACATTCACTCATGATACACTTTACTGTTATTTAAACATACAAAATATATCAAGAGGCTGCACCAAAGCTGTATCAGCGTTCATATTTCTAGACTCACTACACCTTAAGAGTCCTTCTATAACTTTGTCAGTCCTTATAGAGTCCTTATAACTTCTATAACATTGTCAGACACGAAGGACAGTTTTTTTTTTAAAAAAAAAAGGTTCAGATCGCAGCAGAAGCAGAGATATCATCTTTTTTTATCATGTCAAAACCTACATTACCCACAATGCAACTCAGGATTGGGGTGTGTTATGATTGTAGTGACCCTGTGTGCAAGTGTGCAAAATAAAATAAAATACTTTACACTGTTTCTGCAGGATTTTTAACAAACGAGCTTCTGCTGTAAAATTTGTTAAGTGGTGCATTCAGGTGATCAGTGTCGGGAAGTTTAAATGTTTTTCTGGTGTATACCAGCTCTGGACCTCTAAACATATCAAACTTTTGTTTTTGAGGTTTTCGGGTGTTAAACCTTGTGCATCTTTTACGTTACAAGAGCACAAGACATGCTAACATGACGTGCTTCATTATCCTTCCAAAATATTAAGTTGAAAGCTACACAAAGCTAATTAGCATGTTTGCTGTCTCTCTGGACGTCTGACTATCAAGTTACAGCAAACGATGCTCAAAAAATAAAATAAAATCAACCAACATTTGTGTTTGTTGTATCATAAGAGAAAATAATAACTGATACATGAAGTTAATGACTCTTTTTACTGTAAACTAGAGCTGCAACTCATTATTATTATCATTACCAGTTAATCTGCTGATTGTTTTCTTGATCAAGAGATGAACGGTTTGGTCTCACAAATATCAGAGAATTGTGAAAAATGCACATTATAACTTCCCAGAACACAAGTTGATGTGTTCATATTGCCTGTTTTGTTTGACCAGAAGTCCAAAACCCAAAAATATCAAGTTCAGTATAGAAAGAAAACAAAGAAAAGCAGCAAATCTTCAGTAAAAGTTTGTAATGTTTTCTGAAAAACTGACTTATCAAATATTTCCAAATTAATTGTATTTGATGAGGAGCAGCTTATGAGAAATAGATGTGTGTATCATCCGCATAGAAACAGAGACTGATATCGTGTGATTCATTTTTAGGCAAAATTCAACAGAAACAGACAATAAATGAAGAAGTTTTAGAAACAGGAGTTTATCTTAGTTTGTCTCTCTGCTCTTCTGCAGCAGCTGGACGAGATGCGTCGTGATCTTCGCTGGATCACTGACGCGCTGCAGTACGCGCGATACAAGCAGCCTCGCGGCGGCGTCCCCGTCACCTGCCTGGTGGACGCCAGCGCTCCAGAGAGCGACTCCGGCCAGCAGAAGACCGACTCCACCTCCTCCACCATGGACTACCTGCCCACACCTTCCCCCTCACCTGAACTCCGCAGGAGGAAAGCCATCAGCGGTGAGTTGTTTCACAGCAGCTGCGACTTTATACTCACACGACAAAAACACACTAAAAGCTGAACTTCACCCTGATGATCTGCGTCTGTGCTCTCAGACTCCCTGCTCGGCTCAGATGAAGACGCGTCCTCGGAGGTTTTTCTGCCGACAGACAGCGACTACGACTCCAGCGACGCCCTGAGCCCCCGTGAGCTGGACCTGCTGTACTCTCCGCCGCAGGATCTGTCCCAGCAGGCCGTGCACTCGCTGGGCGGCAGCGCCCCGGATGTGCTCCAGATCCACGAGCTCAGGTGATCTGTTTGTTAATGTCATGCATCATTTTATCAAGAATCCTGGTAGCAGCGTATGTCTGTAGTTCTCACATATACACACCTGTGATTGTTCAATCTTTGCATGATGTGAATTTGCTTTTGCTGAGAATCTGACACAGAAAACCTCACAAGAATATTCACACACACTTTGCTCATTTGCATCTTTTAAAGCAGCAGCACGTTTCCTACTATTAAAATATATCATATGTAAATTTGTAATTTCAGTTAATTTTTTAGTTTCAGATTTACATCAATAAAATAAAATTCTAAATATGTTTAAAAACATTTTTAAATCCCTATTCTTCACATAAATAAAGGTTTGTACTTCTATACTTGTGAGGACATAATGCATTCATTAAAATGACTCTAAACCTGATTCTAACCTTAACCTTAAAACCAGGTTTACATATTTGACCTTTTTACTGTCATCTAGAAAAAATATACAAACTGAAAAGACAATATTTCTATAAGAAAGCTCCACATATCCTGTATAGTTTAATAAACTACATATATACATAAAAACAATAAAACAAAACAAACAAAAACAGACATAATTTAATGAAAAAAACATTTCTAGTGATGCCAAAAGTCCAAGTTAGTTCAGTTATATGTTTGTTTTTCATGAAACATAAAACCATTTATTCCATCTTCTTTCATGTAATGTGATGTTAAAGATATATGATTTCTGTAAACATAACTTAGTTATGTTTTGGAGCAGAACTCCTTAACATTTGAAGTAAATATAAACCCTCCGTACACAAGAAAAACAAATTCTACATCAAAAATAAAAAGATTTATAATAATCTTAAAAAATTCTGTAATTATGTTTTTCCCAGGATGTCTTTAATATTGGACAAAAACAAACATGATTTAATAAGGCATTGTTTTCATCACATCCTTAAGTCTTAACCCTCGATAAACCCTTTGAAGGATCAAAGTGAGGACCGGCCAAATTTACCTCACTTACAAGGTCTGAAACTCAAATAGGTCCTCAGAAAGATAGCTGAGAAAGTACACACACACACACACACACGCACACACACACACACACACACTCAACTATGCGTATTGGTCATCTGACAAAACATGATCCCACCCTCTATGAAACCAAACTTGCTGGTGAGTTCTAACATCCGTCTGCACAATCTGTACATCGGCCAATCATAAACCGCCACCGACTCCTGTGATCCAGCAGCCATAAAACTACTGAACGCTGAACATCGCAGGACTTCTAGGTGTGTTAGCAGTGAGGACACAGTGTAAATGTGTATGATCACATGTTCAGGACATAAACATCCTCCACTGTGTCCATCGTGCTGTAAATGTCTAACGGATCCTTTTTAACTTTCAGGTACAGCGTCTGCCCGCCCAAAGACCTCCCCTTCTCCCCGGTGGTGATGGATGCAAAGTCTAAAGATGCTCCTCTATCCTCACCCCTCCTCCCCCACTCGCCCTCTCTATCCAAAGACTTCCCTCTCTCTACCTCCAGTCTGCCTCATTCTCCCTCCCTCTCCAGGACCCTCCCCACCTCGCCGTCCCTCCCGCTGTCCCCCCGATTCTCCAAAGACCTGCCGCTGTCCCTGCCGCTCTCCCCGGTGCTGTCCGACGCCACCAAGACTCTGGAGGGCCTCTCGCTCTCCAAGGAGAGAGTCGCTCCCAACCCCCCCGCCAAACGCAAACTGCTCTCCAGGAGCCACCGGGGCCAGTACTTCAGTGGGCCCCAGCGCTGGCTCAGGGGCCACAGCGGCGAGAGTCACACCGGGTGCTTATCTGAAGGCGTCTACACCAAGCAGCGTGACCCGGACCTGCCTCTGCCGGGGGATCTGCCCTCCCCGCAGGGCAACACCTACGTAAGCCACGCCTCCTGCGTCCTGGAGAGCCGCAAGGGCCGACAGCGGGAGCCGCGGCCCCACGTCCGCAGGATCTTCGTGGAGCCCTTCAAGGAGCTGTCGCCGGGCCATGAGAAGAGGTTCTGGGAGGAAGAGCAAGAGGAGGAGATAATGGAGAAAGTGACGGCCTCCGGCGTGTCTGTGGTTGTGGCGGAGGCGGAGTCTGGAGGGGAGGGGGAGGAGCCGGAAGGAGCCGCCGCCCAGGACCTAGACTCAGACGACCAAACCAACGCCCAGGTTTCAGAGATACTCAGCAGCACGTTGTAGGTCGGACAGCAGCTGAGGACAGTTCAGACATGTCTGAGTGTTTAAAGCTACACTGGGCGAGATTCCTAAAATACAACTTTTATTTTAAATCACACCAGAAAAACTGAGACATTTGATCTCATCTGCTGCAGTCCTGGATGTTTCCTTAGAAAAGTTTATCAAAGCAGCCGCGTGCTGCTCTTCATCAGAGATGGAGAAGTTAACTAGACGTACATTAACCTAAAAGTTAAGTCTTCATCCTCGATGTCTTCTCTCTTGGAAAATCCATGAAATATGAATCAAATGAATCATAAAAATTTGTGCGGATCAACCCTAACCCTCAACCCTTAACCCTCAACCCTTAACCCTAACCCCTAACCCTTACCCTTAACCTTAACCCTAACCCTCAACCCTTAACCCTAACCCACCCTAACCCTTAACCCTAACCCTAACCCTCAACCCTTAACCCTAACCCCTAACCCTTACCCTTAACCTTAACCCTAACCCTCAACCCTTAACCCTAACCCACCCTAACCCTTAACCCTAACCCTCAACCCTTAACCCTAACCCTTAATCCTAACCCTTTACCCTAACCCTTAACCCTAACCCCTAAGCCTCAACCCTTAACCCTAACCCTTAACCCTAACCCCTAACCCTTACCCTTAACCCTAACCCTTTACCCTAACCCCTAACCCTCAACCCTTAACCCTAACCCTTAACCCTTAACCCTAACCCTTAACCCTAACCCTCAACCCTTAACCCTAACCCTTAATCCTAACCCTTTACCCTAACCCTTAACCCTAACCCCTAAGCCTCAACCCTTAACCCTAACCCTTAACCCTAACCCCTAACCCTTACCCTTAACCCTAACCCTTTACCCTAACCCCTAACCCTTACCCTTAACCCTAACCCTTTACCCTAACCCCTAACCCTCAACCCTTAACCCTAACCCTTAACCCTTAACCCTAACTCTTAACCCTAACCCTTAACCCTAACCCTTAATCCTAACCCCTAACCCTTACCCTAACCCTTAACCCTAACCCCTAACCCCTAACCCTTAACCCTAACCCCTAACCCTTACCCTAACCCCTAACCCTCAACCCTTAACCCTAACCCCTTACCCTAACCCTTAACCCTAACCCCTAACCCCTAACCCTTAACCCTAACCCCTAACCCTCAACCCTTAACCCTAACCCTTTACCCTAACCCTTAACCCTAACCCTTACCCTTAACCCTAACCCTTAACCCTTAACCCTAACTCTTAACCCTAACCCTTAACCCTAACCCTTAATCCTAACCCCTAACCCCTAACCCTCAACCCTTAACCCTAACCCCTAACCCTTACCCTTAACCCTAACCCCTAACCCTTACCCTAACCCTCAACCCTTAACCCTAACCCCTAACCCTTACCCTAACCCTAACTTATATTCATTCAGAGTTATGAGCACCGCTGCTCAAACGTCAGACAATGATTAATATCAATGGGCTACTAATGATTTTCACAGCATGCGAGTATGATAACACTCTACGTTATCGTGGAATTGTTTTTAGTCATCGACTAGTGCATCAAATCCCAGAATCCTCCCTCTCCTCGTTGTGAAAGGTCCTGTTATAAGAGTAGCGTAGCTCTTTTAAGAGACAGGGCAGTGCGTAGCGAGTGTGTGGTTGACTGAGTGAGAGAGCAAGCAGCAGAAAAGTGACGGTGAATGCGAGCACAGCAGAGGAAAAGGTCAGCAGGAAGTTGTCAGTCTGGCAGTAAATGTTCAGGCTGCAGCTTCTCAAGACCAAAAAAAGTCTCGTCCGTTGTGTCCCCGACTGCTGGAAAAGTGAAGCAGCGTATCCCTGAAGTTAGCGACAGGCTCACTTAAGGTGGACTAACCTTTAATGTGGACCAGTTATTCTCATTTTAGTGTCAATCTTAGCCAGCCGCTCCTAAACAGAGAACAGTCATCGCTCCAAACTTTTGGAAAGTACTACAACAGGAGCAGGGACTTTTTTTTAGCACCTGGCGCTACCGTACATGAACTAAATTTAGTCGCTGGTTCCTCCTGAGTTCCTCAAAAGGTTCTTGGTTGGAAACACTTTATTATCCTGTAAAGCAAACAAAGATTAGTCTGACAAACATGTTATTTTGTCTAACAGGTATGTTGTTCTTCATCTTCACGTCCTGGAAACCTCACATGAACACACAAGGTGGGAAGTGAATCCAAATTTAAGAGCGAAATATGATTATTTGTACAACGGCTGACTTTCTTCTCCATCTCTACATGTAGTAACTATTTACAACAGAAGATTTAGTCCCCCGTTATATAATGTAAGTGAAGAACTATCTGTAGCTGCCACTAGAGGCCGCCAACTTCAAAAACTGCCAAGTGTAGCTTTAAATTACTCTCAAACTCTGGTCAAAGGTAAAGAGCGAGCGTCAAAATTGGACGTCAGCTGTTTGTGAAGGGTCTCAGTTCATATCACCTCCCTCTCTCTCTCTCTCTCTCTCTCTCTCTCTCTTTCTATCTGTCTCCGTCTCTCTACCACAACGACGGATGACCGAGCGTGTCAGACCTCTCTGTAGATTGTAAACAAAACTAAAGTTGCTGGTTCAACTCCGCCAAGCCTCAGAGCCCCACGGCATCGACTGTTACAAAGATAATAATCAATGCAATGAGAAACCAAGCACTACTTCTCCAACCAGTAACTTTGCACACGACTCTCGACCAAAAGACGAGGTTTGATTGATTGAGGCTCGTTTTTTTTTGTTTTTTGTTTTTTTATCAGTTCAGATTCAAATTTAAAATCAGATGGTATTAAATCAGATTATTATTTCGGTGGCCCCCTGTTATCAGAGCATGATGGATTCTCCTCTACTTGAAGTGAATGTACAGTTTAGTCTGTTTTGTTTGTGGTCTCCTGTGATGATTGAATCCCGTCTTTTCAATCAATGTTATTTTTCAGCTGCTCCGATTGGTCTTAATGTGGTCGAATAAACTTGTGGTCAGTTTAAAGAAAAAAAATATATAAAGAAAAAAAAAATATATATATATCTATATATTATTCCCTTGAGTCTCAAAAACGTGACCTGCCTCAGTCACTAAACAAAGACCACTAGAAACCTTAAAACATGGAAGTATTTTTGTATTATCTGATTGAAAGATGTACTATTTTACTTGGAATGTTCATGAATAGTCTGAGCTGTATTTTGTTGGCATGAAGTAGTTTGTAGCTGTCGTTTTTTTTTGTTTGTTTGTTTGTTTGTTTTTAACTAAAGCTTTGTGTCCAGTTTGTGCCTCCTCCTGGTTGAGCATGACGATGTCAAGGGTCAGGGGGGGGGGTTTTAGAGGTCGCGGGGCTAAAAACAGTCCGCACTTTGCCCCCCTTTGGACTCACAGCGCAGTCGGACCCGACAGTATTTGTGTCGTACTGTTGTGTTAACTTTTTTTTTTGTTGTTGTTCAGCTTCTTCTGTTTTTGAATTTCTGGTGTAACAAAACATCCACAGTTACTGTAGTGTTCCCTCAAAGGTTGGTGGTGTGTTTTTTATGTTTTTTGTGTTTTTTTTTGTTTGTTTTTTTTTTACTTAAAACATGCACCAAAAACTGCAACTGTATTATTTGTATTATAGAGAAATCACAGAAAACTCCTGTCAGTAAGTCTGAGAGCTGTTTGAACATGCACAGATTCTTAAAATGTATGCACAGTATTTTAAAAGTGCGTTTTTAATGTTTGCACATAGCAATTATGGAATAAAAGCTAATTGAATATTTGATGCAATTGGGCATTAACCGTGGCAGCTTTTAACATTAATGACTGTAAAAAAAAAAAAAAAAGAAGGTCTGTTTATGTATAACGTCCATCGAAAGTGTTGATGATAAAAAGTATTAATTTACAGTCGTTGTTCTTGTTTGAATGTGTAATACAGATAAAAACATTCAGCTTTACAACCAGACGTGCACTAATATCACTGACAGATGACGACGTAGAAGAAAATCCACTTTAACTTTGACTCTGAACTGCAGTCACATCCTTCCTTTTCTCTGTTAACCAACCTCCAGAATCAGACCAGTCACTTCACTTCCACCTAAAAGTTGGACTTTAGAAGCGTCGGACTTGTTTTTTGTCTTAATCACGTCTGTGAATTGAGGTTCAGATTTGGAGGCTCCCGTCTTAATGTTAACGTCCTCAGGAGCTGTTTAAAGTTCGTTAACGTAACGAAGGATTTTACTCCAACATGTTAAACATCTGGAAAAGATTTGCAACTTGACTTAACACCATTTTCTTGTGACTTCACTTAGACTTTTAGCTTTTTGAGTTCATATCCTCCCAAAGATTAAAAATGTTCCTGACGACAGAAATAAATAAATACTCAATCTGACAGCAGCCAATCACGTCGCAGGAGCAGGAGGTTTGTTTGTCAGATGATACATCAGATAAAAAACAACATTATTTCTGTCAGTTTAAACATTTGAGAACAAAGATTATGACTCAGACTTATTGGGGACTTACCTGTCTGGACTCTGGACTCGACCGTCCTCACCTGCGACTGGTTCTATGTGAAGTTTCAGTCCAGTGTTTCCAAACACAGACGACTCAAACTGTTTCTTAAAGGTCTCTTGAGGGCTCAGAACTTCAGCCTGTAATGTGACAAACTTTCATTATTCTGATTTTCTTTTTTTCATACGATGGATATTTCTTCACATCTTTTATCATTTATTTCATCATCTGTCTTCATGTTTCCAGTCTTTCAGCCTTCTGACGTTGTTGGACAATGACAATCACATCAACCTCCAGCATTTTGTCGCCACCTGCAAACACAAATAACCAAAAGCTGCAACAAACTTCAGTTTCATCACCATCATTTATGCTATAAGGCATCATAAACCCAGTTTAAAGCCTCTTCCAACTTTATTTATTTGCATCAAAGGGTTTTGTTGGTTTTTTTTACTGACTGAAGAAAAGCCTCCTGTGTTTTCATGCATTTTGGCATTTTTGCAACCTCTGAAGTCACATGAATGGATGTATTTTAACAACTGAAATAAACATTGTCTCATGTGGATGTTGTGCACTTAAACCTGTGAGTTTGTCTTCTATCAGAAGTCGATGATGTCTGCGGATAAAAAAAAAAGCGATGCTGCCGTTCTGTTGTTTTTCATCACCACCGCTTCCTCGTCCTCGCAGCCCGCTCGCTGCCATATCTGTGGCATTCTGGGTATGCGAGTAAAGCTCTGCCAATCAGAAGTAATGTAACACGACTGTCGGGTCTGCAGTCGGCTACGCTGATCAGAAGCAGGTTGTGATATCGACGCCGCGCCGGAGATAATCTGCTGAATTATAGACGACTGTCTGGTGTTAAATCATCAGATTATTATAAATAAATAAGTCTGCGTGAGATCTGAACATGAGATGATAAAACCATGAGAGATTTATTTGAAAATACTTTAGAAAATAGAAAATAGTAGATCAGTGGTGTTGGTGAGTGCATGTAAGGAGAAGTGCAACACAACTAAACAAAGAAAAGGAAACGTGGTGCGATAGAGAGAGAGAGAGAGAGAGAGAGAGAGGAATGAGGATTACTGATCCTGAATACACTCTGGATGGACGAGCCAGGTGCAGTAATACAGTCTCTCTCTCTACCTGAACCTGAAGACAGAAACACACAAACACAGCAGCTCAGGACGAGACACAAACCTGCAGGACCGACGCAGTCTGTAAACAGTAAAGATGAAGAACGAGCACAATGCAGACATGTCTATTGTTTTGTATATAACGTACACAGCTTAATTTATTTTTATTGTATTTTGGGGTTTGTTTTTTTTTTGATAATACTTTGTTGGTTTTAGCGACGCTAGCAGCACGGCTCTATGGATGAAGGTGTCAGTGTGTCATTAAGTCCACCGCTTTGGTCCAGACTGAAAGATCTCAACAACTATTTGATGAATTGTTATGACATCTGCTACAGATATTAACCCATTCATGCATGAATTATGATAATCTCAGTCAGTGTTTTTATTCCTCTTTAGGTAAGAAAAAAAATATTTAAACACGCATTTTTCAAGGAGTTTGTCCAACTTAGTGGACAGATGATTAATTGTCATTTTCTCCCAACATAAAATCAATACTTTTTAACAATTGTATTTCTCCTTAGTTGTTACTTGATGTTATAAAGTTTTATTTACCTGCACGGGTCTATTACTGTAGAAGGATTGGCAAGATGTTCCTGAGCAGTGGGGCATTTCCGGCTGGCAGGCGGCCATCTTGGTTTTGAGAAATTTGTGTTGAACTTACAAAGGCTGGCCAATAGATGGCAGCGTCTGGGACGACACACTAGAGTCCACTGTGTTGGCTGATGTGCAGCTGTACCATTAAAACCCCCATGCATATATAAGAAAACGGCTTTTGAACAGCTGTCCGCTGTAGTGACCACTATGCATGAAAGGGTTAAAATCCCCTGACGGATAAATTCTCACAACTTCGTCTGACTTTTCCTCCGGCGCCGCCAGCAGGTCAAAGTTTCTGTTTGTCCAACTCTTCCCATCAGGCTGATCATAGATATCAATCTATTGGCTCTTACAGATATTATAACTCACCGAACTGTCAATCAGTCAAAGTTGCTAAACATTTATGTGTAACACAGAGTATTCTGTTGATGGAAAATGAAAAATATTTCTGTTTAATGCAAAGAAACAGTAAACTAATATTACTGCAATAAATTAAATGTGAGTTTATGCTTTGAAATTATTTTAGTAAAGTAAAATCTGTTTTCAGATCGTGTCATTGGCTACTAGGATGATTTTAAAAGTACAGAATAGACTCATTTTTATATTCTATGTTTATTTTTTAACTAAAAAAAATGTCATGCATGTTTCAAATTCTGTTTTAATGATATTCTTATTTTCACAAACACTCTACTGACATTTCCCACAGTATTTACATTAATTACACAGTAAATTACAGCATCAGTTTGTGCAAATTGTTCCGGTGTAACAGTCACATGTTCTGCTCAAGTTGTAAAAATGAAACCAAAAAGCAGCAATAAATAACAACTAGAAAATGCAATTTTTAAAAGAAACTGTGTGCGATTGCTGGAAGCTGAATAATATTGACTAACGTCGCCTGCAGGTGGGATCAAACCTTCTACGACTCAGCCGTGCACTGAACAAATATCTGCAGCTCTGAGCGGGTCTCGAACCCGGAAGCTCACACGGAGACGGTTGCTACTGTTAACAAGGAGCAACAAACCGCCGCCCACCTGTGCTACGCGGGTGTTAAAACAAACGAACCCTCTGTGCTGAAGCTTGCAGGCAGACTGGAGCCGCTTTCATGAGACAAGACGGATGAATCAGAGTTCAGAGGATGAAATGTGACATTAACTGACATTAAATAATAATCTGTTAGACAAAAGAGCACAAAGTAAGAAGCCAGAAAAACTCTTCAGTGTTTTAAATTGACATTAGTGTTGCTGCTGCTGTTTTACATCACAGTAATGTTACTGTTACTGCTCTTAAATTCCCAATTACAGTAATTAACACCTTACAAGTTAAAGTTCTGCTTCATGCTCTGTCAGACTTTTTACAGTTCCTGACTGAGTGAAGGAATCAGGAGAGACGAGACAGAAATGAGGAAGAATCACAGGATGTAACGTTCATGGTGCTGAAAGAAAAACAAGAAGCAAGTAAAGAACTGATGGAAGAAGGAAGAAGGTGCAAATGATTCAAGATTTAAGAGAAACACATAGAAGCAGCCCAGACGTCAGGTGATGGAGACACATGAACACACTGATAAGGTCTGAAGTACAGCTGTATGTAGATGAATTACTGCTCTGTAAATATTTTAAAAGTTAGAATCTGTTATCCAAATGTAAACTAAAGGACATCCTAACAAACTAAAGTCAAAGCACAAGATTAAAACCTAATCAGGAGCATACAGACGCTGTGAGAATCCAAATTAGTTTTTAAGATGGAGTCTGATTGGTCCATCTATCATCCATAAGGCGGCCATGACAGAGGCTGGTTTACTACGTCCTGCTTGTATATAAATATAACTGAACTGCTATAATGGTTGTGGATTTATCTCTGATTTAACAAGTTAGTTAGTTAATAACGTGGAGATTTCTGATTGGAGAAAAAAAAAAAAACCCAAATGAGCAGAAGAGGAAGACTGAGGATGAAAATGAAGACGAAGGAGGGAAGAAGAAGAAAAAGAGGACATTTAATGTCAAACGGTGATCGGCTCATAAGTGGCTTATATTTGATCCAGAAAAAAAAAAAAAGACCTGATGTAATGTCAGGATCACCGGATCTACACGTCTGGAAAATATAAGACGAACCATTTAGTGGTTTGGACAAATGATTTCAAGATGGAGGCTGTCAAAGAGATTTATTACGCTTTTATTTTTACTAATATGTGTGTTTAAATTGATCGAGTGGCTCATAATCTGCTTTATTCCAAGAAAAACATTTTGCTTGGTGGAAATTCTGATTGGCTGGTAACTTTAAAATCTAGTCGCCATGACAACTGGTGATCAAAAAAGTTTATTTCAAGCTTTCATGACCAAAAAATAAAATGAAATCAAGCAAATCTAACTTACCTTTCTGTTCTCTCTCAAACCAACAACTCTCTGCTTAAATAGACCCTCCGATCAGTCTCAGCAGCGGAGTCCTTTAGTATATATAAATATATATATATATATATACTAGGGATGTGCAGAGAGCCCAGTATTTGTATTTGTATCTGTATTTGTTGAGGCAGCAAAATTATTTGTTCATGAAGCGTGTGTCAGTAGTTCAGCTTTATCTCTAAGGAGACTGATGTCCAAACAAGGAAATGTGCGTCATGTAGCAGGTGGATGTGACTCCCCTCACTGAGACCTGCTGATAGACGTCACAGCGGAGCAGAGGAGAGACACTGAGATAGTGATGTAACCGACCTGCACGCTGGTGTTTTACATGGTTTATTTTTCTTCCTGAACACAAATAATTTTTTAAATATTTGTATAAAACAAATATTTGTATAAAACCCACTATTTGTGCTTTGCTGAATATCGTATTTGTATTCGGGCACACCCCTAATATATACTGTCACTTGTATCAGTTAACAGTTTACACACATATCAGCCACAGCATCAACCAAAATAAGTAGAAAACCAAACATTGAACTAAATAAAATCGTTCAGTGTCTCCTGGAGGGCATGATGGGAACAACGGAAGCTAATCTATAACTCAGGATGTAAATCAATAAACAATAAATGAACTTAAACTCTGTCTGAATCTATTAAACCATAAATGAAGATGATGACGTAACAAAACAACACAAACAAAACCCAGCAGATCATGTGACGGAGCTACAAACTCTAGATGTTAAACTGTAAATATAAAGTCTAATAGAAGGGAACATGACTGCTCGGTTCAACTCGAAACGATTATCGATGATCAAAATAGTTGGTGATTCATTTAATCGACTATCTGATACATTTAAGTTTAGTCGACTTTCATGATAAGATAACACAGACCACCTCCTAAAAACACTGTTTGTGGGTTAAAAGAAAAAGATAATAGAATAAAATTTGTCACACTCTGCCTGGACTTTGTGTGTTTTTTGGTCTTTTTATGTTCTTGTGTTCTTTGGGGTCTCCGGGTTTGCACTCCTGTTGTCAGTCCTCCTGGTCATATGGTTTTGTTTATGATTTGGGTGGTGGGTTTAGAGGACCGCATTATTAGTTTGTTGGGTTGTGTACTTGGGTTTGTGTTCGTGGTTAGTCTTGGATGGGTTAGTGTAGGTGAGGTTGAGTTTGTTTTCTGGGTTTTTGTTTTCTTGTGTGTTCATGTACTCCTCCACACCTGCCCTGCATTTGGACTCGTTAGCCCTGTTCTGGTTTTCTGTTCAGTCCTGGTTGGATCGTTTTGTTTCGTCTTGTTCTGTTTTCCTGTTCATTACCATCCACGATTAAAGGAGATTTTCCATCATATCTGCATTCCGGCCTCCGCGTTTGGGTCCCCTCCTGCTTCCCCACCTGACAAAAATTAATCTAAAGAGATTTAAAAGACAACACATGTAGCATAAACACATGAAGCACATGATCAATACAATATATGATCAGAAATAACGAATCTGAACGTCTAAAGAACGGAAAACATTTTCCATATGGCGTGTAATTTATAGGACAACACCAAGTTATTATATATGAATTAATGAAAAACAAGCATGTCTTAAAGGGGAAATAATGTGCTTTTTGTAGTTTTCTGTTATTTTTATACTGTTATAATTTCAGACGTCCATTGCTCAGGTTGTTGCGAAGGTGTTTCAAGTTGTTCACGTTGTCCGGTCGCATATTTCAGATTTCAGCTCAAACTTTGAGTACAGAATGAGAAAAAGAAGTTTATTCCTACTACTGTTGTTTTACGTAACCTCCCGAACCACCAGAAGTCTGCTGAAGGGAAGCTTCCTGAAGCTGACCAATCAGAACAGAGGAGGGTCTTAAAGAGACAGGAGCTAAAACAGCCTGGTTGCTAAGGTGGTTGCTAAGGTGTTTCCATGTGTTGTTCAGCTCCAACATGTACGGATGGATTTGAGAAGTTGACATTTGGAGTAACGAAGGAGAAGAAGAAGTGAAATCCTGCTACTATAGTTTGTTTACGTAGCCTCCAGAGTCGGAGGAAGCTTCCTGAAAGCTGACCAATCAGAACAGAGTGGGCTCATCAGGAGGCGGGGCCTTAAAGAGACAGGAGCTAAAACGGCCTGTTTCAGACAGAGGCTGAACTGAGGGGCTGCATAAAGGACCAGTAGAAGATAAATAAGGAGTTTTTAACTGGAAGTCATGCAAAGATATTCCAGTAGAGCCCCAGAATATAAATATAGAGCTGGAAATGTGCAGGATGGAGGTTTAGTCCTTAAACTGATGGTGACTGCTGGGCGTACGGACAATCAAACAACGGTTTTGAGGTTTAATCTCACGCCACAGGGTGTCACAAAAGTATGTTGCTGATAATTTGTGGATCGATTTAATGTTTAAATGAGTTTACAGATAAATATAAATATCTCGGTCATTTTTATACGCTGCATCAGTTCTAGCAGACTGTGCAAGCAGGGCGTTGGGAGATATTATGCTGCTTAAACCAATCTGTGGTGTGGCCAGACCTTGAAAGCTAACAACAAAGTAGAAACAATCAAATGTAATCAGTGAATGAAAACATTATTTCTGTCAAAAAGAGGTAAACATGGAGGAAGTGTTGAGTTTGAATTAAACGGGGAACAAAGGAAACTGTGATTACAGGCTTTTCTCTCTGCCGCTGAGGTAAATAAAAGTCACGGATAGAGAGTGTAAGCTATGCGGAGTATGTAGCACGCATGAGAAATACTGAGGTTTGAATACAATAAGAGACACAGTACAGTTACACATGATGAGTACTGAAGTGAGAGAAAACCAGCGACCTTTCCGCAAGCTTTGATCCAGGCAGCTTAAAGCACATGACCTTCTTCCCCCCTGTTTCTTTCCACACAATCACACCTCATCAACATGTTTATCTTTAAATCCCCTTGAAGCGACGTCTCCTCACATCCCGACACGTAAAGAGCAAACTGAAAGGCTGCCAGACTTCACCAGAATTCACACCAGAAGCAGCGAAACCAACAGCACGGAAACATCTGTCTGTCTGATACAGCAGCACATGTTCACTGTGTTCAATATTCATGCAGACTAGTGACACTTATGTGATTTCGTTAAACAAATTCCTGATTAGTTGTGTGTGTGTGTGAGCCGAACATCAACCAGTAACCGAGGTAACATCCAACAACGTTGCTCCTCTGAAGGTCAGCGAACTTTTAAACGTCTCAGAAAGGTTTGTTCAGTGAGTCTTAAAACACTGTAGAGTCTAATCAGTTGGCAAAATATCTCAGATTTCAGTGATTTCCTTTTCATTTTTCACATTTTTAATAATTTATCACACATAAACCACAGAAATACGTGACCACAATCTGCTGTTACTACAGATAATCACAAGTATTTATCACATCTGATTCATGTGCAAACACTTATATGTTTATTTGGGTTTTTTTGGTTTTTTTTACTTCGTCTCTCTCCTTTTTTATAATTGTGAATATTTGTTTTATAATCTAATTGGAATAAATTTCACTGCCTTCAGTGCTGCTGTTGCATGTGACAGTAAAAGCTCTTGAATCTTTTCTGAGTGAGTCATGTTTACACTTATGATCTTTATGTCACAACAAGAAAACTGCACACAGTTTCAGACCGTGAGATGAAACCGAGTTTGTAAAAACTGTGAAAAGTTCATCTTTCTAACTTTCGACGGAGCTGAACTGTGTGAAAAACAAAATAAACATGTCGATGAAAACGTGTTAGAAAAAACACTCGCTGTAAAGCTTTAGAGAATATATTCTGTAGGTGGTTAACAGATTCCAAACTCTTCTATGAAGCAAAGCTGTCGACATGAGTTTGGACTCCGGAGGGATTCCTACAGCGGAGTTGAACTGTCTCCTGGACGGAAACGTTTCAGGTTTCATTTCCTGTGACCTGATCTGGTCTGTGCAGCGTCTCTCTCGCAGAGCTGTGACTGTAGGTGTTGGAAGAATCTGACCGAGCGCTCGGGCCGGCTCCTGACTGGCAGGCCGAGCTGCAGCGGTCGGAGGACGCCATGTGGGAGGGTGTGAACCAACTGGAATCTCACACCACTGCTGGCAGGGAGTTTTCCCGCTGGAGCGCTCGAAGCATTTTGGAGCGGCGGTCCAAGCCACAGGATCGCTGCTCCCCTGCCCTCGCTGCTGAAGGACTTGGCTCCTCACACAAGGAGTCCGTCAGTGAGAATGCACGGCGCTCTGGAAATGCAGACTCGTTTATTTAGTCCAGCTTGTGACCCGCCTGAAAAGCTGTGTGGGGAAACTCTGAGGGAACCGTTTGAGAAATCTGACCTTCAGAAATCATGTAAATGATCAACATGAACACAGTATATTTATTTTCATGCTTACAGCCAGTTACACTCATCAGGTGGATGAATGTATGTCAGACCATGCAGCCATAATTCATACATTCTTCTTTTTCATATATATATATACATACATACAGTATATTTTCACTTTCAAAGTCCAGCCCAGTTAACACATAACGTGGAGGGAAGAGAAACTACCACAATCAAATCAAATCATTTTGTATACAGAAACATGCAACAGGACAAAACTGCTCTCAGGCTGCCTCTTTGTCATAAAAAAATCAATCCGAGGACTCCAGTGTCTTGATAGTTTTCCTATTTTCTATCCAGATCCATTTTGAATGTGATCACAAACGTCTCCTTGCAGCCTCTCACAAACAATAGACTCTAAAACACCACATAGTTCTTATGTAATCAGTTTACGAGAGGTGTTTCTAATATTTTGTCCATCTGATTATATGTATTAGGGCAGACTAAACATTACAAACAGCAACAATTCAACAACACCACAAACTATGATCATTAAATAAATCCACACCTCTCTAAATAGATTAAATAAAAACTAGATTATAACCTTCATTGATCTTTAGTGTTGTATTATGTTGCATTAGTTTTATGTAGGCGTACCTCATAAACTCACAAATGAGTATATATTTATATTTATGTAGTTAAAAAAATGTTCTCTTTAAAGTGGAAACTTTAAATATCTTTAAAGGACACATATTCTGCACATTTCCAGCTCTAGATTTATATTCTGGGGCTCTACTGGAATAAAAACTCCTTATTGATCTTCTACTGGTCCTTTATGCAGCCCCTCAGTTCAGCCTCTGTCTGAAACAGGCCGTTTTAGCTCCTGTCTCTTTAAGGCCCCGCCTCCTGATGAGCCCACTCTGTTCTGATTGGTCAGCTTCAGGAAGCTTCCTCCGGCTCCGGAGGCTACGTAAACAAACTATAGTAGCAGGATTTCACTTCTTTTTCTCCTTCTTTACTCCAAATGTCAACTTCTCAAATCCATCCGTACATGTTGGAGCTGAACAACACATAGAAACACCTTAGCAACCACCTAGCAACCACCTTAGCAACCAGGGATATATGTGACAGACGGCTGTTTATGAGCATGTGTGATGAGTCGACGTCAGCTCGTCAGCAAGGTAGAAAATGAAGTTTTCAGAGCAGGTTGAAGCCCTGACTTTTGACTTGCAGGCAGCATTTCTACATACGTTCACCTCAAACTTTGATCATGTTTAACATCCGACATCAGAACAGAATATAAATAACACAAAATCACAAAAAACAGAATGTGTCCCCTTTTAAAAAAAAGTGTTTCCTGTTGTCTGAGGTGTAACAGCAGCTGTGTGGATATAAAGCGAATGTAAACAGACTGATGACGTCATGAATCATGTGACTTCACTGAACGAGCTGAAAACATCAGATCTGTGCGGAGCGATGATGAGGAGACTGTAACCTTCCTCACATCAATACATGAAACTAACAGAAACGTCATATTTCCATCATGTTTTCCATCGTTTGAGCTCTTTAATGACATCATCTCGTTGTGTCTCTTCTTCTGCAACGGTTTAACGGCGCCGACTGGAGGATTAGCGCCACCTGCTGTTTATTATGACACTTTCCTCCCAAGAAAGCAAACAGGTCATAATGTCAGTCACCCAAAAACAACAGTTAGGTTTTAGTGACATATCCATCTGGTTGCCGAGCAGTGGTGCAGTTCACTTTCATTTCACCAGTGTCACGTTTCCAACCGCATGGTCAAACGACATATTTCGTTGTTTAATTTGGAGGATTAGATGGTTTCTCTTGATGAATCAACTCCTAATATTCACAGGAAAAAAACAGCGGATGGAAACAAGTATTCATAACATTTTCTTTTTGATGATTTTCTGGGAATTTGTTTTCATTATTTTTGCTCGGTCGTCCAATATCAACCTCGAGTTGGTGTTGGAGCTCCATTAAAAACACATCAATAATCCTGTAAAGCTACACTAAAGGAACTAAAATAACTCATTTCATAACTAGACCTTTCCTTTCCTAACTGTTCGAATCTGTGGCGTTTTTATTGAACAGTTAATCTGGATTTATTGGCGGTATTCAGGACATTTAAGGGATAAAATAACACTGTATGTTTTGGTTCGTAGTGAGCAGGAAAAACATCTGTTTTAACATCTGTATTTCACTGCCAGTCTCGACTCGTGTTCGGACGTGGAAGTTCAGATAATGTATTCCTCTGGCTTCTTTGAAATGATAATTCTGCTGCCAGTCTGAACGAGGGGAGGCAGGGTGAAATGTGAGCTAGATAAATGCCAGTTTCATGTCAGTGAGTTTGTGTGACCCATTTCTGCCACCTTGAAGCCTTCTCACCCAAATGGAGCGTCCAAATTGCTCCGGTTGTCTCACCATCAAAGCTCTTGCTTGTGGGGGGAATTACATAAACAACAAACAAAAGCCTCTTTTTTTTTTTTTTTTTTTTTCTTATATGCTTCATAGTTTTTTATCTCGCTGGGTCACGAACGAGGCAGCCGGCCTGTTTGTGCTTCATCCTGGGAGGCCCTTTGATTCGCTATTAAGATTAAGCTAACGGTGTATTCGAACATCACAGGGCGCATTTACACACACACACACACACACACACACTCGACTCGAAGGCTGGAAACCACTGATCCACTGCGGCGGGCCGTATCGCAGCCGTGTTCTGGAAAATCAAAGGAAAATGTGATTCAAAACATGTGGATCTGTGTCTGTCTGTAGTGGAAAGAAGAGGGAAAAACACACGCTGCGTCTTCAAGGAGCAAAGTGGAATCTGTGGAAAATGGTAATGGCAGTACAAGAGGACGAGGCTTTTGATGATAAGTGAACGTGATCGCTGGACTTTAACGTGACGTAATGTTTTCGTCCAGAGAGGCCGAGTGACAGTTTGGCTGCTTTGGTGGTTTTTTTTCGCTGCACAATGTTGTTCATTATGTTGATCGTCACGGCTGGTTTAAACCAGTGGTGGAAAGTAATTAAGTATATTTACTCGTTTTGATGTATTTGTACCACTCCACTACGTTTCAGAGGGAAATATTGTACTTTCTACTCCACTACATTTATTTGACAGCTTTAGTTACTTTTCAGATGAAGATTTGACACAATGGATAATATAACAAGCTTTTAAAATACAACACATTGTTAAAGATGAAACCAGTGGTTTCCAACCTTTTTTGGCTTTTGACGTCTTACAAAAAGCAGTGTGTAGTTGGGGTCACATTTCACATGTCTATGAGTTGTTAACAGCTCCACCAAATAGTGATTTTTCCCTCTAAACTTCTCACATGCTTTCATTTCAATAAATGTTCAAATGATCCAATATTTCCACTTCTTCTACTTAAACACTTTAACTACATATTGCTGATAATACTTGAATACTTACTCCACCACTGGATTAAAGTTTAAGTAAACAGACAATCTGTTCTTCTTCTCTTGTTTTTCTGACAGAAGCTACAGAAACACTGAAGAAGATTCTCTACAGCTGGTTAGCTTAGCTTAGCATAAAGACTGGAAACAGCCTCCCAGCACCTCTAAAGCTCAGTGGTTAACATGTCATATATTGTTTGTTTGAGCTGCACAAAAACTGAAGTGTAAAAACATAAATGCTAAGCTAAGCTAACTTGCTGCTGGATGTAGCTTCATGAGGACCATACTCCCTCACTACAAGAACAATACTGCTCCTTTATTTTCATGTCTTACGTGGATCATCAACTGCTGCTGATGACCTTTAGCCTGGGAGCCTGTTAGCTTTAGCCTTGTGTTTTCTCTATTACAAAGCGCTGAGTTAGCACAAGATGATGAAGCCATCAAATACATATTTAACATCCTTTTACAGATCTCCAATTTTCATAAAAGTCAGCTGGAGACGTTAAAAAGTCAGACAGGTTTTACAACCAGAGTTGTCATTTCAGCTGACAGAAATATCTGAAAGTGGGAAGCTTGTTTTATCTTTCAAGGTCTCATTGTTTTAAAGATTTACTTCAACTTTCATTTTTGATAATAAATCTGTCACTTTTAATGTTAAGACACTGAACGAGAACCGCAGCGTCCCCGGTTCAAGTCTGGCTGGAGATCTTTGTTGTATCTCGTCTCTCTACTACACACTCTACACACTTTATCATTGTATTCATGCTGCATTCAGGCGCAACAACAGTTGAATCGTGTGCTGCAAAGTTGGACTCCAGTAACATAAAAACTAGATACAGCAGATACAGAAAGTCAAAACATTGAACGGTTGTTGCTGAAAAAGTTGTTCCTGCTTTCCAAGGACTCGCAGAACTGCAGAACGCTCCCTTAAAAATTCTTTTTTTCTTTATTACATTTATAAAAAGAACATTTTGAGCCAAAATTCATCAGGTACAAACGCATGAAACAGACTCAGGTGTGTGTCAATCAGTGAATATGAGGTGCCTCTGCATCTGATGATGGACTTAAAATGTTGCACTTTTTATAAATACAGTAAAGAAAAATATCAAATAGATTATTCTACAGTGTTGTGAAACAGAAATCACCTACAATGTCCTGGGACTCAGCACCTGGATAATTGTTTATGTTTATTTATTTAGAATTTTAGAAGAATTTTTAGAATTTCTTTCACATTGACAATACAAATCTCACAAATACATGATAACCATGTTAATATCACACATAATATTACAAAACATATATAACATACACACAGAATAACCTCATATGTAGAGTACAACAACACAGAGACAAGCTTTTATGAAATAAACCAGTGTGTGTTTAGTAAGAAAGACGAATTTCAACTTGGGTTTGATATAAAGAAAATCTTAAAGATTACATTCTGGGACTCACAGAGGCCGACTGGCTGTCTCACCTCAGGGCTCCGTGGTGACTTTTCCTGGAACTTTAAGCCCCCAAATCGGTGACCAGAGTCCCCCGAGGCTCCTTCTCTGTGACCCTGATATGGAAGTGAAGGATAAAAGGTTTACAAAGAGAGAGGAAGTCTTATCTGAGCATCGCCTCTCTGCCACCGACTTACTTCCTCCCCACAGAGATATGACAGTTTAGCGGCGCCCGTCACACACTGTCACATCAGCAGGCCAGAAAATTACCCAAATACTCCAATTCAGCAGCAGACAGGAGGGAGGAGGGTAAGAGGGGTCAGGAGTAGAAGAAGAAGAAGAAAAAACGGCTCAATATGAAGTCAGAGGAACATTTTTCTCCATCGATCTTCTTCTTACAGAATCCGTCTGCGTGTGAAGCAGCTTTCTGTTCATCAGTTTTCAGAGTTATGATGCTGTAAATCCTTCATTTTTTTATCCAGCTGAGCTTTACAGCGTCAGCCTTCAGTTAAAGGAGAACGTTGGAGGTTTTTTTACAGCTTGTTTTCATTGTTTGTTTGTTTTTTCTCATAAATGTTCACATTAATCAGATGATCAGTCAGATTGTAAACGAACCTCCAGTTTAATCAAATTAACTAGCAAGTAGTTTTTTTTCAAAGCCAATAAATACAATAATGTTTAATAAAAGAGAATTAGAACAAAGTTATTTTAAAAATGCCAATATGCAAGAGAAGAAGAGAGAACTGCAGACTGTCCTTTACTCGCAATAAACTTTATTAGAGATACGTTTCTGTCCTTAGACCTCGTTGAACGGACATTTCCTCCAACGCGTCTGTCTACGAGATACTGACGGCGTGCACGAGCCTTTACAGTCAAAAACGCCAAAACAGGTTCTGTAATGACGAAGCTAAAAGCACGATCACTTTAAATATCGACTTATTTGGAGAGAAACTGAAAGGTAAAACACAGGAAATGCTGTATTTATATCTCGAAATACAAACTGCAAAATAAAATGTCTTTTTAAAAAAGGCATTCAAGGTTGAAACAGTTTTAGTCACTAAAGATCTTCTTGCTGTTGTGGCTTTAATTAAATGAGTTTAATAAACAATAATTTCAATAAACAGTTTTGTGTTCAGGGCAAACGTGAATCACTAGTTCAGTTTGTGAGTTTCAGTGCACATTTCAGGACATATTGAGTGTAAATACCACTAAACATGGAGAGACAGAGAGATAGTAATAGTGATACTAAAGATCTAAGTAAGAATGAATTCATTAAAGATAAATACATAGAAAAAAATACAGTAAAAAACTAACAATACAATCCTCAAGATGAGAGAAAATTATCAATACTTCTTCTAAGAGTAAAGGTCTAATTGTTAAATGTATAACCTGAGTTAACATTTCCACAAACAACAACAAAAACACAACAACAACAAGAGAAAGAACGACTCACATAGTCTGGTCACCCATCAGAGACAATATATGAATACATATATATACATATACAGTATAATAGACATCAGAACACCTTAACTGAAGAATAATTTATCTGCTACCTTGAAGAAAGACCTCAGTGTTTTCTGTAATCTGGCTGCTGAATCTCTCATCGTACACCTACTTCATCCCAGTTTAATGAAATGAAGAATATCTCAGACCCGTAGAGAATGAGGAGGTGGGGTCGGGGATTTCCACTTTAATAGAATCAGACGCCTCGCTAGCAGCGTAGCATCGGCCTCGGAGTCTGTCTCGTACTTTGACAATGATACAGTGGAGGGAGAGACTCCAATAATAAGAGCTGTCAGGTTCAGCCAGCTCAAATGTTATTCCAACACTTACTGAAATACTGTTAAAGATTCCTGTCCAATAACTGTGCAGGGAGAGACGCGACCAAAGCGTATGAGTGTATGTTATACGGGCTGAATGACATCTGTCACCAGTAGGGTCGACGTCACCGTAGATTCTAGCTGTCCGGGGGGGATTTTACACCAGATTGGCCTCGCACAGATAGATTTCCTCTTCTACATCTCCCTCCCGTTGACTTTTAATATTATATATGGACGTGGGACGTAAAGAGTGATTATACATGACAGATATCATACCCTTTGTGGATGACAGTGGGGTCAGAAAGGAGTCAGTGGGTGCAACCTCTGGAAGGCTATGGGGATTAACAAAGCTACGGATTTGTGGGTATCTGAAGAAATGTTGATTTGGGAGTATTTCTCAGAGAGCTGCTGATCCTTTAGGGTACTCAGTGTTTCCCCTATGATTGTTCGGGCCTGGCGGGCCGCCAATGAGAACCAAATATCTATTCATTCAGAAATCAATAACGCTTGGGAGCTTCTGTGCAGCACTGTTCCGAAACGTGAGTTAACCGCTGTGTTGTTGTCTGGGAAACTCTTGGTAGCGTAGCTCCTTTTAAGGAATAGGGCAGTACGTATTTTGTGCGTGTAGCAGGAAGTTGACGGTGAATGTGAGCGGAGCAGAGGAATCTGGAATCTGGCAGTAAATGTACAGTACAGTGTACAGTGTGTCAGTTCATAAATGCTGCAGCGTGTCAAGACCAAGAAAAGTTATGTCTGTTGTTTCCTCAACCGCTGGAAAATGAAGGGGGTTAGCTCCAAAGTTAGCAACAATGGGTTAGCTTAACCTGCAGATGTTGCTGCTACTAATACCCCAAAGGACCTGAACATGAGAAGTTTCCACCTATTAGAGAAGGATGAAAGATTGTGATTAACAGCTACTGGAAGGAGAGAGTTTGCAAACCAAAGTAGCGTCTGAACTGATTCCATATTTTAAGTGTTGATTTAACAATGACATTTTAAGTGCTTTAGGGAGAAACAGAAAAAATTTATGGGGGCATGAATAAGAGCCTGTAAATGAAGCAGGTGTAGCCGAGGAGGCCTCCACAGTCATCCACATAGGATGTGAAGGTGAATTATCCAATGCACCCAATATTGCATTAATCTGAATTTAGCAGCCCGATAGTAAAACTTACAATTAGGCAAAGCCAGGCCTCCAACAGGCTTCAGCCTTTGTAATGAGGCTTTGCAACAGATCCTCATACCAAAATGACAGAATAGGTCTATTTCCAATGACTCCCAAAATGTCTTATATGAGTGTTTTCAGCGCCCTCTGGAGGACAGATGGGGACCAGAAGAACGACCCATAGGACAATTTTATAACATAATGGTGTTTTATGGTGTGACGGTGCTGTGGTTAAGGTCTGGTTGGTTTTAGGCACAAAAACCACTTAGTTGGCGTTAGGGAAAGATCATAGTTTGGACGCCTGAGCCATGGGGACTGCCTTTTTTCTATCCAGCCATCCCCCCAAACCCTCCTCCTCCTGATAAGGAGGTCACCTTATATTGGCATCTTGAGTCAGACTTTTATTGATAGCCTGTTTGTGGCCTGAGAGGTGAAACCCAGGGTAAATAACGCCCAATATATATTCACCTACTAACTGAAGGTGACCTAAATGCTAACAGCTTCTCTAATCTGTATTCAACCAGCTGGATTTTAGAGGCAAAGAAAGACCATAATAATCTTAATTTCACAAGCAACTGAAGACCTAATTGTTCAAATTAACCACCGCTGGATTGAAATTTAAATATCACTAAAATGGCCTCAATAATTACATCAAGAGAAAGAAGAACATCCAAAATAAGAAAAAGGAGATATATTATTTCTCTTAGAAACACATTTGACACAAGAGGAGCATAAGAAGTTGGTCAGAACTGCAAATGCTCAAGGTTTTTTCCTCAGTGGTCTCTGCCGTACAAAGAACTACTCTCTGGAGACTGAAAACATGTTCGCTGATATTAGTCTTTGGAGCCGTTTCTAAACAAACTAATGAGACCAAAGAGCAAACTCTTCATAATGAAGGAACGTATGAGAATTGCAAATACTCAAGTTTTTTCTCATATTAAGGAGAGAAGAAGCTACTATTATAAAAACTCACACACCATTTCAGAAGATAAATAGTTTAGAACTGCGTTCTTGGACATGGTCACTGGTCTCTGCTGTACAAAGAACTACTCTCTGGAGACTGAAAACATGTTCGCTGATATTAGTCTTTGGAGCCGTTTCTAAACAAACTAATGAGACCAAACTCTTCATAATGAAGGAACATGGCACCCAGTGCAGCGGTGTGACTCACTGACGGGGTTTTATTAGTTTTTGGCAACAACGGAGGTCTACGGCACAGAGGAATCAAACACATCAGGCTTTGGATACACACAAGTATTGGTAGTAGATCAGTTCATCGTTGGTTTGGATCCAAACATGAGATTTGTTGGCAAGAAGAAAAATATAGAAAATCACCAGACTGATCCCATAAGGAGTGTTGGGTGGGACGTTTCGGGCCGATGGAACCTGCGACGTCTCCTCCACCACAGACCTGTAAAGTCCACAGTCGCAGGCCTGTGATGTGATTTTTTATAATGGAGTTTTTACTTGAGAGGCGGACGTGTCACTAATTGCTTTTACAGAGTAAAGAGACGTGTGGAAGCCGCCGCCGGTCACAGGTCACACCAAACACTGCAGCAGCAGAGTGTTACAGCTCCGTGTGGGCACGTTAACCCTCAGCAGCGGGATTCCCAACAGGAACCAGCTCCCCACATTCAGGGCCTGTTTGTCCCCGTCTCAGTGCGGTCCAGCTCAGCACAGTTGGCCCTTTATCTCAGCCCGGCTTTTTCAGCATTAGCGTCTTAGACAAGAGTTGTTTTTTATCAGGCTCATAATTTAACCTTTACAACATGAGCAAACATTCCAACGGTTTTTGCCTTCTGGCTGCAGGCGCTCAGTCCGAGCTGCTGCCTCGCTCACTAATTGAAGTGTGACCATTTAAGCATCTTTTTCTGGTTCCAGCCTTCATTTATCGGCTGCTGGGATTAAATTATTACCACAAAAGCTTTCATTCTTTACACTTAAGCTGTTAAAAAAGACTCATTTGGTCTCATATTCACTCTTAAAACCACATATTTATCAGAGAAAATGTGATATAATTAGCCAGTCAGACAGAAAATCCTGTTTAATTCAATTTTCAATTAATAAAAGTCTTAGTTGGTTGAGGAATGAACCTGAAAACACTGTCAGTATATAGAAATTAAAACATCATCACATCAGTTTAGTCCACTATAGAGAAAATGCTGCATGATTTAAGCTCCAGGCTGATTTATATTCTCAGACATATGATTTTCTGTCCCTCTCGGTGGCAGATTTTCCACATTTTGAGGCTGAAGTTTAAAATGAAATGGCTGACTGAGATGGATATATGCGGTTATAGTTTGTCACCTTCTCTTCCAGTTCAGATCTGTTTTAATGTCCCAGCTGACCGAGCAGTTGGTGGATGCTCCTGTTATGAGTCCAGCGTTATGAAAAGACATAAAACAACTGATGGAAAGCAGCAGGAGGAGAAGAAGCGCTCTGCTGTGCTGCAGAAGCTGGATCAGTCTAAACACACGTTGAGAGCATCTCACCAGGAGAGTTATAAAATAAACACGACCCTGGCACCAGAAGAACTCGTAAAAAACTCCTCTGGCAGTTTGTCTGTCTGCAGCGAAGAGTCTCTGCACGTCTGCTGCTGCACTGGAGCTCATTCACACCAACACTGCACACATTCACACACTGTAATACACACTGCACACATTCACACACTGTAATACACACTGTAATACACACTGCACACACACACACACTGTAATACACACTGCACACATTCACACACTGTAATACACACTGCACACATTCACACACTGTAATACACACTGCACACATTCACACACTGTAATACACACTGCACACATTCACACACACACTGTAATACACACTGTAATACACACTGCACACACACACACTGTAATACACACTGTAATACACACTGCACACACACACACTGTAATACACACTGTAATACACACTGCACACACACACACACACACTGTAATACACACTGTAATACACACTGCACACACACACGCACACACTGTAATACACACTGCACACATTCACACACTGTAATACACACTGTAATACACACTGCACACACACACACTGTAATACACACTGCACACACACACACACACTGTAATACACACTGTAATACACACTGCACACACACACACACACTGTAATACACACTGCACACACACACACACACACTGTAATACACACTGCACACACACACACACACACACTGTAATACACACTGCACACACACACACACTGTAATACACACTGCACACACACACACACACACTGTAATACACACTGCACACATTCACACACTATAATACACACTGCACACACACACACTGTAATATGCACTGCACACACACACACACACACACACACTGTAATACACACTGCACACACACACACACACTGTAATACACACTGCACACATTCACACACACTGTAATACACACACACTGCACACACACACACTGTAATACACACCAACACTGCAACCAGCCTTACTGTTGCACCAGTCAGCGCTGCAGCCATTAGCACCACTGTGACCATCACAGCAACACTGTTTACAGCAGGCCTGCTGTTTGTGGTGGAAATTACTCAAGTACTGTACTAAAGTATCATTTTGATGTAGTTTATTTGAGTATTTTTCCATTTTATACTACTTTTTTTAACTCCACTACAATTCAGAGGAGAGAATTTGTTGCCAACATTTAGTCTGATACATTTATTTGACAACAGTAGTCATTGGTTACTGCAGGTTAAAGGAACAGTCAACAAAGGTCAAACAAACTATCAAAATATCAAACTATAAGAGTCTACACACAAACATGTTACTTGTTACTTTTACTTTTGATTTATGTACATTGTGCTGATGATACTTTATTGAAGTGAGTATATTTATAGTACAGTTATTATAAATGTTAACAGTGAGTGATGTCTGATATTACTAATGCTGATACACCTAATAATGATCAACATATGGCTATAGTAGCGGCTATGTCTGTGCGTGCTTGTGCGTAAAGTGTGTGCGTATTGCGGGATGGGAGGGAGTTTTCGGGTCAGCATGGAGGGCTGGTCTCTTTACAATCAGAGAGAGAGAGCGGGATTACATCACCGCCCTGCTGGATATTTGGGTGCAGTCAGAGGCGCCTTCAGTTTGGCTGCAGGAGGACCAGAGGCAGCAGCAGCAGCAGCAGCAGCAGCAGCAGCCGGTGCGCCAACATGTGGACTGAGAGCAGCGACCTGCGGGCCGCTGAGCCGTCTCACCGGGACCTGCTGACCGGGAAAGCTCAGGGCTGAGTCCGTTTTCTTCTCCAGCAGGGACCCGGGTCATGGACTGTGAAGTGAGGCGGGGAAATCCCTCTGTTGCTACCTCTCTGTGCTCCGCTGACCCGCCAGCAGCTGTCTGAAAGTTGCTGAGAAGTTTTGGAGCGTGTCGCGCCGCGGTTACTCCCCCCGGTGCGAGCGGTGCGTCTGCTGCGCGCTCTCGGCTCAGACTTGGATATCTTCCCTGCAGCCAGACACTCAGAGGGAAACCCGGCGCCTTTCTGTTCTTTCGGGAGGATTTATCCCTGAATATTCTGACTGTCTCTGGAAACTGTACAGAGGAGATGGATAAATCCTGTTATTTGATGGCTGTGTTTATGCTCGTGTTTTCTCTGGGCTTCAGGATAGAGGAGGGCATGTGCCAACACTACTATCTCCTCCGTCCCATCCCCAGTGACACTCTGCCCATAGTGGAGCTAAAGGAGGATCCGGATCCAGTGCTGGACCCGAAAGAGAAGGACCTGAACGAGACGGAGCTCAGGAGCACTCTGGGCAGCCACTTCGACCCGCACTTCATGTCCGTGTCCCCGCCGGAGGACAAATACGCGGGGAACGAGGATGTGAGCGACGCGGACCTGCGGCAGAAGCTCTCCGGAGCGATGCCCAAAGAGATCCGGGCCATGGAGTTCGAGGTCCAGCATGGCAAGAAGCAGAAGCCGAGTAAAAAACTCCGGAGAAGGCTGCAACTGTGGCTGTGGTCTTACGCCTTCTGCCCGGTTGTTTACGCATGGAACGACCTGGGCAGCAGATTCTGGCCGCGCTACGTGAAGGTGGGGAGCTGCTACAATAAGCGGTCTTGTTCAGTCCCTGAAGGGATGGTCTGCAAACCTGCCAAATCGACTCATTTTACGATCCTGCGATGGCGCTGCCTGCAGAAAAAGGGGGGTCTGAAATGCGCCTGGATACCTGTTCAGTACCCCATTATATCAGAGTGCAAATGCTCCTGCCCGAACTGAACATGACTCTCTGTTGCTGCAATTATTGGACGAGTCATTAAAATCAAAGTTTCATGATTATTTTTATACACATGCTGCAAAACTTACCGATCTGTACAAGCCATTTAAACCTGTAATGAGTCTTAAAAACTTGTTTTCCTGCAACAAAGTGAAGAAATGTACCACTGATTATATATATATAAAAAAACTTTATTCCAAAATCAAATCAGCTTTTTGAATCTTCTTCTGCCTGATGTTTCAACATGTTGTCTATAAAAGATTCATATTTAAAAAATCAGCTTAAGAAAATACGATTTTAAGACTGAATATAACTTAGATGACTTGTTAAAAATTGAACATTTTTTGCAGTGCACTGTCCAGTGTCAGAATGTATATTTGATGTACATGTTTTTATTTTATTTTATGACAGAACTTTGTATAAAAAGGTCAGTATTATTAATATAATCAAATCTACTGTATTTGTTAAACGTATCTTGATTGTATCTGTTTATATTTATAATTGAGAGCATCAAAATGTTCATATGAAGGAGTTTTTGAAGCTGTTTTCTGTCAACGGAAATGAATTTATGGACCTCTGTGGGGAAAATATGAAGATTTCTGCTCCAACTGTTCAAATGTTTGACTCCAAATTTCTGACAGAGACAAAAAATCATGAATACAGACTGAATATGTTTTTATTCAGCGCTCACTTTTTAACAACATGTCAGTTTGAATCAGAACTCTGCTGTCAAATAAATAAAAAAAAAAAAAGGAGAGTTGGTTTATAAATAATGTGACTCAGACTCTGTGTTGGTTTGTTTCTTGTCCCGTCTGGTGTGTTGAAGTGAAACCAAACGGACGTTTGGTTCCAGGTGTGGTTTCACCTGCCGGCCTCACAGGAAGTGTGCAACAAAAGAAAAGTGTAGCTTTTTTTGTTCCGAGACGCGTCAAATGTCTGAAATTCAACCCTTCACCTGTAGACGACTTTTCTTTTCTACTCAATCAAATCACAACCAGATAACTGCTTAAAAACTCCAAAAAACAACCCATAAAGACTAATGAGAATTTGTTCTAATTCTATACCTCAGTTATTTAATTTATGGGAGACTTTTTACTTTTTCTCGTCTACATTTCAAAAATAAATATTGTTCTTTTTACTCGACTACATTTACCTCACATCTGGTGTTTCCGGTGACTTTACAGATTCATGTTCTACATTCAATGTGAAATCAGATCATAAAATATCAATTATAACTGTTATAACTATAACAGCAGTACAGCAGCACATCAAAGACACAATAATGATCATTTACATACAACAAAACAGGGAGGATATGTATAGATGTAGGGAGGAAAGAAAGCTTAAAGTGGTTGTTTTAACGTTTGCAGGCTCTTTAACGTCTACCTGAGTCTGTGTGCATGTCTGACAGCAGTTCTCTTATTAACGATGTGAAGAGACGGGTTTTCTTTTCTTCCTTTCATCCCTGTTTTAAAACTAACATCAGTGCTGTGGATCTGAAAAAAACTCACTCATCACACATAAACAACCAAAATATAAAGCTTCTCTCTTGAAAATGAAGAATAAGAACAAAGCAATGATACAAAAGCATAACTCAGGCATATTTTTCTGTCTCGTTACACATCCGACTGTTTATTTTCTTATATTCTTATATGCAGCAACTTTTCCCGACTCCGGTCCTGAAAAGGAAGCTCTCCATGTTTCCTCTGGTTCCTGAGAATAATCATTACTGCTGTCTGAGTCCTTCAATGATTGTGGAAAAGCAGATAACACATTACACCAGTGGTTGGCAAGCAGCGGCCCGTGGGCCAAATCTGGACCTCCTACAAAAATATTTGGCCGCTGAAGTTTTCCTTTTTATACACAACATGAAATCTTTTGTGCGACTCTTCAGTAAATCCCAATAAATATGACTTTGTAACATCTTATAAACCGAGGAGATGAAGAACGTGATGTGGTCGATCTGATCAGAAGAGATTTGTCAATAACTTATTTATTGTGTTTAAATAAGATATAAATTACATTTCTAGTCTCGTAGTGTAACACAGTTCATGTTTGAGTCTTTTTTTTTTTGCCAAATGAGCTGCTGATTCTCTGTTTACCTTCACTTACTGATGATTTATGACATCTGTCCTCAGATACAACCTAAAACTGTTTATGAACCAGATTTTTTCTCTTGAATGAGTGACAGTAAATAAACAAACAAAACATATTAAAAGCACCCCCGCCTGTACAATAAACAGCTGGTCCATGGCTGAACCTAACTGCTGATATCTGACATACAGACTCATAAAGTTCAGGACAGAAAACTGTGAGTTTATCAATATAACGGTGACTCGTCATCCAGAACTGATGTGTCGGTGTTGTCTCGTCTTTTAGTTCGATTACCGAAAGAGAGAATCAGCGAACAGACTTCTGCTTCTACAAAATGCAGCTGCCACAACAAAAACAAGTCAAAGGGAGATGCTAAAGCACCAGTTTTAGCATCTTTACACCCATCCTGTCCTTTTAAAGTGATTTTTTTACTACTTTAATTTACTACTACTACTACTACTACTACTACTTTATTACTTACTTTACTTTTTCATCTTTTAAATGAAAATCAAATCACAACCAGATAACTGCTTAATCTTTACCAGTTCTGCGATACAATTCTGGACTTCCCCTACGTTAGTAAGTAAAGTGCAGTTATTGACAAATCTGTTCTGATCAGATCGACCACATCATGTTACGTACCTGTGTCATTCATCCCTTGAGTTTATAAGATGTTACAAAGTCATATTTATTGGAATCTACTGAGTTGCATAAAAGATCTCATGTCATCTATAAAAAAAGAAAACTTCAGCGAGACAGTCAGAGTCGACTGTCTCTTCCTCTATAAACCCAACGGCTGCCGTAAGTCATCAAACAGCAGTTAGTTAAATTTTATTTATTTCAAGTAATCTCATTGAGATCAAGATCTCTTGTAGAAGAGAGAGACAATAAGATGATTCATTCACATCACAAAACACAAAAACATCATCAAACTCAAACACAGACACACTAATTACAACAATCAAAAACATTATGAAAAATATCAGCAAGTAAAACTTTAAAGTTCATCAGAAGAACGAGAGTCTGACTTCAAGCTGTGTTACAATACGATATGATACAACACAATATGATATGATACAATATGACGTGATATGATACGACAAGATACGATACGATACAACACGATAGGATACGATACAATATGACGCGATACGATACGACATGATAGGATATGACACTATACGACACAACACAATACGATACGATACAATATGACGTGATATGATACGACAAGATACGATACTATATGATATGATACAATCATATCCTGTGCTCCTGTTTCGTAATTTCTCCGTAAATCTCCTGTATTTTCCTTTTTAAAATTTTTTTTTACAGTTCCATAGAATCGTCATTGGCCCAACCAAGTTGTTTGGGTTCGATCCATAGACCTGCATATACGTATGTGCCTGCTATACCCACAACCGTCCAGCAGGGGGCAGCAAGCAGCATCCTTGTCCCTGTCTTCTCACGACAGTCATTCTAGATGAGACGCCAGCAAAAACCCCCCCAAATATCTGTGTAAATATTTACATACATGCTCAGTGGCGTCTGCCTCACAAGGAACTACTCTCTGGAGACTGAAAATGTGATCACAGTTATTAGACTTTGGAACCGTTTCTAAACAAACTAACGTGACCAAACTCTTCATGATGAAGGAACATGTCACCCAGAGCAACGATGTGGCTCTCTGATGTGTTTTTAATAGTTTTTGGACAACAAAGGAGGTCTACGGCACAGAGGAATAAGATATATCAGACTTTGGATACACACACAATACCTGTTCGTAGTTCAGTTTATTGTTGGTTTGGATCCAAACATGAAGATAAATATAGAAAATCACCAGAATGCTCCTTTAAGGTTGTTAAATAACTCAGACTTATAAATGAAGCAGGTCTGCTGATGCTTTGTACATGTCAGTGATGACCTCTGACCTTTTCATATGACTCACAGTGGTTTGAGTTACTCTATGAAAAGCAGCATTAAATGAACCTCTAGTCTGGAGAGGCAGCCGTCTCTTACTATGAGCCAGAACCTGATCATAAATATCAACCGTGCAACTTCTGTGACTTCCTTAAAGAAACATCTTGCTTTTCAGTTGTCTTTATCCTTTATTCATATTATTCTACCTGTTTTATTGTATTTTAATGTTTTGCCACCCTTTAATATATCTGTTTAAATGATTTTCTCTTAATGTAAAGCACTGTGAGCGTCATGTTGTATGAAAGGTGCCGTACAAATACAGTTGCAGGTGTTTTATTTGAACAAACTACAAATGTTAATATTTATTTCTATTGTGTGTGTGTGAGGACAGTCTCTCAGTGTATTTTCTTCCATGTGAGTTTATGCACTCTTTCAATTTGTGCATCAAAAAACCTGAGAGAAAATGGCTGAAATTTGATAAAATCCTGAAATAATGCAAAAATATTTCAACGCTTGTCTGAGGTGTAAAAGTAGTCGTGTGGATAAATGACGACGTCATGAATCATGTGACTTAAACGTCACTGAAGAGCTGAAAACATCAGATCTGTGTGGAGCGATGATGATGAGGAGACTGTAACCTTCCTCACATCAATACATGAAACTAACAGAAACGTCATATTTCCATCATGTTTTCCATCGTTTGAGTTTTGACTGTCGCTCTTTTAATGACGTCATCTCGTTGTGTCCTCTTCTTCTGCAACAGTTTAACGGCGCCGACTGGAGGATTAGCGCCACCTGCTGTTTATCTGCTGATACTCACACAGCAGCAGTGGATGGAAACAAACATTTTGATCATTTTCTGTAAATTAGGTTAAAATCTGAGCTTCGTTTGGATGGAGATGTGGTTTGAATCCTTGTTGAACTCTGTGAGTCCTCGTTCTTTACAGATCAGAACCAAACACAGTACCAGTCCTTCATCAGCTTGATTAAAAGAAGAGATCATTTTAATTAGTTTTTCTGCTGCAGGTTCAAAGCACCTCAGAACTTTTTTTTTAATTTTTTTTTTATCTGACTCGTCTTGTGATTTAAAGTTATGTGAAGGATTTCATTGATGTGACGCCTCCATCGTGTCCTTGACTCGGTTTGTTCTAATGAGACTCAGAGAGATTAAAAGCTGCAGTTTCTTCACTGATCTGATCTGATTCTTTACAAGAAGACACCAACAAAGTTTATATTAAACATCATTTATACCTTTATCTACTATGAGCAGAATCTTTCCCTGATCTTCAGTGACTGGTATAGTTATTAATGGGAGTGTATAAATGAATTATTACACCAACAAGCCTTGCAAATTAAACAATGAAGTACTCCATTTGTCCACTTTTGATTTTAATTTTGATCATGTTTTGCTGGGTATTATAATCTATAATACATCCTATTTTATCAGCTGATATATATTATCTGGAGTAATACAGTACAAATACGTCACTCGAGTTTATCAGTTTGGGTTTTTTTTGACTGGTTCAGTGAGGACAAAACAGCTACATTATGTTACTGCTGATTACAGTTATGAGTTATTTGTTCTTTACTTAAATATTTCTATTTAATGCATCTGTGTACTTCTACTCGGAGAGATTCAGTCGCTTGTATTACAGAGGAAAAATATTACTTGTTTTTCTTCTACATTTATCTGAAAGCTTGTTACTGGTTACATCACAGATTCATATTTTACAAACAAAATATATGATGAAATAAGAAATAAGATGAGAGGCACTGTTCTATATTAAAACTATCCAGCAGTACGTAAATGAGCTTCATCTAAATGTGAGTACATTTTGTTGATACACTTCTGTATTTTTACATGAGTAAAACTATGAATGCAGGACAGTATTTTTTACAGTGTAGTACTGATAGTTTTTCTCCAGCGTACTCACTTAAAGGTGAGAAAAGGTGAAAGTAACACACAAGGTCTGATTTTGTCTTGTTGAAAAATAAACACAACACAACAGCAATAAATAAATCTCATCGTATCATTCTGAAGACTTTTCTGAAGAGTCAAACCACATGAAATACTTTCCAAATACGTCTCCCAACTCTCACCATGCACCCAGTCTTCTAACCATGGTCCTGAGTCAATCAATCAATCAATCAATCGATCAGTCAGTCAGAGACGGTGGAGAGGGGGGACAGGTGTTGTGTATTTGTCAGGAGGCGGAGGTCTGAAGAAGGAGGGATGGTGATGTAAAGAGGGGGAGGTGTGGAGGATTGTTGGGTTTCAAACAGACTCTTATCGCTGCAGGGTGGGCAGGTATTCAGGTCGAGGTCATAGACTGACTTTGATGTTGGTCTACATCTGTGTGTGTGTGTGTGTGTGTGTGTGTGTGTGTGTGTGTGTGTGTGTGTGTGTGTGTCAGACGGGGCTGGTGACCGGCACTGCCATCCTTACTGAACCTCTTACCCATCATGCCTTTATATACACTCATCTGATCTCAGGTCAGAGGCCATGATGCATAAAACTGTGTTCGTATGGAAACACACACTTTGATGTGGAAAATCGTTTAAGATGTTCATCAGTTATGACAAAGTGGACTCACAGCAACGAGCTTGATGGGCAAAAGCAGCTTTTTTCCCCTGGGTTTTGCCTCTCAGGCTGACTACAGTCTGCCAACACTGTTTGCATGTTTTTTTGGGCCTGCAGGCAGTACTCAGGGCTCCGAATTATACTTCCACCTTCTCTACATGTTTTCCACTTAAGAAAAAATAACATTTAATTTATAGTTTTATTTACAGTTAATATTCTCTTACCACTTAAATAAAACATCAATCAGTGATACAACAGTATAGTACATTGTTCTTTGTAGAAAAAGCACAAATACAACATTATAATGAAGTATCAGTTCTCTATCAACAACGGCAAACACTCGCTGTCTTTTCTATATTTCTCTTATTGTCAACAAATCTCATGTTTGGATCCAAACCAACAGTGAACTGATCTACTAACAAGTATTGTGTGTGTATCAGTGGCGGCTGGTGACTCAATAAAATTGGGGAGGACAGGAAGAAAACCAACAAACTATATCATTGTCCCCCACCTGATGAAATCAGAGGGGTGGGGGGCAATTGTATATGTCAATAAAACAATTTGCTTTTAAAAACAAGAACTACTCTCTGGAGACTGAAAACGTGATGCTGTTATGTTACAGAAAATCACCAGAATGATCCTGTCGGAGTCTACAGCCATGCTGGCATAACATAAACACACTGTACAGCTGAGGCTGATGGGAAAGTCATCACTTTCGCAGTTATTTAGTTATAAACCAAAGTATTGGACAAAGTTACATTTTGACCAGATGGTGGCGCCAGATGAAAAGTCAGGAGATCAAAGTTATTATAATTGAATGTCTGTATAAGATTTCATGATGATTCATCCAATAGTGTTTCTGTCTGGACCACAATGGTGGACTGAATGACAGATAGTGACATCACCACCATATTGTCATTTTCTTGAAGAAAAGCCATAAAAAGTCTCCAGTAGTGATACGTAGAATAGTTTGAGCCTTACTCACACACACACACACACATATATATATATCCAGTTTATATATGTAGTCACACACACACACACACACAGCAGGACGGAGCTCTGAGAAAACAAACTGTGGAGGTTCTGACAGGTCGGACTGGGAGAAGCCAGGAGAAGTCGGATGTCACACCGAGACGTTTCGAGGTTTTCACTCTGGTGCGAGGAGACAGCCGGCTTCTGCAGCCGCCCACCAGCAGGCCCGCCGCCGCCAGTATCCCACACATACCACACGAACACACACACACACACACACCACACATACACAGTTGTGTTTCCATCACTTCAAAGGACATTAGACTTATCCTAACCTTAACATAACCCTAAACTAACCTCAACTTTAAACCAAGTTTTCACCCTAAAATTAATGATTTCCATTAAGGGGACTTGCTTTTTGTCCCCATAAGGGGGGCGAGTCCCCACAATAAGAGGAATACCTGGCACACACACACACACACACACACACACACCAGTCTTAACAAGACTCCACATTGTTTCACATCCTCGCTGTTGACTCATCAATCTAAATCCAGCTGGAAACCCAAAAATGCCACCAGAACCACTAACTGCCTCTCGTACCGTACGTATCAAATACTTCTCAATATTAGAATAAATGAAATGTCTCAGAGCCCTTTAAAGATCCAGCAGCCATTTTCACCAAGTTTACAACATGAGATTTGATTGGTAAAACATGTCAATGTGAGCATCGACAATCATTTGTGAACATCACACAGCCGCCATTTACAATCTGAGTGTCACTCGCAAATAACTTTTGTGCGACTGGACTGTGTTTCACAAGCTTTTTGTAAATCTATTACAAAGCTTGTGATGGATTCCTAAGTTAAGTAACTATTAACTAGTAATTTACTACATCAGGTTGCACTGTTACATTTTAAAGGACACATATTCTGCACATTTCCATCTTTATATTTATATTCTGGGGCTCTACTGGAATATCTTTGCATGATTTACAGTTAAAAACTCCTTATTTATCTTCTACTGGTCCTTTATGCAGCCCCTCAGTTCAGCCTCTGTCTGAAACAGGCCGTTTTAGTTCCTGTCTCTTTAAGGCCCGCCTCCTGATGAGCCCACTCTGTTCTGATTGGTCAGCTTTCAGGAAGCTTCCTCCGGCTCCGGAGGCTACGTAAACAAACTATAGTAGCAGGATTTCACTTCTTTTTCTCCTTCTTTTCTCCAAATGTCAACTTCTCAAATCCATCCGTACATGTTGGAGCTGAACAACACATGGAAACACCTTAGCAACCACCTTAGCAACCACCTTAGCAACCAAGGCTACTGAACAGACTGCTGCTTGTAATTGTAACAATCTGACGTCATCATGAGGAGGAAGTAGAGGTAACGTTGCAAATGAAGAGTTCAGAGCAGGTTGAAGCCCTGACTTTTGACTTGCAGGCAGCATTTCTACACACGTTTATCTGACGTTTACCATGTTTAACATCCAGCATCAGAACAGGATATAAATAACAGAAAACCACTAAAAGCTGAACATGACCCCTCCCCTGAGGAAGCTTCCTGAAAACTGGCCAATCAGAACAGAGAGGGCTCATCAGGAGGCGGGGCCTTAAAGAGACAGGAGCTAAAACGGCCTGTTTCAGACAGAGGCTGAACTGAGGGGCTGCATAAAGGACCAGTAGAAGATAAATAAGGAGTTTTTAACTGGAAATCATGCAAAGATATTCCAGTAGAGCCCCAGAATATAAATATAGAGCTGGAAATGTGCAGAATGTGTCCTGTAAATCACGTCTGGAGGACTTGCTAGAGAGTAAAATGTTAATTGAGCACAAAAATGACTAAAACAATTTAACAATTTATTGGAAATGCTTTGTTTTTTCATGTCAGTGAAAGATAAGTGAAGTAAATTCTCACACGTGACATTGAGCGTATACAGACAAAGGTGTGTGTGTGTGTGTGTGTGTGTGTGTGTGTGTGTGTGTGTGTGTGTGTGTGAACAGGCTGCAGGTCTGTGTTGACAGTTAGTGGTGTTAGTACAGCAGCAGATTGATGACAGTCTGGCTGTCTTTGTGCCAACAGGGAGACTCCTCGAGCCCAGACAGACACACACAGTTAGCTGTTAGGTAATCCCAGGCTGCCGTCACTGTGTGTGTGTGTGTGTGTGTGTGTGTGTGTGTGTGTGTGTGCATGTAACAGGTATAACTCATGTTGTGGGGACATAAATCTATTTACAGTCACATTGTGGGGTAACGGAGATCATCAAAGATTTGTTGTAGCAGGTTTTAAGACATAAAAATACTCTGCTTGGAATAATAATTTGTGTTTAATGTGTTTTTTTTTTTCCACAAAAAATCCTTAAGTGCAGTTTTTTGAATAAACTTTAAGGGGAAAACACACAGAAACCAAAATGATGGAGATGAAAGGAAGAAAGTTGTTGTTGCATAATCTTAAGGTGCCAGGTTTGTGCCTCTCATACAATAATCGCTTTAAAGATGCAATTATTTTCATTATCGATTAATCGATTAGTTGTTTGTTCTATAAAATGTCAGAAAATGGTAGAAATTTTTTTTTAAAAAGTCTCTCTCTCTCCCAAATCCAAATGTGTTCAGTTTACTGTCATAGAAACCAGAAAATATTCACATTTGAGAAGCTGGAATCAGAGAATTTCGACATTTTCTTCTTAAAAAATGTCAAACATGACTAAAAATATTTTATGATAAAGTTAAAATGATTTTGTTACAACTAGAAACTGAAGCTTTTCTACTCCACTACATTTATTTGACAGCTTTAGTTACTTTTCAGATGAAGATTTGACACAATGGATAATATAACAAGCTTTTAAAATACAACACATTGTTAAAGATGAAACCAGTGGTTTCCAACCTTTTTGTCTTTTGACGTCTTACAAAAAGCAGTGTGTAGTCGGGGTCACATTTCACATGTCTATGAGTTGTTAACAGCTCCACCAAATAGTGATTTTTCCCTCTAAACTTCTCACATGCTTTCATTTCAATAAATGTTCAAATGATCCAATATTTCAGCAAAAATCAAAGATTAGAGAAAAAGTCCAAAAACTGAAAACAGATTTGTGTATCAGAACTTTGTTTTTTCTTCTTTCCTCTCCCATTAATCATCTCACCACCCCTCAGATTTATCTGCTGACCCTTTGGAGGGGCCCGACCCCTAGGTTGGGAACCACTGGACTAAACTAGCTAACTGTATATAAAGTAGTGTAAACTAGCTCCACCTCCAGCAGCTACAACAGTAACATGCTGCTCTAACACTGATGCTTCACTATTAATAATCTAATGATGTCATATATAATAATATATCAGTCAGAGGGACCAAACCACTACTTTTACTGCAATACTTTAACTACATCAAGCTCATAATACTTATGTACTTTTACTGCAATACTTTAACTACATCAAGCTCATAATACTTATGTACTTTTACTGCAATACTTTAACTACATCAAGCTCATAATACTTATGTACTTTTACTGCAATACTTTAACTACATCAAGCTCATAATACTTATGTACTGTAGGAGGATTTTTCATGCAGGACTTTTACTTGTAATAGAGTATTTTTTTATTGTGGTATTACTACTTTTACTGAAGTAAAGGATCTGAGTACTTCCTCCATCACAGGCTGATTTTTGGAGCAAATTTGAGAAAACCCCGTCTGTCCATCATCCAGCAGCCTGCAGGCTGGTCTGACAGCCACTAGAGGGCAGCAGTGTGTTTCTGTCTGTCATTCATCCTCCATTAAAATGAATGAAACTGACAGAGTGTGAAGGTGTGTGTGTGTGTGTGTGTGTTTGTGTGTGTGTGTGTTAGTTGTGTGACTGAACGTGAATCATCAGTGCCAAAGTACAAACTGCAAAAATGATGATTACATGAAACTGTAGTGAGTGTGTGTGTGTGTGTGTGTGTGTGTGTGTGTGTGTGTGTGTTAGACAGGGAGGGGGGGTGGGAGGGAGTGGGGGGGTGAGGGGGGGGGGTTACACTGCCCCACACTGTTCAAACTGTTTATGCATACCAGTGTGTGCTGTGAGGGCCCCTCTGTCGCTGCCTGTTTACTCAAACTTATTTTGGGAAAATTCCACCTCTCTGCACGGCTCTGGCCATAAATCACTGAATCTGCAGCTTTGTGGGATGATAGCTTCTGTCAGTCACACACACACACACACACACACACACACACACACACACACACACACGCTGCAGTCAGCTGACCTGCAGACCTCTCCTCTGTCCTCTGTGTGTTTTTGTTGGTGTAACTAAGTACGTTTATTTAACTTCTTTCAGTGTTTTCAGATTTTAGGTGAACATATTATTATATAGATTTCAATACATTAATCTCAGCTGCAGGTAACTGGACTGATAATAACTAAATGTTTCACATCCATATAGATATATTTATATCATAGTTTTAGAAAATGTGTCTTATGATGCAGATGGATTTATTAATCTGCTCAGATTATCATTCCGTTGATCAATCCGTCTGTTTTCTAGCTTTATTTACCTGTTTGAACATTTTATTAATCCGTTCACTTCTTCACTGTCAGTTAATGTTTATATATTTATTTATTCATTTAATTAATCTGTTCATTCTGTCATAGATTAGTAATCCATCCATTCATTCTACTCATTCAGTATGTTCACTCGTTTATTTGCTCAGTTTAATCATCAGTTTGTTTGCTGTTTATTATTCCAATAGCAGATTATTGATCCTTTAACTCGTTCACTTTATTGATCTGTTTGTTCAATCAGTTCATCATTCCGATCACAGATTATTGATCCCTTGATTCGATCTCTTTATTAATCTCTTTATTTAACACTCTGATCACTGTAGAAGACACATTTTCTACCTGAACCTTTGCATCTCTGTAGAAATGTTCAAAAACTCAAACCTAAACCACGTCTCCACTTTCCAATCTGTTGATTGATTAGTCTGTTTATGAATCCGTTTGCTCTGATTATTGATCTCTTCGTGTTAATGAGTCCACCTGTAGACTCACACAGCAAACAGCAGACTGAGACATGAAAACCAACAGTGAAGAGAAGTTAAAACACTTCACTCTCTGACCCGACGGCGACATCTGCTGCCCAAAAACATGAAGCACAAAACAAAACAAACATTTAAAGTCTTTAAGTCTTTAGGTACTTATGGTTTATTTCAAATACCTTCAAAATGGCAGAGAGGCACACAGGCTACAAGTGTCTGAAGCTAGTAAGCCAATATGAGCACCAGATAGATATCACATGAGAAAAAAAAAAAACATATTTACAAATATAAATTAACACATATTTCAACTCCAAGAGACACTGTGACGGCAGATGTATTAATAAAAATAAAGTGATGGTGGAATGTCTTGTTTGAGATGATGGAAAGAAATAAGCTTACATTTATTTATATTGTGCGTAGTGCAAGAAATACTGTCAATAATACAAATTAAAATAATAAAAAACAGATAATTCACATTCGTAACACCTTTGGTCCAAAGAGAACTGAAAGACAATTACAAAAAAAAAAACCCCAGATGTGTGGATGAAGATTTACCGATCACAGACAAACTTCACTTGTTTTTTTTTTTGTTTGTTTTTTTGTTTTTTTTAACGTCATGCTGCCACATATTTAAGTTTGGATACAGGTCCGACAAGCACAAACGTTCCTACTCAAACTAATGGTCACAAGCAGCTGGACAGTGGCAGTGAGCTGTGAGAGGAACCTGAGGCACTGGAGAGGTGGTGTCGTACATCCATCTGGAGGTTTAAACCCCCGATTCCAAAACCTTTTCAGAAAAACGCAATCCGCGACAGGAAGTAGTGTTCGTGACTCGCCGGTCGGTTCGTCGCTGCTGAGAAGTTCAATTAAAGTCGACGTGAAAGGTGAAAAAAAAAATCTTTACTCAAGGTCCACTTACTATATATTTTTTTCCAGGGCTTTCAACCGCACCTCATGGTCTTCATCAACAGACAGAGGGGGGGGGGTTACATGCGAACAGGTGTTATGTTATACAACCGCCTGTGCAATCACATGACCACGACTGAGCAAACTATCCGTTGATGAAGACCATGAGCCGCGCTCGAAAGCTCTGTGAAAAAAAAAAAGCCAGCAAGTTCACCTTGAGTGAAGACGCTCGTCAACTACCTGCGGTGTCGCGTCATCACACGACCAAACGTTCCCACTGATAAACTTCCGTTCACGTGACGACGACTGAGCTAACTCTAGCCGCCGATGAAGACCATGAGCTGTGCTTGAAAGCTCTGGGGGAAAACAGCTAGAAAGTTGAACCTTTCATCGAACCAAAAAGTTGCAATTTAATGCGGATCCGGACGTGAGGAAAACGTGTCTGTGATTTGGGTGAAATGAGCCTTTAAAAGGTTAAAGTTAGTGTTTCATGTTTGAAGGCTGCTGGAGGAGAAACATTACAGGAAGTAAAAAGTATCATCTTTATAATCTGCTCATTAGTTTTCATCAATTAATCATTTGGTCTTTAAAACATCAGAAGCAGACACGTTCTGATGATATTCAGTTTATTATCACTGGATCTATTGAATGTTTGATAAATGACTCAAACTATTCATCAATTATTAAAACAGTTGCAAATAGTAAATCAATTAATCAATTAAGCGACTAACTTCTGCAGCAGCGCGTCAGAAAACGCCGGATGCTGATTTCCTGATTTCTGTTGGCGGTGGATAAAACGTCGACTTTTGTGACTTTTCGTTAGAACAGAGATTCTGTTTCCTTCAGTTGAACGTTTGAAAGGACGGAAAACTGAAGCGGGAACGCCGCGCCGACGCGTTTTTTCGGACACAGACTGCGTTTTAATAATCAGGTGTAAACGGGGTCTAAACATCAGGGTTCCTACGTTGTTCCTTGATAAATACTTGATTAAAATAGTTTCTTATTCGATATGATCTCCGCTGTGTTTGTGTCTTCTGGATTTGTGAGACTGCGGAACGTATCGAACGATACTTTCCAAAACGTTTTGTGCATTTCTCCGCGTGTAAAAAGAGCGGAGAGCGAGCGTCTGTAGGAACCCTGAGAGCTGCTGCAGGAAGAGTTGTAAGACAGTTGGGGTCCAGTTCAGCTCAGCGGACTGAAGCATCCGTCAGACGTCCTTCAGTGATTTCGAGAGTTGAAGAATCCCACGCTGGTCGGCGACTCCTTCACCGTCACCGTGATGAAGTTGGCCGTGACGTCGGTGACGAACACGTGCTCCAGGAGGCTGCGGGTCGGCCGCCAGTCCGTTTCCGTGTCCGACTCTGTGGCGTCGTTGCCGAGGCTGGGCCTGCTGTTGTTAGGATACAGGACGGCGTCGTGCTCCGATTCGCTGCTGCTGGTCTCGTCGGAGTCGCCGGTGCTGAGCTCGTTCAGGCTGCGGGTCTGTTTCCTCTCGTCCTGCCTCACGCTGCCGTTCCCCCTGCCGGAGCCGCCTCCCGCCAGCTTCTTAGTCTCCTCTAACACCTCCTTCCTGTCCTCTCGTAACCTCGCCTGCTCCACGCCGCCGCCGCCTGCTGTTGGCAGACCCGAGCGCTGCCCGGCTGATGTTCGAGTGTCTTTGATGCCTCCCGCTGCTCCTTTTACGACAACACCGCTCCTTAAACTGGACCTGGACGCCGCGGCGCCGCTCCCCTGCAGGCTGCTGCCGGCCGGCGGCTTGCTGACGCTCTGCAGGTTGAGGGCTCGGAGGCTGAGCGCCTGGTTGGCTCGGTCTCGTGGCGTGGGCGAGGACGACGGTTTGGACTGGAGACTGGAGTTCTGCTGCTTGTGATGAACCAACCCGCTCTGACCTCCGAGGCCCTCCTGCCTCCTCTGGCCCAGCGCGGAGCGATGGACCGCCGCCTGGCCTCCGACGAACCCGCCCAGCGACCCCGAACCGCCACCTGGTTTCAGAGGAGACACTTTGAACCCGTCTCCTCTGCCGCCGCCTGTTTCTGAGATGGAGCGCTTCAGCTCGGACAGCGAGTTCTTACTCTGTGAGGCGCTGGCTTTGTGGGAGGAGGAGGAGGAGGAGGGAGAGGAGGAGGACAGGGAGCGGTTGGTCCAGATGCAGCTGAGGGATCCGGGTTTGGAGGCTCCGGTCTGGGAGAAGGAGCTGCCGGAGGTCTGGGAGGCGGACGCAGCCTCGTCTCTGGAGCTCCGGCTCAGCCCGGTGTAGGTGAAGCTGGCCGGCTGCAGCGGCTTCTTCACGCCGGGCCGAGGCTCCTCCCTGGACGGTCTGAGCGCCTGGTGGTGGTGGCGAGGAGGAGGAAGAGTAGGAGGAGGAGGAGGAGGAGGAGGAGGAGGAGGAGGAGAAGGCGGTCTGCTCTTCGCCTGTCTTAGAGCTCTCAGGTCGGGGGGGAGCGGCTTCCTGCCTCGCTTCTTCTTGCAGGGGGGGTCGGGTTTGGCCAGCATGATCTGGGGCCTCTTCTGGGGGACGGGGTGGACTCGAGGGCCGGGCTTCGCCTTCTTGGAGTGATCTTCATCCTCGGAGGAAGAGGAGGAGGGAGATGACGAAAGGCCAGAGGAAGAGGAGGATGAGGAGCGGCTGTCTTTTGTGGCGGCTGGAACAGGCTGCTGGAAACGTAAAATAAGAATCATGTTGATGTTTAAACCGAAACCCACAAAGTTATAAAATTTACACATTTGAACTAAAGTAGAGAAATAAATATAAATCACCAGAATCTTCCGCGGACGTCCTCTCGGCCTCTTTCCTTTCTTCTGGAACAGAAGCTCTCTCTCTTGTTCTCTAAAATAATAATAACAACAATAATAATAATGATAATAACACCATTAGAATAATTCACACACATCTGTTCCATGTTACACAGACATTTAAAATAAACAAGCTGTTACAGATTTATTCTTACAGCTGTGATAACTTACTAATGATCATTCTGTTGATTATTTTCTCCATTTATTAATTAGCTGTTTGGTAGAAAACTGCGTCCTAAAGCCTGAGACGCAACCTGAAATGTTTTGTTTTGTCCTGACTGACAGTCAACAACCCAAAAATATTCAGTTTATTATCATAAAAGACTAAAGAAACCAGAAAATATTCACATTTTACAAGCTGGAATAGGAGAATTTTTGAATTTTTTCTTTAAATTTTTTACTCAAAACAATGATTGAATTAACAAAATAGTTGGCGATTAACTTTCTGTCAGTTTAATGATGTTTGACTTTAATATTAATTAAATGTTCCTGCTTTACAACAATTTCAGTCTTTGATCATTTACATGTTTTGTTATTGTTACTACTTACATTAATTAAACTTGCATCATTTTTTTAAATGATACAGATGTTTCTTATGATTTTAATGTTTATTCTGTAAATCAATAAAAATGTCCCCAACAAATCATTGTTTATGTCTCACAGTGAACATACGGGATAAATACTGTACATGTGACTATGGAGGAAGAAGAGTGTAACAAAACCCGACCCGTTTATTGAATTGTAATACAATAAATTATAATAACATGTGACAAAAAACTACTAGATAAACAAACAACTAGATGAAAACACACCTCTTGTGAAACGCTGCTAGTAACCTCGGGTCTAAAATATTTTCTTCTGGCTCCCAACTGTTGTGCCTGAAGACATCAGAGATGAATCATTTCAATAAAACAGACACAGAAAATCTGAAAGAGATCAAGTCAAGATTTAGTTAAATCAATTATTAATCGATTAGTCGTTAGGTGAAGACTAAAACAATCATTCGATTATGAAAATAGTTGCATATCGGTGGATTAATCAACTGATCGTTGCAGCTTTATATTTAAGTTATGATGAGTTTATGTAAATACTGAAGCTCATTTGAGGTTTCACCCCTCAGAATGTGTATGATATGATAATGTGTATGATAAAATAATAATTTATGACTTTATGAATGTAAAAAGCAGCTGTTTTCTTCTGTTTCTAGTTTATGCAGCTTGTGTTATTGCTTTGAGAATGAAAACGGCGAAGAAAAGCCAAGAAATGAGAGGAGAAATGGCGTTATTAGAGACTTTTAGTCATTTAAACACGGTCACGTTCTGGTGTTTTGGTTTAGCGAGTGACCGTGTTAACTGGTGACATTCTGACTGAAAGACGGTCACTCGTTAAACCGAAACACCGGTACGTGACAATATTTCACTGCTTTAACGGCTGAAAATCATCAATTAACACGGTCACTCTTTAAACCGAAACACCGGTATGCGACCGTGTTTAATGCTTTAACGGCTGAAATTCGACAGCTGATACGGTCATTCGTTAAACCGAAACACCGGTATGCGACCGTGTTTAATGCTTTAACGGTTAAAAGTCAGCAGTTAACACGGTCACTCGTCAAACCGAAACACCGGTATACGACCGTATTTAATGCTTTAACGGCTGAAAGACATCAGTTAACACGGTCACTCGTTAAACCAATACACCGGTATACGACCGTGTTTAATGCTTTAACGGTTGAAAGTCGACAGTTAATACGGTCACTCGTCAAACCGAACACCGGTCAGTGTTACCGGGAAACCGGCCGTTTCTCCCCCGGTGAGGAGAAGAAACCCCCGGCAGCCGCAGCCAGGCTTTGTTTGGAGCCATGTTTCCAGCGTTAGCTCCTGCTAGCAGCTACTCACTTGGACGACCAGCCTCTCCACTTCACCAGATACTCGAACTTCCCCTGCGGAGAACACAAGACGTCAGACGGGCGTAAAGAACCGGCTCCGGTGACAGCCAGTGTCCGTCCGCCCTGTTGTTTGCTTACCTTTCTCGGCCGTTTGCTGAGGATGCATTCCGCATCAAATACCTGGCCGACCGTGACCCCCTCCATTACTACAGCAGCCCCTCACAACGGCCGGCGAGAGCGCGTCTGACCCCGCACGGCCGCCGTAGGGCTGCAGAAATAATAAACCTTAGTGAGAGAAGATATTTATTTACATTCATGACTTAACATCTGGCCAGAGGCAACGGATTATTATTATTATAGATATTATTATTGTTATAAGTAGTAACTTAGCAGTGTTATTCCTATTTGTATCAATATTATTACTAATACAGAGAAAATAAAGAAAATTACAGTAAAAAGAAATAAAAAAATATTATTCTTAGTATTATTAGTTGATGATATAGTTATTAGTATTAGTAATGTTATTATTGATAATGATAATAATTTATTGTTTCATTCATTATGTACTGAAATACACGTTTCACACTAGTCCTGCATACTGATACTTAAAATTACATTTCCTTCTAAACAAACAACTTTTGTTTATTTCTTTGTTTTTAATCGTTTTAATGTTTCCTACTTTTAAATATCTGTTGTTGTTGTTTTTTGTTGCCCTGTACATAACTAATAATGTCTGTTACAGTACAGAATTCACATTGTTTTGTATGTGAATTTGTTTTGTAACACGTACTTCGCTCTGTCGAGAGCATAAATATGTTTAGATACTTTTGTTTTTACATGTGCTTTATGAGATTTATCATCTGTTATTACACCCAAAAACCTAAATTCAAATATTCTTCAATATAAACTCCATTTATAGACAGTGAAACTTTTTCATCCTTTTTTTGATCAGTAAAAAACAAGAACTGTTTGACCATTACATTTAAAATGCTTTCTTTTGAAGCTTTTAATTAATCTCTGAACTAAAAATTAAAATAAAAAGTTTAGGCCCCAGAATCAAGCCTTGTACAAACTGTACAAACTGTACAAACTGTGCATTTTGTTGTCTTTAATGTAAATAGCTGCTTAACCAGTTTAGAATGACTCCTCTCACTGCGTGTATGTCATTTAGAAATGAAGACAGTGTGATCTATAGTATCAAAAAACACTTTTTAAAAAATCAATAAATACTCTTATTGTGTATTTCTGACTTTCTGTTGCTGTTGTAATAATAATAATAAAGGAAATTAAAAAGAAAACAGAAAAGATTATTATCATTCATATTATTATTATTATTATTATTATTATTATTATTATTATTATTATTATTATTATTATTATTATTATAAAGAAATATGTATTAATATTTTTTATTAATTATAATTTGTGGGCTTTAATTTGTTGCATTTTTTGTAATGTAGATTTATCAGTAAAAATAAATATTATCACTCTTGTAATTAATAGTTATAACAATAATAATAGTCCTTTATTTCTGGTTTTATTTGTTATGTTAGTTTTTTACTTTAAATTACTAGAATTTTTTTTTTTCTGTTTTATCATAAATCTAATGACATTTTAAGTTTTTTGTGAAGCACTTTGTAATGTGGATTTGAATATATAATATATATAAAAAACATTATTATTAAAGATAGACTGTGCAGGATTTGTTGGTTGGTGTTTGTAAACACAACGCTCAGAGTTGGCCCCGCCTCTCTCTGAGCGAGCGAGAGAGAGAGAGAGAGAAAGAGAGAGAGAGAGCATTACCACACCGGTCTGTAGTGCATCGAGTGGGCGGAGTCTGCGCCCCATTTAAAAAGCATCTCAGCTGGCACATACAATGCAAGAGGCAAAAGCAGCGTGTACGCCTACCTCAACCACGTTCGCACTGCAAACCTTAGTGCTCAATTCAGATTTATTGCTCAGATCAGATGTTTTTATTTGGTTCACATTATTTTTTAAATGTGGCCAACATCAGATTCCAGTGTGAAACAGATTTCATCCCAAATTTGAGGATATCAAAGGCTACTTTTAACTCTATCTGTCATCGTTTTCCCCTCCATTTAATAGATATTCTCCATCCTTCCCACTCGTCACCCTTTCCTGCCGGATCGTGCCCCGGCTGTAGGAAAAGGAGTGAGAGAGAGAGAGAAAGAGCGGTGGTTGAGCGAGCAAGAGATTAAATGAAGAGAGCGAGTGATGCTGGCGAGATCAAAGCTCACAGAAATAAAACTTTATTTCCTGATTGTTTCACAGCGTTTAGCACAATTAGCATAACCCTGCAGGAAGACGCCATATTGCTGGATTTTGTGTGAATGCAGAGCTTCATCCTGTCCGTTGTGGCCTCTCTGCTCTGCGTGTGTGTGTAGCTCAGCCCCGCCCTCGGTTGACAGACACACAGACCTGCTGCTCTTTATACGTCCATGACACAGAGACAGAGAGCAGAGCGGAGCAGAGGAGAGAGACGGAGACAGTGATGATGTAACCTGGTCGCTATGCAACGAGTCCCGACCTCACACCCTGCACGCTGTTATTGGCTGGAGGCGACACACCCACTGCTTCTAGTGGGTCATAAGTGATGATTGAAAGGGGTTACTGTTGTATGAGTCTATACATTGTTTTTAGGAAAATCCTGCATCGTGTACCTTTAATGATAATGATACCCAGAATGAGTAACACTCTTTCTTTAGCCGTCCATCCGTAGCATGTAAAAGCAATATATAAACATTTAATAAATGGCTGATACCACACTATAATGTTGTTATATTCATAACTTATATTGTACCCTTCATCTGAAAACCAGACATACTGAGCAGCATCCTTATAATAATACGTAAAAATAAATAATATATAACATCGTCATTGGTTGCTCAGTGGCTGATAAAGTGTTAATTAGAACAAGTGTCATGTTGGAGGAGGATAAACAGCAGCCAGAGGGAGTTTCACAAACTAGAAACTAAAAGGTTGTTGTTATTAGTGATCTTTTAATAATTGAAGTGATTTCTAACTTTTTACAGTGTAAAACACTGTAAAAAGTTAGAAAGTGCTACCATGTAGGTGAGGTACTTATTTTGTACCTTGATATTATGTTTTCTCAACATTTACAGTAAGTTCTTGTATGATTTCAAACTTCAAAATTCACAAATTTGGAAATGTGTTGATGCATTGTATCCCTTTCAGTCAAATCTCAGTTTTTCTCAAAATATCAAATTGAAAAAAAAAACCCCAAAACAATCAGAACTAAATATTATAAACTCTCTATTCCACCAAAAGCTCAAAAAGTTCATTAAAAGCTGCTACAGGAATATAATCCTCAGGGGACTTGTTGGGATTATCTCTCTCGTTCTCTGTGACACTTTTGCAAAGGATGATTCCTGCAATCTACAACCTCACCGCTAGATGTCACTAAATCCTGATAAATTGGTCCTTTTTTAAAACGTTACAGCAGCCGACAATCAAAAAAACATAAAAAAATATTTAAAAACGTTCTTGGATTGCTTTATTTTAAAAATGGCTGATTGTTAAAATAATATTACCGCAGTTGTGTGTAAATATTCAGCTTGAAATAGCGTTAATTTGTGCCATTAAATATAATAACAATATACGACAAGTACAAAAACGTGTGCGGAACCTTTCTTTCTGTGTTTAAGACGGAGCTACTTGTGTGTTGCACCACTGTTATGTATGAGACCCTCAAACATGTTGGGTAATGTGTGTTTCTGTCCGGCGGTGAATGACTGCTGAGCTCATTATAGAAGGTATTTGTGTTTTTAAATATGATTTTAAGAAACTAAATGAAGCCGCTTTCTGAATGGAGTTCTGTTAGCTGTTAGCTGTTAGCTGTTAGCCGGTTAGCAGCCGGTGACTCCTGGACGCTGCAGGTCAGAGATGTTAACATGTTGACTGTTTGCTCGTTTTGTTCTATTAACAACTTGTTCAATCAACATCAATTAAACTTAACTTAAACCTTAATGTAATAACGTTTGCTCGATACCCTATAGATGCTTTATTGCACGGTTAAATAAGCGCTCAAACCTCCACTGTAAAAACACAGAAATTAAGACTCTGCTTGGTTTTAGTAAACAAACAAACATACCAGAAAAAAACTGAAGACATTTTATAAATCCTACGTGTCCACTGGAGAATTCGGCGTATATATGATTCACCAAAAACATTGAATATTAGTGAAGTTTCCGCTTTTTAAGAGGCTCCCGTAGCTTTGTACAGCACATGTGACTGTCTGGATAAGAAGAGAAATTAACTGTTATACCTGAATTTATATTAAAATAGTTGCTGTTAAGAGAGTGAGACACGTACCGAATTGAAGAGTGACTCTTTATCAACTTAAAAAATGTGTTCAATGATATTACAACATGCATAATGCATATGTTAAGTAAGGCTGCATGAAAATGTACATTTTTTGAATAGAATTTGGTTTGGTGAGCTGATTTATGAGAAGGAACATCATGTAAAGTCTTGAAAGTGGACCATCAGCCAGACAGAAGATTAAACTGCACATATTTTAGTAAAGGAGTCATTTTTTAGGTCATTTTCCATTTAATAATACAAAACAAATGATTGGCTGCAGGTTCTGATGGACATTTTTCACAGATTATTATTATTTATTTTGTGTTGTGAAGAATTAAGAGTCTCTCCTACATGTTTCAAATTCAGTTGTTTATGAACATTTGTCCATGTTTGTCGTCCCTCCAGGTGAGTTGCTCCCTGCTGTCTCAGCTTCAGGTGTGGCCTGACAGCAGTACCGGCCATGCTGCTACCTCTGCTGGTGCGTCAGTCCCTCTGCCGTCCTCAGACGCCTGTGCTGTTTCTGCGATGCGTCCGGACGCTTCGGTGTGATGCTCCACAGGTGCTGCACTCTCAGGATGAGCACTTCCTGCGGCGGAGGCTTCCTCTGCGCTTCCACACTCAGAGCCGTGGCGCCAAGAGCCGAAAGAGGCAGAGCAAGAGCCAAGAGGAAGAGTGGAAAACCAGGAACAAGACGGTGCTGACGTACATCGTCGCCGCCGGGGTGGGGATGATCGGCCTGTCGTACGCTGCAGTGCCGCTCTACAGACTCTACTGCCAGGTGAGGAGACATCCTGCTCCGGAGCCGCTGAGCCGACGTCTTTAACCTGCAGCTTACCCGTGTGACTGATGTGTTTGTCTTCCAGGCGTCCGGGCTCGGCGGCACGGCAGTGGCCGGCCACGACGCAGATCTGGTGGAGACGATGAAGCCGGTGAAGGAACGCGTCCTCAAGATCACGTTCAACGCCGACACGCACGCCAGCATCCAGTGGAACTTCAGGCCGCAACAGACGGAGATCTTTGTAAGATCTTTCTCCCCCGTTAACACAAAACCAAATGTTCAGGCTTCTCAACAAAGTCACACAAAAGTTAAAAAACAAATCACAGTGAAGTAATTATTAGATAATCAAAACAGTATTGATCGACTAATCGATTAATTGCATGAACTGTTGCAGCTCAGAAGTAAATATAAAGATATAAAGTAACTTTTTTTAAGCATTTAAAAGTAGATGAAAACATAAAATGATATATAAAATATTTTTATATTTATATTCAGGTCTAAGTGTGTGCTGAGAGGAGAACTGAAATAAATGTAATAAGCTTCTTAATGGACACTCAGCAGGTGGTTATGTGCAGTTTATACATGTGTACACTTCTACAGGGCTGTAATGAATGATCACTTTCATTAACTGCCAGTGATTTTCTCAATGAGTCGATAAATTTAGATTGATTTAGTCGATTAAATGTTAAAAACACAGATATTTTTTCTAAAATGTTCAGACGTTTGAGCTGGAACCATCAAATATTTGGTACTTTTGCTTGAAAAATGACTGAAATTATGAATCGATTATCAAAATAGTTGCATAGTTGAAATGTTGTCACGATTGATCGACTGATTGTTGCAGCTCTACGCTTAGTTTTCCTCCTAAAACAGTTGTTTGTAACACAAGTGTTCACGACATTGTGACTTTCCAGCTATAAGTCAGCTTTACTGTTGTGCAATCAATGATAAAAATTAGAGATAAACTGACAATTAAACATTATTTAAAGTCAACGTTTTGGTTGTAGAGCTTCATCAAACTCACAACATGAACAATAGAATCTTTATGTTAGTGCCACAAATACCAATTTACAACCTCAATAAATGATTAAAAACATCCCTAGAATCCATAGAATAGAAGAGAAAACTAGAAATATAAAATACAAGGTTCTTGTTGTGTGTAGAAATGTAGAAAAAGTCTTCTTAGTATAAACTCCCTCTGTGTGTTTCCTTGCTGAGCCGAGCGGAGAGACAGAAACATGAACCGTAACGTTGGAAGATCCTCTCCTCACTTGTGTTTGTTGTTGTGCAGGTGGTTCCAGGTGAGACGGCGCTCGCCTTCTACAGAGCCAGAAACCCCACAGACAAACCCATCATCGGCATCTCCACCTACAACGTGGTGCCCTTTGAGGCGGGACAGTACTTCAACAAGATCCAGGTAATCCAGCAGGACGAGTCTGTCAGAGTTTCACCTTCTTACAGAGACAAGAAGAGTCCTCATGTTGCTCCTCATTACTCGATTTTGAAATCTCTGTATTTCTGCATAAAGTCATTGTCATTGTACACTAGTGTTTTAGCAGTAAGTATTCACAAAAATCCACATAAATAACAGTTTTATACATAAAGGAAAACATGCAAACAGCAGCTCTGGAGCGTTTTTTAGAGAAAAAGTTTAATACGTCTTTTTTGCTTCCTCTGTCTGACTGGAGCAGATTGTGGGAAAATATTGTCCACCAATACCAGACTCAGAAGAACTTATTGAGTCTCTATTCCATAATTTTGAATCATTATAGTAGCCCTATAACAACATTAAAACAGAAAATACTTCTAAAATAATCAACTTTAATTTATTGTAGTAATATACTGTTACTTTGCATTAAAGGACACATATTCTGCACATTTCCAGCTCTATATTTATATTCTGGGGCTCTACTGGAATATCTTTGCATGATTTCCAGTTAAACGTAAACAAACTATAGCAGCAGGATTTCACTTCTTTTTCTCCTTCTTTACTCCAAATGTCATGACATGTTGGAGCTGAAATCTCGTCAGCAAGGTAGAAAAAAAACGTTGCAAACGAAGCTTTGAGAGCAGGTTGAAGCCCCGACTTTTGACTTGCAGGCAGCATCTCTACATACGTTCACCTACACTCACCTTTCCTAACAAACAGACAGAATTATGTGCTAAAAGGACTTAAAATGTTCTGTTAGGAAACTTGTTGTCTGGTTTTGACGTTTATAAATCTCTAAAATCAAATCGATGGTCTCTTCTAACGTCTCTCAGCTGTTCTGCATCAGTGTCTCCCAACAAATGACAAGATAATATTTATCTCCGCAGTGTTTCTGCTTCGAGGAGCAGCGTCTGAACCCTCACGAGGAGGTCGACATGCCCGTCTTCTTCTACATCGACCCGGAGTTCGACGAGGACCCGAGGATGGCCCGAGTGGACACCATCACTCTGTCCTACACCTTCTTCGAGGCCAAGGAGGGTCAGAAGCTCCCTCTGCCGGGATACAGCTACAACTGACAGAGAGGACGCCGAAAAACTCAACCCGGACCTGTTTGTGGGGTTATTATTAGAGTCCGAGCAACAGAAAAGCAGAGAAAAATAATCCAAGACTCTTTTCTTTCTTTGAAATGGAAATATTTTCAGTAATAATTAGTCAATTCATAGATTAGTTGCCAACTAGTAAATTAATCTGCAAAATACGACCGGATGCAGCAGGACATTCTGGTGTTTTTGGCATCTTTTTCTGGCATATTAAATAGTCTGGTAGTCTGGATACTGGAACGCACCCAGAGAGCGACATTTTACGCTGAAAAACATTTGTTTTCATTAGGTTTCTTATTTTGCTTAAAACAAGAAAAAGTTGCACCATAATGCGTCTTTTCAAAGTGCAGCGTCTCTTTTGTACAGATTTTATCCCAGAAATTAATTCATGGAAAATTCCCTAAAAACCAAACAAACATGTGTTTGTGTGTCGATTCTAGAAAACTCTTGAAAGAACTTAAAAGAATTAGAAACAGATAAATTAATCTCACTTTTATTTTACGAGTTAAAAAGGTTTTCAGACTTTAATAAAAGACAAAATATTTCTTTGTAGGTGTAATATTTCTAAAAGAAGAGAACCTGGATTATTTTTCTACATTTCACTTGCAGATGTTTGTTTTTCACGTCGCTTGTGGTCGAAGTGACGAGTCGACTGTTCAGGATGAAACTTCAGGAGTCGATGCTGCGATGGACAAAAGTTCAGAGACCGAACTGTTTCAAACTGTCGGTGTGTGTGTGTGTGTGTGTGTGTGTGTGTGTGTGTGTGTGAGTGAATGTATATAAATCAGAACATTTATAATTTAACAGCTACTGTTTCTTCTGATAAACAGTTATAATTAATTGTTCTTTAAACTGAAAAGAAATCAATAAATTATGACAAATTAAAGCTGGTCTTGAACTGTTAAACTGTTTTTTTGTTTATGTAACAAGCTGTGATCTATTATTTCCTTTAATTTTAATTTGAAAGAGTGACATTAAACATATATTAAAGACACAACAGAAAAAGGGAGAAAAACAAAGTAATTACAGTAATAGAATAACTGCATGTTAGAGGAAGGAAGTAGAGATTCATTATTTGACTTTAGTGCTGGATCGACTGGTGTCATTGTGTCTGTTACTGCTGAGATATTTAATCAATTGTTTCTAATTTCATGGTAAAAAAAAATAAGACAAAGGAATTTGTTTCCCCAAAACAAATTCCTTTGGGTGAGAATTTTACCTGATCTGGGTCAATATGGCACCAATGCAAGATTAGGTCAACTTTGTCAAGTACCAGTCTGTAATTTTGACCTGTAATTTATTTTGTGTTAATTAATTTTGTGTTCCACACAACGAGTTCAGTTAGACTCAAACTGGGTAAATTTTGACCCAGTGATATTAAGAGTGCACACATAAAGAACTTGAAAACTTTATTGAATATGTATTTGCTAATAATGGTGGAAGAAGTATTCAGATCCTTTACTGCAGTAAAACTACCAAAAAAACAATGTAAAAATACTCCATTACAAGTAAAAGTCCTGCATGAAAAATCCTACTACAGTAAAAGTACATAAGTATTATGAGCTTGATGTAGTTAAAGTATTGCAGTAAAAGTACATAAGTATTATGAGCTTGATGTAGTTAAAGTATTGCAGTAAAAGTACATAAGTATTATGAGCTTGATGTAGTTAAAGTATTGCAGTAAAAGTAGTGGTTTGGTCCCTCTGACTGATATATTATTATATATGACATCATTAGATTATTAATAGGGAAGCATCAGTGTTAGAGCAGCATGTTACTGTTGTAGCTGCTGGAGACTGAAAGCTCAGATATACAGTCAGTCTGTGGATACAACTAGATGGAACTAATACAGACAACAGAGACATCTAGTGGTGGAACGTGTTCATTTCAGCAGAGTTCAAGCTGCTTTTAGCTCCAATACAAGTCAACTTCATCTGTCATTTGGTTCGTCATCACTTCAGTGATGTCATGTGATGTTCCTGATGGAAGCTGCTCTGTATTTGTTCCTCTTGATCCTCCACTAGTATGTCATCCATTTTGTAGTTTACAATAAAAATCTGTAAAAATGCCACTTGTGAAAATTCTGCTAAAAGCAGTGTAAATTAACAGTAATTTAACATTGCTGTTAATTGCACTTTTCACAAGTGGCAAACTTATAGATTTGTACCAAAATGTACGACATACTACTCGACACACAATTGTGTAACTGACCACTAACAGTGAGGACTACTGATTACAGCCTTTATTTTATGGTGAATATTTTTAATAAAAATAATTTACTGTGTTTTTATGACATTTACACTTAATGTAGAAAAAACAAAAAAACTGTAAAATAATGAAGTAAATTTCTGTGAAATGACTTTTTTTTTTTTTTTTTTTTTTACAGTGTAGCTTTCTTATATATAAAATCAACATTGTGTGTGAGACTCTGTCATCTATGTGTGTTCCCAGACAGTTCCCACAGTTTCATCACACAGTAAACTCTCAACTGTTTTAAATATCTGTGTTTTTTTTAAAGCATTTCTATTTCTCTGTTGCCCCCTGGTGTCCAAGATGAAGCATGACAATGAAGATTTGACACAATGGATAATATAACAAGCTTTTAAAATACAACACATTGTTAAAGATGAAACCAGTGGTTTCCAACCTTTTTGGCTTTTGACGTCTTACAAAAAGCAGTGTGTAGTCGGGGTCACATTTCACATGTCTATGAGTTGTTAACAGCTCCACCAAATAGTGATTTTTCCCTCTAAACTTCTCACATGCTTTCATTTCAATAAATGTTCAAATGATCCAATATTTCAGCAAAAATCAAAGATTAGAGAAAAAACCCAAAAACTGGAAATAACACAACGCAGATTGAAAACAGGTCACGCTGTCATTACAGTACACACACACATTAAACAGTCATTAGAAAATGAGACATTAGACTGACAGGTTCTCTTTCAGACTCGCTCGGTTCGACTCCTGGCAGCAGTAATGTGTGTTCAGGGTGGGAAGACAGTGAGGGATCACAGCCAGCAGTGAACCTTCCAGATGTTCCTCCTCCAGGTGAAGCTGACAGGCAAACAAATCTTCATCTGAAAAGTAACTAAAGCTGTCAAATAAATGTAGTGGAGTAGAAAGTACAATATTTCCCTCTGAAATGTAGTGGAGTGGAAGTATACAGTAGCATCACATGGAAATACTCAAATGAAATATAAGTACCTCAGTTGTACTTAAGTACAGTACTTGAGTAAATGTACACAGAGTGCAGCTACTGATTGTGTCAACACAACAACATACAGCTGATTTACAGCATTTATCTAAAGATCAAAGTTAAGCTTCATGTCACACAGCAGATATTAATATTTTTGTTTTATTAGTGTTATATATTTGCTGTGGTTTGAATATTTTAAATGTTTCTGTATTTAATTGCTTTCCTTTTTTGCAGTAACTGGGTTTTTATTGCTTGCTGTAATTGCAGTTTATATAAATTATTTGCATGCGGCTGTAATTGGACATCAGACACTTGATGAACTAATCAGTGCACCTCGATGGGCCAATGCCGTGGCTGTGAGGGAGGATCCAGTGTCCAGACAGCAGAAGATATACAGAGATAAAAGCTGCATCAAACATCCTTTAAACAATTCTTGGGTTTTGGTGATCCTTTGGTACCAAGTGCTGCTTTTTAATGTCAGAAATATTGTTCAATGCAGACTAAATACTGAATCACCATCACTGGAGTTCCTGTAGGCTAAGTACCAGAGTAATATTAACATCTTTGTTATTATCATTGTGGATATTAAGATTTATAATTAAGTTAAAAAATATATACAGTTACATCACACTTAATAACTTTAGACTTTAGTTAGCAAGAACATTCAAAGTTGTGTAGTTTTAAATGTAAATTATATTCATTTGATGTACATTACAAAATTAATGCAAAACTGTCAAAATGTTTGGGAATTATTATTAAAGTTGTAATCCTTCAGATTTCAGTCTGGGTTGAGTTGGCAACACCTGTGGTTACCGTGGTAACAGCAGGTGTGTTTTAACACAACATGTGTTACGTAACATTGAATTCTATGTAAAAATACAAATAATACACATTCTATTACTGAATGTAAAATTAAGGCAACTTTCTGTTTTTTTACTTTAAATTGAATGTAAAAAAAAAGTTAAAGTAAAGTTTACCATCAAATAACGGTAAAAAACCCTTTAGTTATTCTACAAATAATTTTTTTTTGAATACAGATATTTACTGTAGACATTATCTGCATTTTTACAGTCCAACTGTTGTAAAATAAAAACAAAAAAAACCAAAAAATATTGCTAGAATGCTAAATAAATGTATACATGTGCACAAAAAATGAAAAACATTGCAGAAATACTTTAAAATTACTTAATCTAAATAATGGCTTGTTTTATTATTTATTTATTATTCTTTTGTAAATTCATAGAATTATCCAATTTATCCTTAAGACTCCCCCATCAAAGCACAAATTTCTGGATGTAAAACAAAAAAATTATGTAAAATTATATTCAAATTATCCTCCTTTAACACCCATTAATGGTATCTTGAGAGCTTTAGGCTTTAATTGTATGTGATTATCTCATCTATTTACAGTAAATTCCTGGTAAAAAAAATATTGGTTTGATACTGTAAAAAAAAATAGGATCATGCGAAAATGGCTTACAAAAACATAATATTAATAATCATTACCTTATATAGACATTATTTGAAAGTAATTACAAGCAACTATTCAACATATCTAAAGACTTTTCCAATTAATGTGTGAGATTTAATGTATATAAAAAGTATTTGACAGTAATTACTATCCAATATATCCATCTGACACTCACAGGGATATTTTTTATATATTGTGTGTCCGCTGCCATCATTCTTCAGAACCTGGCATTTATAGGCTATTTGAGGCTGAAGAGAGCTATTGCATTTAGGTCTTGATGCACAACATATTAGTGTTGGGGCTACATATTAAAACCAAATGGTGATAAAATGTATGTTTGTTGTATCCTATGTTCCATCCAAGTCTAGAGCTGAAACCTGTCTGTTTTTTGCTGCTGTGCATCATTAAAAAAGTGATATACACTTACTTGTGAGGGCTGATGACTTCATTTGTTATTTTTGTGAGATGCTGCCCTGACAGTGTTTTTTGTTATCATACATATTGACATGTGCAACACGTGCTTATTTTTAAAAAAGATAAGTAAATTAACTGAGTTTCAGTTCACTTTTGCACATAGTTTCTATGAGAAAACAACTGAGCAAACTTCAATTTCATCTTCAAGGTTCAACTGCCACTCAGTCCAGTTCAACAAACAGGGAAAAAGTCTGAGGGCAGAGCCAGACTGGGACAGAGCCATGACACAAGGAGGAGGAATAATGAATAAATAAGGGGGTAAAGATTAATAATCTAGTAACGTTTGTCAATAATTTCATGTGTTTCAAAAATTATTTTTTTATTTTGCAGCTTGACTAGAGAAATGTAATAGAGCTCAATGTCACTTAAGAAATAAGGTAAAGTTTGGTTTTCTGTTGGTTCATTTCATTATATTGAGTTTTAAAAATCTAACATTCTTGCCCACTGAGTTATTTTAAGAATAAATTAAAATATCACTACCATAAAGCTTAAATCATGTGACCAGTTTTTCATTGACTTTATAGCACAGCCTAAAGGAGGCGGGGCTCATCATCATAACCCCGCCCCCTCCCTGACAACCAGCACGCCTCGTGTTTGTCTCTTAGCAACCAGCCTGTCAGCCAGCTCCGTGCCTCTCCAGGCCGTCCGGACTCGCCTCCTCCCGGACTAAAAGTCGCCTAAATACCGTGGGGGTGAGGGGTGAGGGGGTGGGGCAAAACCCTCGAAACCCTCCATGGAAGCGAGCTCAGAGTGAGCCGGGGCTGCCGGAGCCGTGGGCAGCCATGAACGACCGCTACCACCGGGCGGCCCGGGACGGCTACCTGGACATGCTGAAGGAGGCCACACGGAAGGAGCTGAACGCACCGGATGAGGATGGGATGACACCGACTTTATGGGCCGCTTACCACGGTAACCTGCCGGCGCTGCGGCTCATCGTAGGGAGAGGGTGAGTCTGCGTCCACCTGGCAGGTTGATGTGTAAATGTAATTATCATCTCATCCAGCAGTACAAATAGTTTTATTTCAACAAGTGAGTAATTCTGCACTGGTCACTTTCATATATTTCATCAAACTGGACTATTTTCAGTCAACCTTCACTGTTACATAATTTATATTATTTATTGCACACCATATATTTCATACACTTCATATCCCATCTCAAAACTATTAATATTCCATTCTGTCAATAGATTTAAAATTTTACTTTCTCCATTTAGTTTATTACTACTTTGTTTATGTCATCATTATTATTACCTTACTATATTTTCTTTCTTCCATGTTGCTTGTGGGAGCAAATGCAAAGAAACATTCTTTGTATTCTTGCATAATTGACTGATAAACAAATACTGTGAGGCTAAAATAATCTCACACATCTCCTTATATGACTACAAGTCACCTTTTCTTGTGTAAAGTGTGATTTTACACATGCTAGAGGAGAGATATTTCTCTTTTGTGTAAAGATTTTGACAATTTATTATTGTTATTTTTTACATTTTTGTCAAAGGAAAGCATTTGTTTTTTTCCCCCCCACATATTTCAATCAAAAACATTTCACTTCAGCATTATAATCAATATAATAAATGGTTTTTAACACACTATAATGTAGTTATAATCAGATATAGGTGCATTTGAAGTGTATATTAATGAGCAGTGTTTATAACATCTCCTATGAAGACATATTTTATATTATTACTGTAACTGTGTTTTACTATAATGTCATTCATTATGTGTTTATACAGCAGCATCCGGTTATGTTTGCTCACATGAGGAGTTGTAGTTATAGACAAATGTATTAATAAACCCTGCTGAGTATCTCGGTGAAAGTGGGTGAAGTCTCTGCCTCCTCTGCATGTGTCATAATACAGAATAATGCTGCCGTATGTTATTACAAATTGAAGGAGAGCAAAGAAGGAAGTTCATCTTCTTTGAGTTAAACTACAAGCGACAGCTGTTTGTAATGTCAACAGTGAGAAGATGCACATACTGACACTAAAACTATGTTGGAAAATGTAGAGAAATTTGACATCCTTTATGTGTCAACACTTATATACACAAACAACTACATTATAGTGTGTTCTAGACCATTTATTAACTGTTTATATACTGCTTATAAATGTTAAATAGGTGGACTGTTAGCAGAAAAGTTATTAAAATGTATAATTTTCACGGATAATTGCGTTATGTTCCCAACTTGCTTCCTAGTTTGTTAGTTTAGATGAAATTTCTCTTATCAGTGTCATAAAAATCGAAACATTTGCATATTTATTGTATATTATAACTTTACCTCACCGATCTGTTCCCGCTCATTAACAAAGAAATAAAAAAAATATTCTGCCACCTTTGCTTTGGCTCCGTCACTAATCTAATCAGTGCTGTGAGGAGATGGAGAGCTCGATATTTTAACAGCCTAATTACAGAGAAAGGTCACTCGCTGCAGGATATCCCCATCAACACACCCGTAAACACACACACACACACACACACAATGACTGAGTAGCATATATTTAAGCGTGATAACTTTATATTTAATCTCACAGATGTGGCTCTGGCTGATCCGTTACATAGCAGAGCCTGTGCAGGTGAAGCTCTAAATACAGAAGCCATTTTTGTACCGATCGGTTACTGAAAAGGCGCCAGACGTCTTTACAGAAACCGATTGTTAGTTCAAAAGCGGCAGATAGATGATATGATCTCTGCTTTGTTTATCAGAGAGCTTCTACGTATTTGTAAGAGAGAACTGAGATAATCATAAAGGGGGTTTAAGAGTAAGTCTATATGCTGCCATGATAAGTTGCTGCTATCAGAGAAGTCTTTTGTTTGAGGTTTAAGGAGCTGCACAAAGCCGCCTTTCATACAGTGTAATATTTACTGCAGCAGACTCAGAGCAGGGTAGAAAACAGTATATATGTCACGCCGCTGGTGGCAGGTTTATAAGGCGTGCAAGAGTCTGATGCTGGTGAGTGACTGCAGACACACAGATTACAAAGCAAAGGGAAAGGTCACTGTGATGGATAGGGTGCCTTCTTCCTGCGACAGTGCCCGCAGGATGCAGCGCAGAGCGGATATGAAGCAAAGAGAGATGACTAAAGCTGAGCTGCAGATCAGACTTCAGAGCAAAAGGTAAATGAAGAAAGAAAAAGGTAGTGTTGTGATACATTTCACAGAAAACGTCTTTTATTTTCACTTTGTAGGCCGTTCTTTGAGGGCCTGTTTAGTTTATGTAATTACTTTTGTCTTCTGGTGCTGCACAGGTTGCTGGGTACTGAAACTGAATTAAAAAACATACGTTGCTGCTTTTCCTCATTATGACAGTGAATTGAATTTCTTTGGGTTTTAGACTGCTAGTCAAAGACGCTGGATGACATCACCTTGGACTTTAGGAAATTGTGATGGTCATTTTTCACAGTTTTCTGATCTTTTATGGACCTAACAATCAATCGATTAAGTGCTAATCCATCAAGTAAGTGTTGTGATATTTCACTGGATATCTTTATTTATCTTACTTATCAAAATCAGCAATTACAAAGTGCTGTACAATGGCAGACGTAAAAGAGGAAGAAAGGACAGAATAAAATACCAAATATACATACATTGCCACATGTTAAAAACATATGTAAATCAATAAATAAAGATTATAGAGCCACACTGCCAGCGTGACTAAAAATAGGATAGTATTAATAGTAGTACTGGTTGGGTTCAACAAGCATATTTTTGCTCTGGGGACCTCCCAACAAGTTAACCTGGCCATGATTACTTCACAATTTTTGATACTCAGTGCTTTTGTTGGTGCGCAAAAGTATTAAATGATAGGCTATTAAAAGATCAGATGTGCTTTTAATGTAAGTGATAGAGGCCAAAATAAACAGTGTGTGCATTTAAAAGTCTCTGTGAAGCTTCTGTTCAGCTTCAGCAGTCTGAGTTAGTCATATTAAGTGGATATCTGACACATTTACAGTCTTTTTATAGCATCAAATTCCCTCTTTGTGTTTCCTCGGACAGTGTTTCCCTGTTGAGCTGCAGGTGGAAGTATAGTAACAAAAAGAGGAACTTTGGCACTAAAAAGACTGTAACGTTGAAAGATATCTACTTGATTTGACTCATTTGGACGCTGAAGCTTCATATTAGCTTCAGATCAACTTTTAAATACATTTTTGTACAGAAGGAGGACTGTGGATTTTGTCCCTCATCACTTCCATTGTAAGGTCATTATGAAGGGATCTTCTAATGGTCAGTATGAACAGGAGGAATGATTACAGCAAGAAAAACATGTTTAATGTTCATTTTGGCACTTGGCTGTTGTTTTAAGAGAGACTAGAAAAATTGTGAACTCGTCCTTTAAGTCCCACACTAGCTGTTGCTAGTCAACAGGTTGTTTTTGAGGTTGGCGACTTCTGTATCACCTGTGACTCAGAGCCGCTAACAGAGCCTCAGGTTGTCACGTTACCATTTTAAATAGTTCGATGTGATTACGCCACTGGATTACTACTGATATAATAACATGATCTGCTTCACTGACCCTCCAGCTGACACCGAAATAAACAGATATAAAATACGATGCTCTGAACATAAAATAAACACTTTCTGTTCTAATATCAAGTGTCGTATCGGCACAACTTCTCCAGGTTGTGATGGGAACTGAAATCAGGGTTCATGTTGATAAAGGTGGTGACCCTGCAGTGTGTGGTAACAGTGTCTCTGGGTGTCTGTGAAAAAAAGACTTGTGGTGTGTGGGATAAATAATGCAACGTCACTTCTGTCATGTTTAACCTGCAGCACTTCAATTATTGATCAGGGCTCAGCCACTGCCTGGTCATGTGGGTGGAGGGAAAACAGGAAGAGGAGGGTCTTAGATGTGAGTTTAGTTCATAAACACAGTAACCAACACATCCATGCACAAGCAGTATTGTCCACTGTAGCATTTTCCCCCCAAACTTTATTAACATCAAAACATTAAACACTCAGAACAGTCAATCAAAACAATGAAATATTAATTTCACATATATATTTAAATTTAAAAATATATAACATCATTATTTTATTGGTAATAATAACAGATTTTTTATATATAAATATAATATAAATAAAAGAAGGGAGAAAAAAAAACACAAACAACAACAAAACAATAAACAACTATTATTTCATAGTGATTCACTGTAATTTTAACACTTTTAGTAGAAAAAAAAAATCATGTTTAAAAGAGGACAAATTTGAAATTGTCCCATCAAATTAATATTTATGTATGTAGAATTTTCCTAATAAAATAATAACATTGACTTCATGCTCTATATTTGTATCTGAGTTTTTTCAGAATATAAAAGGAAATCTTTGCAATTTCATGTTATATTATTTATCGAGTGTGCGGTGAAAAAGGAAATTTCAACATGTTGCATGTGTTTCAATGAACTATAATGAATTTGTAACCAAAAAAAAAAGACAAAATCTGATATGTGCTGTTGTTTTTGTTTACCCTGTTATTGCTTGCACAGCATTATGGGTAATATTCTACTGATATCACAGTAATATTTTGATTTTTATCTAGTCAAACAATCAAATACTGTCTACTGTGGTCGATATAATACCCAGGTTTTATTACAATGATGAAAAATAATTTGATTTATATTATATTACATTACCTTACTAGTAATGTAAGTAATGATGTGCTGTTATCCATGAAAGTACCGTACCTGTGACTGTAAACTTAAGGGTCCTTTTGGCTGTAGAGAAGATGAACTGACATAATTGCAGGTCATATGAGTCGTCTTACTTCCTAACTTTAGTCTGAAGAGTAATCGGATCAGCAAAGTGAGGTTGAGTTTCTCTGTGAATGTAGGTGAAGTCTGCACCATTCCAGATCACAAATTAGAAACCTTGCAGAAAGGGGGTCATAAATTTAGTAAATTTATACTGTACCACTGTGTCATAATACAGAGTAATGCACTAATATGTTTGAAAGAGAGAAAAGAGGGAAGTTTACTCTGAAAGCACAAGTTTGCTGTTATTTGCTATTTGTAATGTCAGCACTGAGCACTGAGAAGATGCACAAATTACAAACTATGTTGGAAAATGTAGAGAAACTGGAGATCCAGTATGTGTAAATTTACTACAACAGTCAAAGAGGAATATACATAATTTGAATTTCTATAGCTGTTTTTGCACACCTTTCAGGTATTATAAAAACCAAGTTGCAGATATTTTCTTGAGACTCAGGTCAGTTCGTTGAAATGATATTTGATATTAGTGAAAGCAGTCTGTGAGAGATTACTTACCTGTATCTCAGGCAGTTTTATACAAGTTGATATTCATGGGGTGAAATGAATGGAAACCAGTGATGGTAAGTGAAAGAAAGGCAACAAACACTGGAGTTTGCTTTGAGAAAAGGTTTTCAGTAATGTAAGTTAACATGATTTGAAATAAAAAGAACACTGATATGCACATAAGACATAAGAATACTGTATATGTGTAAATCCAGTAATGTGAAGATTCAACATGCCTTCTTGTCTGCTCTTCTTCCAGAGGTGACCCGGACAAGTGTGACATCTGGGGGAATACACCGCTTCACCTGGCAGCTGCCAACGGCCACCACAACTGCCTGTCCTTCCTGGTGGCTTTCGGTGCCAACGTGTGGTGTCTGGACAATGACTACCACACACCGCTGGACATGGCCGCCACCAAGGGCCACATGGACTGTGTTCGCTACCTGGACTCCATCGCTGCCAAGCAGATCACCCTCAACCCCAAGCTGGTCAGCAAACTCAAGGACCGGGCTTTCCGCGCTGCAGAGCGCCGCATCAAAGACTGCGCAAAGCTCCAGAGGAGGCACCGTGAACACATGGAGAAAAAGTTCCTGAAGGAATCAGCAGCTTTAGACAACTTGGATGCTATTAGCTTTTCTAGCTACACCAGCAGCAGCACACTGAGCCGCAAGTTCAACACTGTGACCTCCAACATGCCATACTCGCAGGTGGTTGCTTGTTTACTACATGTTAAAGGGGACATATTATGCACATTCAGTGGTCTATATTCTTATTCTGGGGCTCTACTGGAACATCTTTGCATGATTTACAGTTAAACTCCTTATTTATCTTATACTGGCCTTTATGCAGCCCTTCAGTTCATCCTCTGTCTGAAACAGGCTGTTTTAGCTCCCGAAGAGCCCACTCTGTTCTGATTGGTTAGCCATGTAACAAACTATAGTATTAGGATGTCACTACTTTATCTTGCTCTTTACTTGGAATGTCAACTTCTCAAACACATCCATACATGTTCAAGCCAAAATCTGATCCGAAATATGAGAGTGGACAACACAAACAACACATGGAAAAACTGTAGCAACAACCTTAGCACCCAAGGCTATGGAACGGACAGCCATTTATGGGCACGAGTGACGCCAACGTCAGCTTGTCCGCAAGAAGTAGAAAGAACCGTCGTAAACAAAGCGTTCAGAGCAAGTTAAAGCCCTGGCTTCTGACTTGCAGGTAGCATTTGTACATATGTTCACCTAAAGTTTTGAAACTTTGACCGTGTTTAACATAGATTTCCGACATCATAACAGTATATAAATAACAGAAAACACAAAAAGCATGTTATGTCCCCTTTAATGTGGAATATAATATAGTCAAAGACCTGCTGTACTTTGTGATTAGCTTCTGTTCCTCCAGCTTTTAGTCAATAAGTCCTCCAACTCAAATGACTGAAATGGTTGTTTGTCATTGCCTTCCAAAATGACCCATATGAGTGTTTTCTGATACTGCACACCTATTGCCAGGACATCATTTTGTTAATGCTTCCCACACTGCAAATAAAATGGGAGTGTTTTCTCATCTGCTACCACTAGGGTTAAGGTTTAGTTAAGTTAAGGCAACTAAAACGACTTGGTTAAGGTAGGGGAAAGATCGTGATTTCTGTTAAAATAAACCAACATTGACTGTTAGTATGAAACATGATGCGAACAGCCATCTCCCCCTGATGTCTGGACTATGTTAATAATTCAAATGAGCATTTTTAATGGTTTCAATGGTTAAGTCTTAGTTAGGTTTAAGGTTAGGAGACAATCATGGAAAGAACATGGGCATTGTTAAAGAAATCACTGTTGTTGACTGTTGGTTGGAGACAGGATGTAACCCCAAGTCAAACTCATGCACTTCATTGAAAATGATGAGGTGCTGATATGTTACCATCCAGTTTAGTGTAGATACCCATTTATTAGAATATGGGCAGCAAACCCAGTATCATATTTTAGCTTTTTAGATTCTAGACCAATAAGCGAAAATCCTCAAAAGGCCAAAGCTATTGGAACAGAGACTAGCTTGAAAAGAGGGCAAGACTTCAACTTCATGTGAGTTGTAACATTTATGGTCTAAATGAAACTTTGCAAATTCTTCTTCTCTAAATTTACACTTTCTCCTCAGGCCACCCTGCATTCCACAGCCAAGGGCAAGGCCAAGATTCAGAAGAAGCTAGAGAAGAAGAAGCAGGTTGATGGAACATTCAAGATCTATGAGGACGGGAGGAAGAGTGTGCGCTCGCTCTCTGGCCTGCAGCTCGGCAACGACGTCATGTTCCTTAAACAGGGCACCTACGCCAATCCCAAGGAACGTTCACGCCTCAACATCCGCGACATGTTCCACCGTGACAATGACGACGATGCCGACACCATCTCCCGTGCCATGAGTGACCCGGGCCTCCATGAGGCTGCGTATTCGGAGATCAGCGCTGACTCCGGTCATGATTCCTTGTTCACCCGGCCCGGGCTCGGCACCATGGTGTTCAGGAGGAACTATTCGAGTGGAGGGATGTTCAGTATCGGGGCACGGGATGAAGGGAGCGTAGCAGGGAGTGAACCTGCGGGACGGGCGCCTAATGTTCGTCTACGTGGACGCCTGCCTCCACGCTCACCCAGTTTTGATGAGGACAGTATTGGCAGCGCGTTGAGCCTGCAAGAAAGAAACCTGCAGGAGTTGCCCTGGGAAGAGACTGATGTTGGGTTGGATGTGGATTTAGAGCCAGAGAACAGTCCATTAGAGACCTTTCTGGCCTCGCAGAACCTCAGTGAGTTCATGACCATCTTCAGGAGGGAAAAAATAGATCTAGAGGCTCTGCTGCTTTGTTCAGATCAGGATCTCACCAGCATTCACATCCCTTTGGGCCCCAGGAAGAAACTGCTGGATGCCTGCAAGAGACGTCTTGACACCATAGAAGAACCAGAGGCCATTGAAGACACTGAGCTTTGAAGGTCAGTGTGGAGTAGTCCGCATTTTGTTTTAAAAGGGATGCACCACTTGGCTTTCCTCCCAGATAAACCTTTGTTTTCACACATAAGCTACTGTCTTTGCATGCATCAGCATAGCCTTTAAATGACTGTTATAGAACCAATCACAATGTTTGTTTACAAAAACTTCTGTGTAGAAATCTCCTTCATACAATTTAATGGGTGCAGAGCAAAAATAAATGTCAGTTTAAGCAAGTAAAGAAGTAAACAACGAAGTGTGTGTAAATAAGTGTAAGTATAAGAAGTAAGTAGTAAAAGTAATTCAAATTAAGCATAAGTAAGTATAAATGAGTAAAGCAGTGGTAAGGCGGCTTCCCACTATGATGAAGGCAGCCACCAGTTAGTCCAGCCGGCAGTGAGATGTGACTATTTTGTAGCAGAAATGTCAGATAGGTCGGACCACTGTGTTTAACTATATATCTTTAAATGTTACAGTTATGGCTGAAAATGACAACAGAAATAAACAAGTTTGCAGATTTCACATATCTCTGCAATTCAAATCAACTGCCAGTTGTCTACCTGGAAGTGACTGTCATTGTTAGCACGACATCACGATGATTCGGTCTATTTGATATGACTTTCATCACAGAATAGTAAAGACATGAAAAGGTGTGGATGGCCTTTGTTAATGTCACCAAATCTGCAGTGAGACGCTAATTAATTAGCTACTCCTAGGGTTGGGCAATATAATGACACATTTGTCAACCAGATTTCTATCAAGTTCTCTATAATGGGCAGGACTACTTCATGGGAATATTAGATTTACACCATTGTTGCATCAGTCCATGTCCAATATCATCACCCCCAACATGCCATACTTGAAGCTGGTTGCTCTTTCAACTGAAAAAGTCTTTGCACACTTAAAATTGTGACAGGTGTTTGAGGAAAGCACAACTTGAATGAAAATGAGAAAACTCCTGCACACCATCTTGTTTACTGCTGTAATATTTACTAGTTTACAGAGTTTTGGTGTGTTCGTCCTTCATCAGAATATCTGGACAAGCATCACAACTGTTCCATATACTGTATATACAGTACTGTGCAAAAAGTTTAGGCTCTTTAGATGTTTGGATTCTTTCCATAATGCAAAACCATAAGGGAGACGTCTGATCAGTCCCAAATTTATTCTGCAGCATGACAATGACTGTAAACATCCAGCCAGAGTCATAAAGAACTATCTTCAGCAACCAGAAGAACAAGGAGTCCTGTAACAGATGGTCTCTGATCTCAACATCATGGAGTCAGTCTTGGATTAACATGAAGAGACAGAAGCAGCTGAGATGCCGAAATCCACAGAAGAAGAACTGTGGCAACTTCTCCAAGAAGCAGGAACAACCGACCTGCTGAGAACCTGAAACGCTGTGTGCAGGTGAACCGAGGAGAACTGCTGCAAAGCTAAGGCAAAGCTGTTCACAGCAAATATTGATTTAATTTAGACTTCTGCTGTTTACTGAACTTTGGATGAAGTTAAATGATAAATAAAAACTATTCATGGCATTATTTTTGAAAGCGTCCTCGCTTTACTTTTAGTGCCTAAAACCTTTGCACAGTACTGTATAAACATCCATACGTAGAAGCTGCCTCCATCAACTATCCAATCAGAAGACAACATAAATATGTTCAACTGGTAAACAAACACATACCTAAGGTAAGGGATGAATAACAGAGCACCAGTGTGGTCTTTTTCTCATGCAGCTCCATAAGACCAGACAGATTTTGTACTGAATAAACAGCACCATCTAGTGGTGAGTTATGATACAACGGGATGAGGTTTTCTTATTATTTGTATGCCTGTAATACATTTCCAGTTTTGTTATGTGCTATTTTATTTTATTTATATTTGGAAACACATTGAAGAGGTTATTCATGATTGTTATTTCAATGGTAAATACATAAATAAACACTTTATGGGAAAGTTTTGCCACATATACAAACACATGCACACCCCAATTGTAATGTCTTTGAATACATACTCTTCCAGTCTGTTACTGTAACATCTGGTTCTTATTATTACTGTATTTATTCATGCATCACTGAATGATTTACGTGTTAGTGGATGTACCTACTCCTCTTGAAATGTTGTCATTTATTTATTATGCTTCCATTGTACAGTTTTCTTACTTAAAGATAAACTTATTCCATGGCACATACACAATTATGACCTGATATTTATGATGAATGAAAAGAGCCACAGACTGATTGTTGTTCTGCAAACACTGTTGCAATAGTAAAAACAATGGAGGTCATACTGTGAGCTTACGTGAGTGTGTGCTAAATAACAATGTTATCTCGGGTTGCTCTGAGACGTATTTGTTTTCAGTGAAGGTCTCCCTGTGCACTTGAAGTATGGCTGTGCATGAATGTACATTTTTACGCTGGTAGAAAAAAAAAAAAATCTGTTTTTGTATTACCAAGAAAATCTGAAGGTGTATCCACAAACAGAATGATCTTTTATTAAATTAAAGTGGAAATTAATGCTTTTTTGTGTGAGTTTGTTTTCATCCAACCAGCTGCTCCACATGACAAATACCTTTACATACATACTGTGACCTCTATGTTTCATTCTGTCTGGAGAAGACGGCGCCTGACACTGACGGACTATTAGTGCTTGTATAAATAAAAACATCAACCTTGAGGGTGTAAGAGGAGCTGTCAGACAGCCTGGTGCTCTTATGTTCCCTTCTCTGCAGTATCTGCTGAGTAGTAAATACACTCACTGGATCTTTTAAAGAGCACGCTGCAGTCAGGGTGGCCTCAAGCCCAGAACACTGGCCTCTCACCAAAAAAAAAAAAAGAAAGAAGCAGCAGCACTGACACCAGATATATGTATGCAACTCGCGTATGCTATCACCTGAGCCAACACATAAACACACTATCCAGGCACATTTTTGCACATCATCCTCCCTTAGTGAAGACACAACTGCACAGTTAATCCCCCCTCCTCCTCCTCCTCCTCCTCCTCCTCAGCCCTTCTTTTCCCCCTCTCTTTTCCCAGGATGTTTGCCAAGGTTACAGAGATGGGAGGGGAGCAGAGAGGAGCTGACACAAAGAGAAACAGAAGGGGGTGAGCGACATGCAGAATGCATGAGACACCAGAGAGGGAGGGAAAACTCTAAGCTGAGTGGCTGCAGTTTTGTGTGAATGTGTTTTTTGTGTTTTTACAGGAACATTTTGGATCCATCACATCACAGTAAAAAGCCTTACATCTTTGGGCTACAGGACAATAAATTCCTCTGCTGGCGGACTGCATCAGGAGTCAGCTGACTGACTGGGTGAAAAAAAAAAAAGGGAGGAAACTGTAAGAGAGATGAGGAGGAGGTGGGAGAGGAGGACCCATGAGGCTCTTGAGGCAGCAGGAAAGGGGCTGGGCTTCTCTGATAATGCTTCTTGCCAATAAGGACTTTCGCAACGCTAACTTTGACCCATGGACTTTAGACAGCTTTAGTACGAGTTGCCTGCAAGAGAGGACGCAAAGTGCATGGTGACACAGTTTTGAGCCAGTCATCAGTCACCCCAGCACAGGAGCTGAGATGCAGAATGTACCGGATGAGTGGAGGGAAGGACGGGACGATGGGAGGCACGCGAAGGATGGGGAGACGTTAGTCAAGAGGAAAGTGGATTCAGAGGAGATGAATGGAGAGTCGAGGAAGAAGGAGAACGGAGTCGAAGAGGTGGGGGTCTCGGAGAAAGAGTCGCTGATGATGGAGCTGACCAGGCTGGTGCAGAAGATGGTGAGAGAGAGCAGCTGGTGGGAGAGGAGGGGGATCGATTGCAGCATCCTGGCAGCAGCGTTCCTCTGTCTGCCACCCGGTAAGACTCTGCACACAGCTGTGAGGATCAATGTATGGAAAGTCCTCAAAGTTGTTAGCGAAGACAGAAAGATTACAGAAAGTTAAAATGACCTAAATTCTTGATGAGATGTGTCATTTATTTTGTACTTTTAAGATATAGTTTACGTCTTTACATGGCTTTATGTCTTGGACCAGTTACTCTGACAGATACGGAAACTTTTTTCAAGTGATGGCTGCAAACATTAAAACTGAACATGCATATTTTTTTTTTCTGTTTATCAGCATGAATTTTGCCTCGACAGTGCAGTTATACTGCAAGAAAACTTTTTTCCGTTAATTGGTTAATTGTTAAGACTGTAAAATGTCAGAAGACGTGAAAATTGGGTTTTCAAAATCTCCCACAGTGTTAAGAGCAGCAGAGCAGCTGGACCCAAATGCAGGAGAAAGCAGACAGCAGGAACTGTAGAATCAATGTTTATTTACTCAACTCAGGAACAGAACTCAGGAGTACAGGCAAAGCAAAACTGAACTAAACTGAAAACCAGGGCTTAAATACAAACTAAACTGATGAGGGGATGAGGTGCAGGTGGAGAACAAGAGCTGATAGACTGAGGAAGACATGAGACTGATGCAGGGCAGGTGTGGGGGGAAGTGTAAATACTGTAAATGCAAATTATTCATATCTACAGAAATGTTAACAAACTCCTTTTTATATAATGCGTTGAGGATGAGTTGAACAAACAGCCGTCAGTCTCTGGATAAGAACATCTGCTATAAATGGCCTGAATGTAAACACAGAAGACGTGCGGAGTGAACTACCTGGTGTGTAAATTGCTGAGTCTCTGACATCTAACTAGGTGTGTCAAAGTCCTCAGTCACATTTCACGCAACCAGTGTGAAAGCAAACTTCAGTTTCAACTTCAAGGGTCGACTGCCACTCAGTCCAGTTCAACAAACAGGGACTGGTGGAGAGCCAGACTGGGTCAGAACCCAAAGCGACGTCTTCAAATTGCATTGTTGTTTAAGACCAACAGTCCGAAACCAACAGAAATTAATGATAAAAACAAAACAAAAAAAAAAGGAGAAAATCATCACATTTGAGAAACTGAAAACCAGAGAAAGTTTGACTTTAAAAATGATGTCAAAACTATTAAAACTGTTTGTTTAAGCTCTAAACGTCTCATTAACGATTATATTTAATGTGTCACTTGATAACTTTCCTTTCCGCTTTTGAAATACAAATGCAGCTCTTTCTCTCTGTCACCCCTCAGTCCAACATTGTTGTCATAACTAGTTTACACATTCATGGCATCCCACGGTTCCCCTCTATCTGGGTCACTGGTGGCCAGCGACTGACCTCGATTAGGACTGGTGCCTATTGTGACTCATGTCACTCGATCATTGGAACTGACAACCGACTGGTTCAAGCTTGATATGTAATCTAGACTTGTAGACGTGTGCGGTTAACATTCTCATAACAGCAGGTGCTCTTTTATAAACCCTCTTCTAATAAGCCACTCAGTATATCCTTGACTGTAGCATTAGTTGGTTTTTAAGTCCCAGAGTGGGACCGAGGAGGCATCTGTCATTGTGTATCACCGAGCTTGTGACTTATCACCTCGAAATAAGCTGCTTTGAAATAGGAGGTGCTGTATATTAGCAACGTTTTATTGGCTTAGGAAAAGAACATGTCATCTAAACCCTTGCTGTGAAAACCAGCCAGAGACGCTGCAACACCAGCAGCTGGTTTATTCTAGTTAGAACTTCCAGGTTGTTATCAGAGTACAGACACTGCTTGACTTTTCTGACTAAGATTTCCTCCTGTTCATACCGGCTATTACAGGATCCCTTTCAGATGTGCTTTCAATGTAAGTGATAGAGGCCAAAATAAACAGTGTGTCCACACATTTTGTGTAAAAATGCATTTAAAAGTCTCTGTGAAGCTTATATGAGTCTTCATCAGTCTGAGTTAGTCACATCAAGTGGATATCTGACACATTTACAGTCTTTTTAGCATCAAATTCCCTCTTTGTGTTTCCTCGGACAGTGTTTCCCTGTTGAGCTGCAGGTGGAAGTATAGTAACAAAAAGAGGGACTTTGGTACTAAAAAGACTGTAACGTTGAAAGATATCTACTTGATTTGACTCATCTGGACGCTGAAGCTTCATATTAGCTTCAGTATGAGCAGGAGTAAAAATGTTAGTGAATATCGGACTAAAAGATCAAAATAATGAGAGTAGAGGACAGAGAAACATACTTTCTGCTTCATGTGGATATCTAGAATAGATAGTAGTACACTGATAAACTCACCTGAACAACAGATAAAAAAAAACAAAAACAAAAACCATGCAGTGATGTAATCATGTCAGGAACCTGCGGTGTGATGAAACGGTGTCAGACACACCAGCACAGTCACCTCCAGTAGAGGATAAAGTTTCACTCTTTCACCTGATCTCTCTGCCCGTCATGGTTGAAAGTCACACCGTTACTGCAGTAGAATGAAGAACTCTACTTAAGTACAATTTTAAGGTACTTTACTTCAGTATTTTCATTTTATGATACTTTATACTTCCACTCCACTACATTTATATGACAGCTTTAGTTTCAGATTCCAGTTTTACATAAAATAACATAATGATGAGATTGTAAATGACGCTGCATTGTTCAAAATTAAACCAGCAGCTCCCAAACTTTTTGGTAATATGTATTTGTGTCTCTTTGTCATGCTTCAGATGTTAATGTGTTGTTAGCAGTTCTACCAAAGAGACATTTTCCCCTCACATGGTTTAAATAACTGCCTGAGGCCCAAAGAGGTAAAACTCTCCGGTATTTCACAAAAGATTAAAGAAAAGTTCTGAAAAATTAATCCAGATTTAAGTAGCAGAACTGTTCCTACCCAATCTATTGTCTCAAGACCCCTCAGATTTATCTTGTGACCCTTTCAAAGCAAACTAGCTCCAGTTCGAGCAGCTACAATAAAATACTGCTTATGTATTGAATCATCGGTATTAATAATTTACTTTGATTTATTTAATATATCAGTCACAACCTGATTCTCTGCAAAACAAATACTTTAAGACTTTAAATGAATTTACCTTCAATACTTTGACTTAAGTAACTTTTACTTGTAATAAGTATTTTTACATTGTGGCATTGATATTTTTACTTAAGTAAAGGATCTGAGTACTTCTTCAACCACTGCAGATAAGAGATATAATGTTGGTCAGTTGGTCCACTTTGGTCCAAATATCTCAGCAATTACTGAATAGTTTGCCATCAAACTAGACTTTTATGGTTCGCAGACATTAATTCTCATCACTTTGGTGACTTTTCGTGTAGCAACAGTCAAAATTTCCAGTTCATGACTGAATTCCTGTTAGCTTGAGCTGTAAATCAAGAACATGTTTCCTGTTAGCAATGTATAATATCATGCTAGATATATGGGGGGGGGGGGGGGACCCAAAAATGAGTACTCTCCTGGACATGTGCTTCTCCTATTCCTGGAAAAACTGTGTCAAGCAATAAACTGCTGGCTGGAAAACCAAAAGCTGAAAGATGCTAAAAGGCTCCAGAGAGCTTAAAGGAGCCACAGAGTGTTGTGATAATTATCTGACAGGTCATATATGAGTGATCCCCTCAAACAGTCGTTTGATCCATTGTTAATGTAAAAAGATTCATCACAGCAGCTTTAAGATTTGCATGCTAACTCGGAACATGTTAAATGTTTAAAACCTTACGTGCTACTCGTTTGCATACTTGCCCTGATGTATCACAGCCTGGATGACTGTGAGAGTGACTCACCCTTTAGAAACATTCAGAGAGAATAAAGTTGCTAACTGGATGAAGGTTAAGTTACAAACAAACTTGAGGGCTGATTCATCACTCAGTAACAGTTACAAAAACATGACTTTTACTCAGATGAAGTGCAGGTAAATGCCACTAAACCCAATGATATTCATGTAAAATCCAACCAAAACTCTGAGATGCCCCTGTACAAAGGATAAATCTCAATGTTTTATCTATCCAGCAATTTAGTTTTCTAGCGTGTAATGACCTTACGGGGGTGCTAGCGTAGACTTTGAGTCTTGTTGAACTGTGAGAGGTCAGTAAACACATCAGGACACTTTTAGAAATAAAAAGTTTTTTTGCACAAAGATTGTACAATAACTTTCTAGATCATGAAATGTGTAAGTATTGTAAATACAAGCATCTTTCCTATTTAGAGTTCATATTGAGGTCAAACGTCTGTGTTCTGTGTTGCAGCCTTCCTGCTGCTGGCCTCCGCTCAGCTCCTGTGGTTTTCGGCGGGCATTCTGCTGATGGGCGTGGCTCACGCCGTCATCACCATCAAGGGGACGCATCTGGCCAGCCACGGGGGGCTGAGCGAGTCACAGGCCTGGGGGAAGTTCTGGGCCATCTTCTTCATCGAGGTGAAATGTTCAGAAATAAAGCGATCGTTAATCACCTGAGGCAAAGCTTATTTTAGAGGATAGCTTTGTAAAAATATCACTGTCATCACTGTGACCTTGAGCAAGGCACTTAAAGGGATAGTTGCACTTAATCGATATATGCCGAGAACAACATGACGAGCAAGATCAATACCACTCTCAGATAAATACGAAGCCACAGTAAGCAGCAGCTTAGCTTAGCTTAGCATGAAGTCTGGAAACAGCTAGCCTGGCACTGCCCAATGGTAATAAAATCCACCTTCAAGCACCTTAGTCGTTTAATCCGCACAAAAACTGATGTGTAAAAATAATAGTTGTGGTTTTATGGAGAGTTATTTAGGTAGTCCGCCTGAAGCCCGGCCAAGAAATAGTCCAGAGCAAGAAATAATAACCCTCCATAAAACCACAACTCACAAATTTCACACTACAGTTTTTGTACAACAAACAAGTTTATTTGTGTTGCACATTTCATACACAAGAGCAATTCAAAGTGCTTTACGTAATGCATTAAAACATTAAAAAAAAAAACCAACATAAAAACATGAAAATGTCAATTAAAAGAATAGAAACCTTTTTAAATGGAAATTAAAAGGACATAAATACACGATAGGTAATAGACTAGAAATACAGTTACAGTGCAGTAAAGCTGCAACAATTAGTCGATTAATCAATTAGTTGTCAACTGTTACCAACTATTTTGATAATCGATTAATCATTTTGAGCCATTTTTTAAAAAGAAAATGTCCTAATTCTGTACAGTAATCTGAATATCTTTGAGTCGTGGACAAAACAAGATGTTCGAGGACGTCACCTTGGGCTTTGGAAAACAGTAATCGACATGTTCTACCATTTTCTGCCATTTTATAGACCAAACAGCTAATTGGTTCATCAAGAAAACAATCGAAAGATTAATCGATAATGAAAATAATTGTTAGTTGCAGCCCTACAGTGCAGTAATAAGTTGTAAATTGTCCCAAATGCAACAAAGGACATAAAAATGCAGTAAAAAAAAAAAAAAAAAGATCAATCAAAGGGAGCAGAGTTTTTAAGTTAGATGTGAAAGTGGCGAGAGTCGGGACACATTTAAGATAATCAGGAAGTTGATTCCTTCTGTGTGCAGAATAGTATCTGGTTGTGCATCTACCAGTTAACTACTTTCTAAAGATATAAGGGCCTTTACTGGGTTTATAAACCAGTGAGCTTTTGACAGAACCAGGTTATCCTCCTTTTTCCTGTCTTTGTGCTGAACTAAGCTTTATTCACATACAATCTAAGCACAGTAACAGTCTTTTCATTAAAAGTAAATAAGTGTATTTCCAGCTGTTTCAGTGAAGCTGGTGTGTTTGTGGTTGTATGAGGCAGGTGTGAAAGTGTGTGAGGGAGTGTGAAGCCTCGTGCTCAGCGAACCTACAAAACAAAAGTAAAGGCGTAAAAGGACTGAATGATGTTTTTAACTCTACAAATCCAGCTGTTAAATGTCTGTTTCGTAACTTTAAATAACCTCAGAGCCAGAGTAGTCATAACATGTCATAAACCTGGGGTGAAGTCAGTTATATTGATTTTCCTGCCTGATAATTTTCACTGATTCATGTGTTGCATCATGGTTTTGTTGTTTGGATGTTCATAAACATGCCCATCTGTCCTTCATCCGCTCAGATTTGCGGCTCGTTCTCAGCGCGAGCCGGCGTGCAAGGCCACATTAAGATGCATCATGCTCATACTAATGTCATTGGACTGGGTGACTCCAGCGTTTGGAAGGTCCCCTTCCTGCCTCGCATTGTCTACCTGTTCATAGCGCCCCTGGCCGTGCCTATCATCACTCCACTTGTTGCATTAGGTAAGAGGTGCTGAAAGACCAATGAGGAACAAGTGCTTCTAGTGTTTACTCAGATATTTCAACATTAAATGTGATTATCAACATAACGTCGAGATAGATTTTCACCTTCTTATCCTGTTCGAGTTCCCACCTTTACTACATCTCCGTCATTGAGGTGAGAGTTTATTCTCATAGCTGTGACGGTTTCTGATTCTCTGGTTTTTGCAGGTGAGCTCAAAGGACACTCTCTGGCTCACGTCGTTCGGACCGTTCTGATGATAACGCTGGGTCTGTACTCGCAGTACTGGCTGCTGATCAACGTCTCCGGGTTCAACTCGCCTCTCAGCGCTTTGCTCTGCATGCTCGTCTGCAGAGCAATGTTCTCTGTGCCGTACATCCACGTCAACATTTTCCAGGTGAGAAGTACCTGCAGCATGTTATGCTTTTTCTGGTTTTCTCTTATTTTTATACTGTCATGATGTCACATATTAAACATGGTCAAAGTTCCAAAACTTGAGGTTAATGTAAGTAGAAATGATCCCAGTAAGTCAAAATCCAGGGCTTCAGTCCAACAAGTGTATGCCCAAAAACAGCTGTCCATTCTGTAGCCTTGGTTGCTAAGGTTGTTGCTAAGGTTGTTCCATGGGTTGTTCATGTTGTCCACTATCATATTTCAGATTGGATTTTGGCTTGAACATGTACGGATGTATTTGAGGACTTGACATTTTGAACAAAGACCAAGATTAAGAAGCGAAATACCACTACCATAGTTTGTTTCATGGTTTGTTGATGTGGCCTGCGGAGCCTGAGGAAGCTTCCTGAAGCTGACCAGTCAGAACAGAATGGGCTCATCAGGAGGCGGGCCTTAAAGAGACAGGAGCTAAAACAGCCTGTTTCAGACAGAGGCTGAACTGAGGAGCTGCATGAGGGGCCAGTATGAAATATATTTTGGGAAAAATGTCAAACTATGCCTGATATCACTCTCATGTCTAATACTTACAGTAAGAAGCACTGCAGCCAGCAGCTGGTTAGCTTAGTTTAACATAAAGACTGAAAATCAGCTAGTCTGCCTCTGTCCAAAGGTAAGAAAGCCCCCACCAGCACCTTTAAAGCTCAGATCGACACTTTAAACCGAAGTGTAAAATGACAAGTTTTAGTTTAAAGTACACTGACTATCTATCACCTATCAGTGAAGATAACATTGTACTGAACAAGTTCATGGCTGCGCTCTGGGAAAGTGGAAACATTGCTAAACAGAAGTCAGACAGGTCAGCAAACACAAACAGTCAGATGATCAGACAGGTTGGAAACAAGGTTAGCTGCACTTATTTGGGCCACAGAGTGAAATTATTACCTAAACAGTCCGTCATCAACATCCACCACAGTTAACTTTGACCCGCTTTACTTAATGTAGGTCTGCACACACAGGTTTCCTGAGCAGTGAGGGATTATTACAGATGTTTCAGGTGTGCTTGTTTTCTTACCTCCAAGTAAAGTGGTTTTACAGTGTTGATTCAACAGTAAAAATAATAAAAAAATACAATTCAGGAGGTGCAAGTAAGGCTGAGTGAAGTAAGTGATGTAAAATTGGAATAATGTACTAAAAGGCTACGGATTAGTTCCTTACCTCGATTTACCAACTAAGACTAATCTCAATCCAGTATAATTTCTTGTTTTTTGTTGTATTATCACATTGTTTGTACCTGTTTAAGTAGAGCCCGTCCTCCCAAGAAAAACAATCCGTTAGGTCATAAATTCAATCGCCAAAAACGACCTATAGTTACGTTTGAGTAACAGACGCCATCTAGCGGCCATAGTAATTATGACCCAGAGAAATGACGTGAATATAAGGTGACTTCCTTATGAGGAGGAGGAGGGTGGACGGCTAGATAGTTAGATGACAAAAAGTGTTTACTGTTGCCATGACAACAACGGCTGCCTAACATTAAGGAAGCAGTAACCGTGTTTCAAGTGGACATTTTAAGGCAAACCATGATCTTTCCCTAAAACTAACCAGACGTTAACCACAGTGCTGTCACATCATAAAACATCATCATCATCAACAACAACAGTGATTTGTGACTGTTCTGGAGCGCAGACTGTACAAACGACCTATGTGAAATGTATATGTATGTATTTATATTGATGAGTTAAGTGTATATTATATTTATTTCTCCAGGTTAATTGGTATTGCTTGGGTTTTATGAGTTGAGGTTTTCAAGGTTTTATGTCATTCCAACATATTGTAAATGTAAAGTAATAAAGAGGAAATTCATAGAAAGGTAAAAACTACATAAAAAGTACTAAAGTATAAAAGTACCAAGTAAGTGATGAGTAAAGATTTGGGTCATTTCACTTAGTTTAAGGGAAAATACAGAACCAGTAAACGGGAAAAGTGTATTCAAACTTTTGACTGGTGCTGTATAAAAAGTTCCCAGATATAAAGTCTCACAGATTTAATTAAGACTGTACTGCCTGTGTTATTTCATACCAAATGATTAAGAGAGCACCTCTTCTTGCACGGCCTTTAGAGAAACTCTGTTTCAATGCGGCATTGTGTTCTCATAGACCGCACCAGTCAGCGAACTAAAGGGATAAAGAGGAACAATTCATGCATGATTTTCCCAGATGGAGTCTGAGTCCTGCAGGTCATTGTGCATTGTTCTGATCAAAGTGTGTGAAGATGGATTAGAAAACACAGGTTCTTGATCTGTCAGGAATCTAACAGGAGGAAATGTTTGTTCTCTCCAAGGAGTTTGACCTGAAAACCTGTTCTCTCCTGACCCTCTGTGCTGTTGTTGGCTATTGTCCGATCATTCCACCCCTGAACTTTCTAGTTGAGAATAACCTTTACTCTGGTCTCTTTTGAAAACACTTTGTATTATTCTCATTTCCTTTAAACAGATGTTTTCCACATTTAAATGTTATAAAAAGTAATACACTTTATATATAGATATTTTTCACTTTTACACAAGCAGTGGTGGCAGTGGTTTTGCCTGTCAGTGTCAAACCAATATTGAAGTTCATGGACATGAAATCCAGTTAGTTTGAGCTGGTTCCTGGATTATCAACTGGCCCAGATGTCCAATGAACCTGAAAGTTCACTTTGTGTCATTTATTTCATGGTAATTCAACAAGGGGCAAAGTTTTTTGGGGGGGAGTCGGCACCACTAAATCACAACATCTACTGAAATAATAATGGTCCCACAGTGGTGAATATGACTTTATCCTGAGGCCCTGTCTTGTAGAGACATCTTGTTTCAAAATATAGATCATGTTTTTCAGTTGGAGTTGCTAATATATTGAACATATTCCAAATTAATCCTGTGTTTTATCATGTCACAGGGGGAGTCAGGTAGTTTTCTAGCTTAGGAGTACTTGTTGGTATGAGGCTGAACTACCATGTACAGTCTTGAAGGTTACTATGCAGCAGGCAGCTGTTTTCAAAGAAAAATCACTAAAAAGCCACTGTACACTACCTGCTCAGCACCAAACAGACACAGTTAACTGTAGACTAGCTGGTGAACATAGTGGAGCATTTAGCAGCTGAGAATGTGGGTCACAGCGTTGGGGCCTTTGGGTGCTCAGACAGGGAGAGAAGGGAAACACTGACCAGCTCCTCATTGGCTAATATTGTTTGCAGACCATTTTAGGGTTTCTGACAAACAGTGTCATCGACCTTCAAGCAAATCCTGCTGATGGTGCTCAGACATCTTTGTATACACGTAACTAAAGCGGCTATAATCTATATTTTTTATTTTAACAAGGTCTGATCTGTCAGTGTGTAATGTGTTGGTCATGGCTCGTAGTGATGAACCTACAGAGAATTATCAGCGACTCTGCAGCTCCCTTCAACTTTTATAGCAAGTTTCAGCTCATTGTTCAGCTGTCCGGCTGCAACTTTACTGTTCTGGTTCACTCTCAGTGCTCCCATAGCGTCGTTTCAGCAGCAGCAGCAGGCAGCTGTTTTAAGAGAAAAAGCTGTAAAAAGCCACTGTACACTACCTGCTCAGCACCAAACGGCAAACAGACACAGTTAGCTGTAGACTAGCTGCTGAACATAGTGGAGCATTTAGCAGCTAAAGAGCCAGATATATCCCTCAGGAGTTGGTAAAGAGTAAAAACAGAGCTAAAAGAGAGCGAATATTGGACTTACATTCACCAGATGGACAGAAACACGACTCCAAATGAATGATAATGTTGCTCCGTAACTGCTGGATGTGGAAATAAACAACATATCAACTTAAAAGGTGATGATAGGTCAGTGTGGTGAACCAGCATTGTATTTGTGTCCTGAAGCATTTGACAAATCCCAAAGTTAACATGTTATATCTTGTTTGTTTAATCAGTACAAAAACTGAAGTCACATAACCTTACATAAAACCACAACAAGTCTGTTTTTGTACAGATTAAACAAACACGATATAATGTGTTCATTAGTGAGCTTTAGAGGTACTGGTAGACAGATTTTTAATATTTAACATGCAAACATGTTGAGAGTAGTGGAGCAGGTGGATCCAAATGCAGAAGACAACAGGCAGCAGGAACTGAAGAATCAATATTTATTTACTCAACTCAGAGACAGGAGTGCAGGCAAAGTGAAGCTGAACTGAACTGAACTGATGAGGGGATGAGGTGCAGGTGAAGCAGGACAACAAGCAGGAAAGGAGCTGATAGGCTGGGGAGGGCAGGCGTGGAGGGAAGTTTAAATACTGTAAATGCAAATTATTAAAATCTAAAGAAATAATTGTTAACAAACTCCTGTTTTACATAATGTATTGAGGATGAGTTGAACAAACGCCTGTCAGTCTCTGACGTGTGTGTAAATTGCTGCATCTCTGACGTCTAACTAGAACTGTCAAACTCCTCAGTCACATATTTCAACCGACTGCCACTCAGTCCAGTTCAACAAACAGGGAACAAGTCAGAGGGCATCTGGTGGACTGGTGGAGGGACATGAAGCCAGACTGGGACAGAACCATGACACACACATGAGAGTATCAATCTTCTAATCTAACCCTTAGCATAACAGCAAATAAGTGTATTTTCCAAAATGTCAAACTTAATATTGTGATATTAATACAGCCCAGCATCCAGCATGCCATTACTAGTATCATCTTAAATATATTATATACTAAACTTGTAAAAACTGCATCTGATTGGCAGCACATTGGCCTCCCCATGTTCTCCCCGACGTGCCGACCAAAGAGGATCTACCAGATGACCCACGGAGTCCTGAACCTGCCACGTAACCCCGTGCTGGACTGGATTTTTGGACACTCGCTTATCAACTGCCATGTGGAACATCATCTCTTCCCCTTCCTGTCTGATCACATGTGTTTAAAGGTAGGAAACAACAAAACCCCTCAATCGTTAGATATTATCAGCTTCCACATTGACACATTTACCTCAGATTTCACTGTAGATGTGTTGGTTTTACAGCGGTAAAACACTAATCTACATACAATTACCCTTTAATGTCAAAGTGAGAACAGATCTCTATAAAGTGATTAATTAATTACAACTATAAAATACATCATCCGTTTTAAAAGTAACTATGGCTGTGAAACAAATGTAGTGGAGTAAAAAGTACAATATTTCCCTCTGAATAATGGAGTGTGGTGGAAGTATAAAGTAGCTTAAAATGGAAATTAAGCTAATACCTCGAAATTGTATTTAAGCACAGTACTTTTATTAAATGTACTTTGTTCCACTACTGCTAAAAGAGATTGCTGTATGAGTTAAAAGGGACAAAGATGTATTCACAGTGGTAAAACACTTTACTGTCCTGTGCAATTATTACTTTGCATTTACAAGGTAATCAATCATAAGGCACTTTTTGTGTCAAACTCTGTAAATTTACATGATGACACACTGGGATATTCTTCTTAGCATATTTGCAAATGTGGTACCTAATGATATATATGGATCAAAATAAATCATATATGTTTTTATATCACTATGTTGATCTACTGTCATATTGTGTACAAGTAATTACTATAGTATTATCCGGTAATATGTTAATTTGCAGTATTTATAAGTTATTTAATGGTAATTATTATTTTGTTGTAATAATTAAAGGATCAGTTTGTGAGATTTAGTGGCATCCAGCAGTGAGGTTGCATATTGCAATCAACTGCGTACTCCCCTCCCCCTTCCAAGCATGTAGGAGAACCTATGGTGAAAGTGTGAAAGGTCCTCTCTAGAGTGTTTGGTTTGTCCGCTCTGGGCTACTGTAGAAACATGGCGATGCAACATGGCGGGCCCTGTGGAAGAGGACCCGCTCCTTCTGTAGATATAAAGCGTTCATTCTAAGGAAGCAAAACACAACAATTCTTATTTTCAGATGATTATACACTAATTAAAATGTACTTATGAATATTATATTCCATTTGTGCCAATATTTCTGCCAGTAGATCGCCTTAAATCTTACACACATTCCATTGTCTGACAACAGAAACAGAAAAATATGTCAATGGGAGCAACTATTGACTGCATTAAAACACAGTATAGGTGGTCACAGAGAGCAGTATGAGGCAGAACAGAGGTTTTAACAGTTTAACAGTTAGTTCCCACCATTTATTAATCCCTCGGGGGCTACGTACATTTCAAATAAGAAGTCTGTGTTACAAACTGGAGATACTGTGTTTGAAACATATGGTCATTTACCAGATAGGGAGGGTCTAACGAATGATGCTATTGAGTTGCATCATGGGAAATGTAGGATTCAGTGTCTTTTGGCATTTCACCCAAACTAGGAACAGAAAGTCAAGATATCACGACTGCTGCTGCTTTATTTTGTGACTGTAAATACAATTCAATAGTTCAGGGTAACACCACAATATACCATATAATCTAATAAAGAGTTAAAAAGTCAATTATTTAAGAGTTACAGTACACAAAGGTTGAAAAACAGTTTGTTAGGAACCACATTTGACTTGTTAATTTATATTGCATAGGCCTATAAAACCATCCCTATGTCTCTCTTCCACTCCTCTCCAGGTGAAGCCTGTTGTGTCCAAGTATCTGACTGAAAAGCAGCTTCCATATCAGGAGGACAGCTACCTTTCCCGCCTGAGCGTTTTCTTCCACAAATACCAGGAGCTGATGGTTTTCGCCCCTCCGATCACAGAGCTGGTGGGAGTGCAGTGACGACGCGGTGAAGGAGAAAAACTATTTCCCACTAACGCTGTTTATAAGACTGCTGCTGCTCAAAATCACAAGCTCCGGTGTTTTAAGTGAATTTCTGCTGCTGTTACAACCTCCACAGTCCCGGTTCGAACAGCCTCATACAGACAGAATAGTTTTTAAAATGAATAACATATTGACATATTAAATATTACAGCAGTTCACTTTGATATTAGGAGCCAAAGTAACATGACATCCTAATATTTTATTTTTTCTACACTTTCAGAAGTCATTTAATAAGCAGCACAAACACAAGCACTCAACCAAAACTGACTGGATTGTGTTTAAAGTCACAGTAAGAGATTAATCACAGCTCTTGAACTGACCTTAGGTCTGTCTTAAAGGCAAGTTTCAAGTTTAGTCAGGCTCTTTTTGAGGTATTACTAACCTTAAATTGGCAGTTCTGGATTACTAGACTCACAATTCAGGTTACTAACTGGCTCTGTTAACTCTGGGATAACCATTTACTGTACATTCCCATTGGGAAATAAGGAAAACGATGATTCAGTGAGGTTAAAGCTGCAAAAACCAAGCACAACACTAGAATATAAAAATAAGTAACCAAATATGCAACAAGCAATATATTAGAAATTAATGTAAATACTGTACAATTTATAGGCTTAAATACAGGTTTCATATTTTAAACATCAAAGATTTGTGTTGTTTTTTTCAAAGAAAAAACAACTTTTAAGAGTAATGGTGTTTCTTTTGGAGAGAATAGTGCTCCCACAGTATCATGATAGTTCATATATGGACATTTCCAGTATGCAGAAATAAAGCAACTTGCCGGAAACCAGTAAAATTACTTACTTATTGGTAAATATGTGTGCACTAATCTTGTTTTTGCACTTCCAAAACTGTTTTATTACACACTACACGTAGACAGGTTCTGTGGGTGCTAGGCTAGCTAACATGCCACATGGAGTGCGGTGTAGAAATGGCAGCTAGTCGAAGTGTTAACACAGACTACATAAAGTTACCTCCTCTCACATAGAGTGTGAAATGAGTCTACGTCCCAAACCGTCAACAGGCAGCACAGGTTAAGAAGCCGCCTTTACACCACTAATGTTAGCATTAAGAAAAGAGGTACGTTAGCATCCGGCTACATGAAAGTCCTGCTGTTTGGCTGCTGCACAACTTAAGAGCACAAGACCTCCCTCGTTCTTTTATATTATTTTGTAACGTCCAGCTGTCTACCATCAACAGTGTATCAGACACTATACATGTGTTGTTTAGTTGCTGGTGTCTTAAACACAATTAAGACTTCCCAGTTCAACCTGGAAATTGCTGATGGTTCATTCTAATCACCGTTTAGAAATAAATGTTCAGTGCACTTTGAAAATACATGTTGAATTTACATGTAAAATGTTGTGAAAGGGAGATAAATGGCATTGAAGAAATTCACTTTACACGAAGAAATGCAATAATCCTTCTGATTCACTGAGATACGTAGAGGCTCAGAAGTGTCTAAACTTACTGAATATTCATTATTTATTTTAAGGGCCACAACTAATGATTATTAATTAATATCACTTAATCTTTCAATTATTTTCTTGATTAATCGATTAGTTGTTTGATCCTTAAAAGTGAAAAATCTTGATTACTGTTTCTGTTTCTCAAAGCTGGAATTTGAACAATTTTCTCTTAAAAAAATTACTCCAAGCAATTAATCGATTATTAAAATAGTTCAATAGTTGGCAGCTAATCATTCAATTGATTAATTGACTAATTGTTGCAGCTCTATTTGTTTTACTCTTGAACAATGTGTTAAAGGGGACATAAGAGGCTTTTTGTGATTTTCTGTCATTTATATATCATCATTTATGTAAAACTGCTTCCTTCATGACCACAAAGTTGTTGCTGCTCGCTTGTTCAGATTTTGGCTCAAACATGTTCAGATGTAGTTGAGAGGTTTAAAAAAAAATTGAAAACTGATTATATATAGTTTGTTTACGTAGCCTCCGGAGCCGGAGGAAGCTTCCTGAAGCTGACCAATCAGAACAGAGTGGGCTCATCAGGAGGCGGGGCCTTAAAGAGACAGGAGCTAAAACAGCCTGTTTCAGACAGAGGCTGAACTGAGGGGCTGCATAAAGGACCAGTAGAAGATAAATGAGGAGTTTTTAACTGGAAATCATGCAAAGATATTCCAGTAGAGCCCCAGAATATAAGTGTAATAAATGTAGGCCTGGAAATGTGCAGAACATGACAGATTTAAATGAACCATCAATAGATTATTGTTAAAAGTGAAGCGATCTGTTTGGATTTACAGTGACGGTGTTTGCAGGGGAATGTGTTCATACCGTGGATGTATACTAATAAAAACTGGATACGGCGCTCAGCCACTCACTATAAAACTGCTGACAGGACATCTCCAACTGCAAACACGGTGAATTATTACTCTCTCTACCATGAAATTTTAATCCATGAAGGTTTTATATTTCCTCGAGCCTAGAAAAGCCATTTTAAAATCCAATAATAGATCTTTGATTCCGGTGTCCAGTTCTTATAATACATCCACGGTTAATACAGGATATAATCGGTGTTATTGATCAGCCACAAAGGATCATGAAATGAGACTCTTCACACCTGAAGTGTAACAATGTGACGCATTTCCAGTCTAAAGCCACTTGTCACCACCAAGATTCATTAAACATCATGTTGTAACAGTGTGAGCTGTCTTCTTCCTCACTACTTTGTTTTAAAAACTGACTTGACTTTTCTGTTTATAAGATTACTGTCTGATGATCTGTTATTGTCTTTTATTTTCTTTGTATTTTGCTGAATCTTGTTTTTTTTTTTGTTTGTTTGTCTTGAGGAGAGGTCTGTTGTATGATGCTGTGTTCATGTCATAACGGATCATTGTAATTATGAGTTTCCAACTTGTAAATAACGTTCACGTCGACCTCATAATTACATCTGGGAAACTGATTTTTCTGAAAGCTCTGAAATATCCGACTTGGCGCTATTACTTCTATTACTGGTGCTGTTGGATATATGTGTGCAAATAAAAAATATAATCTAAATCTAATGTAAAACCAGTTGACAATTCAATACTTTATTTAAATCCAGATCAGATGCTAACAGCTAATTATGCACTCTCCATTACTTTATAGTTATTTGTGCAGTTTATGGTGCAAAAACAACATGTTGGTCTCTTTAGCTCTCAGGCATTCTGAACTTGATTTGTTTTCTACCCCGCTTCACCCCACTAACCCCACTCAAAGGCACATCATTGTCTTTATTGTAGTTTCAGTACATGAGGACACAGTTTTGTCTCACTGTTTTTTCTTGATAATACATTTTAACAAGAATTTTCATGAGCTAAACATTTTTTTAGTGCCTTTATTTTCTTAATTGTCTGATATTCCAGTATCCAAACATATATGCTGCTTATATTAAGTTGCTCTTAAAGTGACATTACTGCTTAAATAGATTATACTCACATAACCTACAATACAACTATCCATCATTTATTTGAGACCTAGTTCACAGACCTGGTAACAGCTACAGTATAATTTAAAAAAATCACTTTTTAAAACTCACACACATATAAGCTGTTTATCAAATTTATTTTTTGACTTCAAAATACAAAATACTTGAAGCTGCATTAACTGATTCTTTTGGCCACTTGGGGGCAGCAGAACAGGCTGTAAATACAGTATACTGGACTGAATTACATCACACATACATGTAAAGATTTTTGTGGCCAGAAAGTTTGCTGTTGCGAAAATTAATTGGAGACTATTTTGATAACTAATTGATCTTTTAAGGCTTTTTAAGCAAAAATGTCAGAAATTCTCTGGTAGCAGCTTCTCATATGTGAATATTTGCTAATTTTCTTAATTTTACATGATAATAAACTCAATATTTTTGGGGTTTTGACTGAAACAAATCATATGAATATGTTCACACTGAGCAATCAATGGATTATTAAAGAAAATAATGTTAGACCTATTGATAATGAAAATAATTATTGGTTACAGTCTTACAGTACTTCTATGGATGGATTAAAACATCCTTTCCCTCAGTTTTCTGTGTGCAGTGATAAACTTTACGACTAATGAGCTCAACAGAAACTAAAACAATTAAAACTAGATTTTGACAGATTCCCTCTTCAAGACCAGGACCAGAAGAGGGAGGATAGAGGACCTGTCGAAGCTGATATCGTATTTCAGTGGTGCAATTTTTAAAGAAAACTATGCAATTAATCAAATTACACGGAGTAAACTGAGCCTTTTGCAGCGCCTGGGCAGTTGCCTGCTTTGCCAACTTGGAAATCCAGCCTTGAATGTGGCAGACACAGATGAAATCCACATCTCTGATTGGCTGTTCCTCTCTGCACACACATGTGATTAATCATATGACCACATCAGAGCTGCTCTAAATGTTACACCCGTTCTTCACTGTGAGTAGGAGTGAGTCACTTGATAATGTCTCTTATTCTTTATTACAACAAAAAAAACCCTTTTCACACATACAGTAAGTTGTCTGTAAAGAGCAAATACTTCTCAAACTTTGATAACAGCAGGGTTTGGTCACATGGCAGCAGTATCTGCCCTGAAGTTTCATTCTCTCAATATTTGCATTTTCACTTGTACTTTGGACCGGCAGAAACGCTCACTTGATATGAAAGAGGAAGCAGGAGAACAGACGAAAGGCTGCAGTGATGATTTCCTCAATTTTTTTTATCAAGATAGTCTTAATCATTGGTGTGACAGATAACACAGAAGCACAGACGATGAGTTCATCAGTCAGGTAAGGAAAAAAGGCTGTAAACAGATAAAAGTTGTAAGTTTCAGTGTCATCTTAAAACACAGTGCATGTGGGAGAATGCAACTCTACACTTCTGTTCCTCGTTTGCAGCGTTGGCTCCACCCTGTGGCTCTCTTTGTCCTCCGGGGGAAAGGGGAGGGCAGTGATTGTGCATGGGGGTGTTTGTGTGTCTGCCTGCCTGCCTACTTGCCTGCTGGTTTGTCTGGTTGCATGTGAGTGCTGAAGTGGGCGGATAACATTTAGACTGAAACTATGCGGCTTGACTGACGTTCACATCATCTAGGTGTGGCTTTGTCGGCTCTTCAGTGTGATCCAGGAACTTGCTGGCTGTAAAAGTGCCTGAGCCAGTCACATTCAGGGAGCATAAGAGTGTGGAAGTGAAGCCGGGCAGACAGAGGACGACTGGAGACATGGCAGCTACAGCAGCTGAAGAAGCAGCTCCCATCTCCAAGCAGCAGAAGCTGTGCAGCGTCTGTTCAGGTGTCCTGAGTGGAGACCAGCCGGCAGCCTGTGGACACTCTGTTTGCGTTTCCTGCCTCGGGGACAAGAGTCAAGGATGTCCCAAATGCCTGCAGAGCCCTGACAAGCCTGAACCTGTCAAACAGAATGGAACAGAAGCTGAAGCTCCGGCGATTAAGAGCAAAGAGGAGCAAAATCAAGATTCAAAGACAACAGAGGAGATCAAAATACAACAAGATCTGAAGGAGTCTGAGGACCCCAAGAAGCCTGAAGAGGACAAGAAAGAGGAAGAGCCGCAGACAAACGGAGCAGAAGAGGAGGCGAAGGTGGAACCTTTGGGCCCCGACGACGTGGTGTGTGATTCGTGTATCGAGAGCCCCTGCAGAGCCCTCAAGTCCTGCCTCACCTGCCTGGTGTCCTACTGCGAGGCCCACCTCCGGCCTCACCTGGAGAACCCAAAGTTTCAGAACCACCGGCTGGTGGAGCCGCTCAGGGACATCGAGAGGCGGACATGCGAGAGCCACAAGTGGCCCCTGGAACTTTTCTGCTGCGCCGACGACTGCTGCATCTGTCAAGACTGTGTGACGGAGGATCACAAGGGCCACAACACCGTGCCTGTGGTGGAGGCTCGCAGACGGATAGAGGCAGGTGTTCTCAGATTTATTATTCCCCCTTCATTACAACTCCTTAACACTGCACATTCATACAGTACATTTATCTATATATATAGATAGATATATATATTAAGTTCATCTTTTACATCTTAGTCAGTGGTTCTCAACATTTTTTGGTTGTGATTCCTTAAAATTCTGCCCCCTCATCACAGGTCATAGTTCAGTCAGGACATGAATTAACCAAGAAGTGATATTTTCTTCTCCGATTTGTCCTCTTTTGAAGGTTTTTTAGGGGCTCGGAGAGGTTAAACTATGTGGTATTTCACAAGAAAACAAAGAGAAAGTGAAAAAGAATGAACACTGTTGTGTAACAGATTATTTTCTTCCTTATCTCTTTATAATCAGCCAGATCTTCAGTTTGGAAAATCACCGGTTCAAATCATTTACAAGCAAAATATCCATCCACTGGCTCCAGATTTCCTGCGTCTGTGTTTTATATCATTGTAAATTGAATATATTTTGGTTTTGGACTGTTAGTGAGACAAAACAAGCAATTTGAAGACCGGCTGTGGGAAACTGTGACTCAGCATTTTTGACATTTTATAAACAAAATTCTTAATTAAAAAGTATTTATCAAAAGATTAATGAAACTTATATCCACATGCAGCCCAAGTCTTCCATTAGGTGTACTTGAACACAACTCCACAACATTCTCAAATTACAGCAAGTCTCCTGTGAGCTTTTGTTATCTGACATCTAGCCTCAATGAGTGTTTTCATTCATTTCTTTTCTTTTTTTTTTTTGAGTCTCAGCAGGTAAATAGACATGAAAAGAATTCTTAGTGAGTGATAACATGAAGCAAAAAGAAAGTGGCCTCTTTTATTTGGTCTGTTTTTCAACTGATCATGAAAATCATTTCCACATTGGTGCTTCCGCACATTGAAGAAGAGATATTTATAGCGGCGTCTAACTGAGGGGCTTTGATGGATGCAACTTTCAACACCAGCAGTGAGAAGATTGAACTTTACACTCAAAATCCATCACAGTTGTTTTCACAGTGCCCCTCTTATTGCCTAAATCCAATTAAGACTAATTCGGGCTTAATATCCGCTGCAAAGATAATCAAATCATGAGCTTGCTTTCAGTGATTAACAAAATTTTTTTGGCTCTGCAGCATCCTGGAAACTTAATACTCAAATCTATTTTGCCCTGCTGACGCAGAGAAAGCTCAAGCTTCAGCTAAAGTGTCATTTGTCTCTCTTTTTGACAGTCGGGTGACCCTCAGGTTCAAGCATTCCAGTCCAGATTCCTGCAGAGATCTGTAGCTTTTAGCCTACACCTGTTATTTGCGGTGTGTTGTTGTAAAACCTCAAACAGCTTCATTAGAGCTGTAAGGCAAACACTGCTGGGATAGACCATAGAGTCAATAGAGTAGCTGAAAATACTGCATCCTACTTTCACTGTCTATGATCTCATTCAGCACATTTGTATTTACTGTCTTAAAGTGGACACAACATGCTTTTTGTGATTTTCTGTCATTTCTATACTCTTTTAATGTTGACTGTTAAAACTTGTCTGTAGATAATGTTGCCTTCAAGTCAAAAACCAGGGCCTCAGTCTGATCTGAATGCTCCGTTTGCAAATGAATCTTCCACATCGAACTGACATCAGATCCTTCGCTCATGCCCACAAAAGGCCGTCCATTCCATAGTTTTTGTTGCTAAGGCTTTTCCATGCGTTGTTCACATGGAAAAACTCTCAACTCTCAAACATTTCCCGTTTTTTTTTTTAAAGAGGTCTATGATTACAGAGATTTCCACAGGACAGGCAAGAAAAACATAAAAGACAATAGAGTGAAATAACTTCCTCTTCAGAGCTCATGTTCCACATTTGTTCAGTGCAAACTATCTATGACTTCTTGCTGTCGTCACACCTGAACTGTGCCCGTAGCTGTCAGTAGTTCTAGGATGCTGGTCGGTTTCGCTACTTGATAATATGAGAGCGCATAACTTGAAGCCTGACAAGATGGATTCTTGCATGATCTCATGGTCTCGCGAATCCAGCTGCCTCACAAGGTAACTCTGAACCCTCCTTTTAGAGAAAACTATTACATAACTCACATCTCTGTTTAGTTGAATCCTGACGGTCCACTGTAGATTTTCAGGCCTAAAGGTTTGAGAAGCGCGCTTGTAACTAGAGGGGCGCGGTTCAATCCCCCGGGCCGGCAGGATAAATCTAGGCGGGGAAAGTGAAGCCCCTCCCCTCGTTACCACCACTGACGTGCCCTTGAGCAAGGCCCTTGGCCAGCAGATCAGACTGTAGTTGTACTGGGCAGCTTCCAGGTATGAATGTGATCAGGGTGTTCCTGAAAAAGGGAGCGTTACTCTCGGTTAAAAAAAAAAAAGAAAGAAAATGATTTGGTTTCTGGGGCTTCAATCAAAAACAAAACATAAACCTGATATTTAATTTTATTACACATGTCTGGCACAAATTCCTCCACAAAAGATTGATAGCTGTTGATTTAGTGGCTGTGACAGATATCTGTCATGGTGCCAGACGATGACTGTTTGTGTCTCTGGTGACGTTAGCGTCCACTTGTCATCACCGAGCTTCTGTTTTGGGATTAGATACAACATGTGTACAAGTTACTCAGAGCTTAAAGGGGTAGAAAAGCTTTAAAATAATAATTGTCACTGATGAAGAAAATATTAAAATCAAGTTATAGGGATTTTCTTCTGATGAAGATAAATATTGGATGATATAAAGAATATACTTACAGTGACTGTTATTGTACATTTTATATTATTTATAGTTTTGAGAGACGTTTGCATCTTCAATCGCAGCCTAAATCTGTTAAGTTCAATCCTCCGTCTGACTTCCCTTTTAATCTCATGAGTTTTATTTGACTACATAAAGTCAGTAAGGATCGAATGTGCTTTTCTATAAAAGCTTTTTAATTGTTGTAATTAAAACAGTAGACAATAAAAATGCATTAAATAATCTTGCAATATTTATGGGGAAGATTAATCAATTTAATTAACTCGGCCTTCATATAATCAAGTAGCGAAACAAAATTATCTCATGTATCTGTTGTTTTTAGTCACAAATTACTAGTCCCGCCAGGAAGATATGAAAGCGTGAATAATCATTTTGAGCTCTGGACTTGAGTTTTGCAATATTTCTTAGCTGGAAAAAACATGTACAGGTCAGTGATTTAATATGCTGATTGAAATGCATAACCTGGTCAAATATAACACCAATATTTCTTAAGTTAGCTGACGAAAGGGACCCAATACTCTTAGCAACCTTGGGAGCTATACCGTCAGAAGCAATGATGAGAACCTCTGTCTTGTCAGTATTAAACTGTAAGAAGTTGTTTCACATCCAGTCCTTAATGGCAGTCAGACAGTTTGTCGGGGTTATCAGGCTTAAAAGAGACATAGAACTGAATATCGTCAGCATATAAAGCAAACAAAATAGACCAAAACAGAACCTTGAGGCACACCACAGGAAAGAGCAGCAGTTTCGGACGTGTAAGGACCAAGAGACACAGAGATACTCCTATCTGAGAGGAAGGAGAACAGGTCCAAGGCGTTCCCTGAGACACCCACACACTGTCTGAGCCTTTCAATCATTATGATACTGTGATCCACAGTGCACTAAGATCCAGCAGCACTAAAATGGAGCACTCACCCACATCAGAAGACATCATTATATCATATGAAACTCTGCTTCTGATAGAAACTTGATTGGAATTTATCTAAAATGTTGTGTGCAGTCAAGACAGCAGTGAGCTGTTCGGCAACAACTTTCTCTAAATTTTTAGAAATGAAAGGCAGCTTGGATATAGGCCTGTAGTTATTGGGACTGTTTGGATCAAGGTTAGTTTTTTTTCAGGTGGAGCTGAACAACTGCATGTTTTTAGTAAGCAACCAGATTGCGGGGAGTTGTTTATAATAGAAACCAGGCATGGACTAATACACTCAAGTGCATTTTTAAGCACAGAAGTGGATAAAATGTCAACAGGACAGGAGGAGGATCTCATACTAACCACCAGATCAGTGAGGTCCTGTATGGAAATTTGAGCTCTGATGACGATGTTGTTAATAGCGTCAAACAGGACTTTGGGGTTGTGTTTAAAGGTGGAGATAAGGTTGGAAAAATAAGATGCCCTCGCATCTTCAATCATGTTGTTTAGCTCGGTTAAAAGGTCTTTGAGGTAAAGACGGTGAACATCGAGCTTGGTGGATTTCCACACTCGCTCTGCCCTCTGACATCTTCATTTAACCAGGGAGATGAATTTATGGAGGAAACAGATCGCAGTTTACAAGGAGCCACTTTATCCAAGATGGTGGAGCAATGAGTGTTAAAAGATTGGACTAGACAACCTACGTCTGCTTGAAGAAAACAACACCGCACTGCTTTTGGGTTAAAAGCTGCACAAAACTTTTCAGCTGTGAGATGATTTAAGATTTAATTTATTTAAACTTTTACTGGGCAGAGAATCTAAGTTAAAAGACAGGTCAGTAACAGGCAGGCAGCACCTCAGAACAAACAGAGTCAATAGGTAAACCATGTGTAAAAACATGTAAAGAGGAGTTGGGGGAAGAGGACATCTCTGCCTTATACCCCTCTCAAAAATAAATTCCTCATACATTAAATTATTATTGGAATCCAGGCTGTTTAGTATTTAATAACTCTTCAAACTGTAGCTTTTTTCCCTAACATAGACTTGATGCCCACCACACTGTCTCAAGCGAAGAAAACGTCCCCCGAGGGTCTAAAACTTAATGGAAAATGGAAAGTCAGCTTCAGCTCCAGAGCTGCCTGAACTTGCCAAAGGAATTCAGGCTTGAAACAGAAAACAAGTCAATTCTGCAAAAAAAAAACCAACACAATTGTCTGAGCAAAGGAAAGGATGTGTGACCCCACACAGAGTTGAGGAAACTAGGAAACAACAGAGTTTTCCTGAAACGACCTAAAGGTTTACATCAGCCGAATACACGTGTTTTCTGTTAGGATCTGACATATTTCCAGCATGACAGCATGAGATGAGGTTTGTGAGGAAACATGCGGGCTGTAATCTGTTCTTTTCTTGTTCATGTTCACAGAGGGAACTGAGAGACAAGCAGACCGAGATGGTGAAGACGGTGACCGCGGCGGAGAACGCCATCAACAAACTGCAACTCAACACCGTCTCTATCGAGGTAAACACACTTGTGACTAATCTGAAATGAGCTCACCGCGTGTGTCACAAGAATGTCACAATGTGTATTTAACACACGAGTTGGCGGCTGCTATTTTTGGCTCGAGAATCCACCGGCTTGTAAGCCCCGAGGTATCGGAACCTCCCAAACCAGACAGGTTTCCCCCGAGGTGTTCAGTTCAGGTCTTTATTGTCCCACAAGAGGACAAAAATGATCAAATTTAAAACCATGAAAATACAGCATGATAGATAAAAGACATTAAAAGTGCCAGTACTACAGTATACACACAATTCAGGCCATAAGGATGTATGTTAAAGGATAGGCTCACAATTTTTCAAGTATGTCTTAAAACAACAGTCAGGAGCCCAAATAAACAATGAAACAAGTTTTTCTTGCTGTAATGATTCCTCATTGTTCATGCTGAACATTAGAAGATCTCCAAATGTGCTTCCAACGTAAGTGATGGGAGCCAAAAGCCAGGACTCAGTTTGGACAAAAATGTATTTAAAAGTTGATGTGAAGCTTCTATTCAGCTTCAGCAGTCTGAGTTAGTCATATCAAGTGGATATCTGACACATTTACAGTCTTTTTAGCATCAGATTCCCTCTTTGTGTCTCAACAGTTTTTCCTTGTTGAGCTGTGGTGGAAGTATAGTAACAAAAACTTTTTGCACAGAAGGAGGATTTTAGATTTGATCCCCCATCTCTTCCATTCTATGTACATTATGAAATTGGGCTCCTGACTGTTGTTTTATGACAGACTTGTGAGCCTATCCTTTTTAAAGACAAGGAAAACCCGCAAGAAAAATAATGAAAACCTGAACCTGTTGCACCAACTTTTTGGAAACCTGTATCTCTGAGCAGAGGGCAGGATATCAAATTCCTTTTAAGAGAGGATGGTCTTGATTCAGCTTTGATAAATGTCTGACAGAGATGGTTGCCTTGACAATATTTCCCAAATTGATTCCTGTTTTAAATTCCAACAGATCAGTGAGAAAGTGATGGATCTGTAAAATAGCACCATCAGGACAGGTGTGCGAGGGGATGTTTGTCATGTTGTTGAGAGTGTTTGAGGAGCAACAAAGCATTCCCTGTTTGAGCTTGTACTCATGTGAAGTGACGGGGATGTTATGTTGCAGCTCTAATATGCATCACTTCCTCTCGCAGAATGTAAAGAATGTAAAAAACGCTCAGTCCAATCGGCACAATCTGAAGTTAAAAGCTTTATCCCACAGCATTCGGTGACCGAGGTACGAGCGGTGATCGAAAGCCAGTTCGAGGAGCTGCAGGCGGTGGTGAAGAGGGCAAAGCAGGAGCTGACGGAGATCCTGGAGGTCGAGGAGAATCAGGCCCTGAGGCAGGCCGATGGCATCCGGGTTCACCTGGAGCAGAGGTGCACGGAGCTGAAGAAGACGCAGGCACAGGTGGAGAAGCTCTCCAAGAACAAAAACGATGTGGACTTCCTGCAGGTAACACCACCAGGATCAAATCTCAGACATGGGTTGAAAGTTCAAGGAGAACACCGAGATGAAAGTCTCGCCCGAAGGCTACAAATATCCTCATGTTCTTATCCGTTAAAGGGCTCTGTGTTTGTTTTACAGGAGTATTCAGAGTGGAAGAAAGAGGCCACTGATAACTCTCTGCCTGGGATCTACATCGGCCTGATGGACCGTCTGAATTCCTTCAGCCGCGTGATCGTCGACTCCACGCAGGAGCTGTGCGCCATGCTCGTGTCCTCGTACATAGAGAAAGTTAAAGAAACATGCAAGAATGGTGAGTTCACACTCTGTAACATCAGCACAAAACCGGCCTCCAGATGGAAACAACATTCCAGCAGCAAATTGTAGATGTACAAGCAGTTCTCTGGCTGTCGGGGCGTGTTCACACATGTGGAGAATTTTCCGCCTGAGTGTGCGGAGCTCAGGTGCGCAGCGGTGGCCAAGCAGAGATATAAAAGCTGTCTAAATATAAAAGCCACATGAGCTTCATACGTCACCTCTTCTATGTGTCACAATTTAACATAAACTAGGTCACCTGCAGGAGCTGCTCCACTTGTTTCCCCTCTGATGTGAAACTAATTTTCAAGCAAATAAAATCCAAACTGTGATTTATATATATTTTTTCTTTCCTTTTCAGATAAAATGGGAATAAAGACAACAGTTCATGCGATTGTTGCAGCAAAACATGACATGTCATTACCAGATCCAGAGACTCGTACAGACTTCCTCAAGTGTAAGTGTCTTTTAAATATATTTAATATTTAATATGTAGTAATATAATACGGCCAATGTTTGAATATGGGCCAATGCACTCAGAGACCGCAGTCATGGCTACAGTCCAGATGTTAGAAATACTGTGGTCATGAGTCCCAGTCCTCCCAACCCACATCATAAAATCAGTGCATGTGAAGCATTTCGGGGAGCAGCTACTGCGGCTCTGGATCAGATAAATTAAATTCTATTATAAGGTTCAGTTAGGTGGCCTGAGGGCTGAATGAAGTGCAATCACAGCTCTTTGTTCCTGCCTGGGTTTGCTTAGAAATGCCCGTTTCTTAACCTTTTTCTGCCTAAACCCCATCGTTTTGGATGCCAAACAAACATTCATGCCGCCTCGCCCCACCTCCATCCTCAACCTGTAAATCAGTGAACTCACATCAACCGCTTGAAACAGCACAAGAACAACCTGCATGTTTCTCTTAATTCATGACACATTTGCAGAAAGTATCCTGAATTCCTGTCGTTCACCATTAATCACTTATCAAGTCACTACGACTTTATGTGATTAATTAAAACTTAATAGATCATCAGTTGATTCATGTTTGTTTACATTAATTAATGTGCCGGCACATTAAGTGGGTTTCAGTTATTGGAGACCCGTCAGCACACTCTACTCAAATGACAATTAATTTACTAATTAATAATGTTTTGATTTCACTTCACTGGATTTCTAACTTCAGTAACAAATGCGAACTTGTGTCATGTCATCGTACTCGTTAGCAAATTAATGTTATAAATATAATAAAACAGTAATAATAAAACAATAAATACATTTATAAAAAAAAAAACTTAGGTTATCAAGATGTTTTCATCTGATGAACAAATTGATGAATAAAAAGCTTTGTATGTCTCTGAGAATAAGCACTGATCTGATTTGGTGGTCTATATAATTTATAATATATAATTAACGTTCCTTAACTGATGATCCATTAAGTGTTCACTTAACACAAACTGCAGAGTCATAGTGACTTGATTATTTGTTAAAGGTGAGCCACAGGTATTCATCATGAGTCACGCATTAGTTAAAGATCCAGTCATGTTTTAAGATGTATTTAAAATACTTTACTTTCACAAAAAAAGTCAAATTATCTTTATCTTTAAATCCTTTCAGTTCATTCTCCTTCTTCTCCTTCATTAAGTTCCAGAGTCTATAAACATGCAGATATATTTCATTTAAGAAGTTAAACTTGTGTAAGTTGAATATTGGACCTTACAAAATATTTGTGATGTCACAAATTATACTCGTAGACCCCTTTTTTTTAAAAAAAATTGGATTTTTAATGACTTCAGAGAAACTTTCTACTTTCAGCAGATTAAATGTGAAAACAGACTTCGAGTGTCAAACTCTGCACATACATCATCCTGCTCAGTGAAGCTCAAACATTCGACTGTAAGAGCAAGAAGAAGAAGAAAAACATATTTTTGAGTAGTCGGGGACTTCAAGCGTTGCTTTATTGTTTCGTACCCTTATTATAAAGCATTAACCTTTAAATTTCTTTGTCTCTGAACTCAACAGACAGATCGGCTTCTTCATATTTGCTCGATTCACACCATCTGTTTTTCTATCAACAGTCTGACCATCTTTTACAAGCATTAGAGTACTTGTAGTCGGTTATTGTTCCCAAATGAATCACGTTCATTCAGCTTTATGTCTGCACATTTCCTCTTTGGCAATGGCCCAATATCCCCAGTATGGATCCACCGGTTTAGAAACTGTAAACTGCCCCTTTTGTTTCTGAAAAAAAAAACCTTTAAATTCCCAGAGAAAATATAAAAGGTGTGAATATCTCCAGTAGTAGTTTCAGTCTTGACTACAGTGTGTTTACATTTTACATGAGTAAACATGCTCACAATCCTCCCACAGATGCCGCCCAGGTGACTTTCGATGCTGAAACAGCTCACAAGTTTCTGCGCCTGACAGAAGAAAACAGGAAGGTGACTAATACCACACCCTGGCAACATCCTTATCCTGATGTACCTGAGCGGTTTGAGAACTGCCGCCAAGTGCTTGCAACAGAGAGCTTCTATCTGGGACGGCACTACTTCGAGGTGGATATCAGCGGCGAGGGCACTCACATCGGCCTGACCTACAAGAGCATCGACCGCAAGGGCAGCGAAGGCAACAGCTGCATCACGGGAAACAACTTCTCCTGGTGTATCCAGTGGAATGGACGCACCTTCTCCGCCTGGCACAGCGACGTGGAAACACCTCTCAGCGTGGAGAAGTTCACCCGTATCGGGGTGTACGTGGACTACACGCAAGGTCTCCTCGCTTTTTACGGCGTGGACGACGCCATGACGCTCATACACCAGTACAAAGCAGAGTTCCTGGAGCCTCTTTACCCGGCTTTCTGGTTGTCCAAGAAGGAGAATATCGTCGCCTTGGTGGCACCTGGGGAGCCGTTACCGCTCAAAAGCCCCTCTCCTCCCACGTCACCTGCAAACGGAGTTGTTTCAAAAACAGCAGCGTAGCAATGATTACAAGTCGGTTTTCCTGCATCATTTAAGTTTTCCTCTCTGTAATCATTCCTCCTGTTCATACTGGATATTAAAAAGATCCCTTTCAGATGTGCTTTCAATGGAAGTGATGGAGGCCAAAATCCACAGTGTGTCCACACGCTGAAGCTTCATATTAGCTTCAGATAAACTTTTAAATACATTTTTTGCACAGAAGGAGGACTGTGGATTTTGTCCTCCATCACTTCCATTGTAAGGTCATTATGAAGGGATCTTCTAATGGTCAGTATGAACAGGAGGAATGATTACAGCAAGAAAAACAGGTTTAATGTTCATTTGGGCTCCTGATTGTTGTTTTAAGACCGACTTGAAAAATTGTGAACCCGTCCTTTAAGTGACAATTATGAGAGTATTGTATAGTTGTATAAAATGTTTATCTTCCAACAATAAACCTCTTATTGAAACTTAAAGGGACAAAAATCCAAATATGGAAAGCCTTATCAGAGTTAAAACTGTTTACAGCAGTCTGTCTTTAGAAAACGTCATGTATATTTGGGCTCAAGTCATATTTATACTCTTGTGTACGTTTGGGATCACTGTTACTTTTCATTACACTGTGAAGCCAGAAGTTTCTGTTCTTTAGTGTATGCAAATAAAATATGCAAAAAAGAAAAAAAACAAAACAAAACAAACAAACAGAGAAAAACTGTCTGCTTTTGTTCACAGTTTCAGCTGCATCATATCAAGAGGAGTGTGTTTGACTATTCTGACCTGTGGTACAATTTCTTTGGAAATTGTCTGATGGATAAATGGGAAATCTGCCAAAAAACAGTGAGAGTAGATCACACAGATTAGAGTCAATTTGGCTGCCTCAGTGACGGCATGTAAGAGTTAAAGAATAAAGAATGTCATCGTCAAATAAAGCTGAGTCCATGTTCTTATGACACACCACTACTGATATACAAGAGAGCAAGTCAGAATCACAACTATAATGTCTGTAGTTAATACATAATAATTCAAGCTTTAAGGTAGAATCTGTCAGTCTGTACAGTATATCAGTATATAAGGGAATGAAACAGCCTTCCGTCAGTGTTCGGTATGGACAATGAAAGCAACAAAAACAGGTAAGAAACATGTACAGAAGAAGCAGGTAAAAATGATGATAATCTTCTAGTTTTTCATTGTTGGGTGATAATAAAGTGCAGCTCCAAACATAAACAGGTGCAAATGAACATGGAAACTTTCATGCATTAATTAAAAAGTTTCTTCACACTTCAAAACAACATCCAGATGTTGCACAGCGCATGTTTCCAAAGCCTACACAAACACGAAATGTTATAAATGTATTAAGTAACATCGTGCAGGTATAGACCGAATAACAGTTTCAATATGTCAATGTAACAACTTAGCATTACATATGTGGCTCTACTGGAGTAGACAGATAATATGTTGGGACTTTTTCAGGGAATTTTGCCTCAATGTTTTTCAGGTCTACTCACTCGCACCACCACACTGGCTTCCTTTACTTTGTTTCATCTGTCACAGGCTGGCAAGACTTACCAGCACACAATTTATTTAAGACATCTGTTTTAAACTTAACAAAACATTTTCTTTTATCACAGAGTTTCCAGAGGACCAGAGTAGAGAGTTTGTGAGACAGCAGGGAAGACAGCTGTGGATGTAGTGTTTCTAACTGTACCTACCAAGACACACATGGTGCTGGGTCTTTACAGTTATTGTAAATTACATACATAAACAGTCAGGCCTAATTCATCAGTTTGAAAGAATGCAGCAATCAAGAGGCACCACATGGTTAAATGCCAGATGTCTTATCAAAGCATGAAAAGACTTACTTAAATTTTCTAAAATTAAAAGTGTCGTAAAAACAAAAAACAGGATTTTTAAGCCTCTTTCCACTTTTATTCGATACAGATACAAATAATTTTGCTGCCTCAACAAATACAGATACAAATACTGAGATCTCTGCACATCCCTACAAGATATGTGATACCAGTACAAACAATAGTAAACAATAAGTAAAAAATCCAAGACACTTTGAGTCCTGAGTTTATTAAATACATGTTTTCCTGTGGATGATTAGAAGAGATGGTTAATCTTTGTACAGTGCACACATGAAACATGCACAGTAGCTCATACTGGTCCCATAAATTGAATTCTACATTATAAATCATTGTGGTATTGTTTTGTTGGATTTGTATTCACCAGTAATGATGTACACAACATGATCACATTCTGTCAGTAAAAAATGCAACAATTCATGTAATAAATTTAATTTGACTTGTGTATTGTGCCTCCTTTCTGCCATTGTTAAAAGTCTATTAAAATGCTAAATATCTGGGTTATAAATACCCACTAACAGTGTCAGGGGAAAAACATCCAAATCATATGATAGTATTACTTACTGTATGTATGATGTGTACATATACATTGAATTATTTCAACACTTCACTGAGTCTTAATGACATAGAAATCCAACATGCTGTACAGTAGAAAGTATCACTGTATTAACAGCAATGTGCAAACAACAAAAACAAACAAACAAAGGAATTAAGATTAATTTTGGTGACAGATTTCTTCAGACAAACATTTCTGTATAAATTTTAATTACTGACATGCATTTCTTATTCGTTACAAATTTAAAAGACTCAAATAAAATACAGTTTCAATTAGAAACAATTTCAAAGATGGGGTTGAATTAAGAAATTTAGCTTCATGGATTTGAAATTTACAGACATTAAAAAAGTTAACAATAGTGCATAAATTGTTATATTTACATTCAAAATAAGTGATAATATTTTTCCCTTCAATGATAATTGCATGTCTTGTTTTGCACAATATATGTTTCCCAAAGTCTTTCCAAAATGTAATACTATGTGGACAACTGTAAAACAAATGAGTTACACTTTCTTGCATAAAGTACGTTTATTATCAACATGTAAAAATCTTCAAATAAACGTTCCAAGCGTTTGTTGGATACATGTTATGTAATATTTCAGATGTATTTCTCTAATTTTGTTTGTGATAAAGAATCTAAAAGGAACATTTGATGTCTGTAAAATGAGAGCTTCAAAAAGATTTTCCACATAGTGATATTTTCCTGGTATTGTACAGGTATTCTCTAATATGTCTACTGGTGCATCTGTTGCTCATAATATCAATAAAATTTGGGCAGCAAGCTTCGAACGTGACCACGTCAATGACGTAACAATTCACGTTCTACGCTTTGTCACCTGACCAAAATGTAAAGTGACGTGTGTTCCAACTGAGCATGTAACCAGGAAGTGGATGCTGAAATTTCAACATGTTAGCAGAAGTAAGTGGCAAATATTAACGTTATCGTTATTCTTTTATTTGCTACGTAGAATATATTTTACAGCAAATATGGCGTCACTTAAAGTGGCTGAAAAAGCCTGAAAAAATTATATTTCTCTTGTCCCCGTTGAACAGCTGTCGTGCTATTGTTGCTATGCTAGCACACTAGCTTTACTAACTTATCTATTTACATCTCTGCACTGCTAATGTTAACTTAGCGTCACATCACCACTCACAAAACCCACATAATGTTTTGTTATATGGGGAGAAAAATGTGGTTTCACCCTTGTAGATGTGTGTTCGAACTTTACTACCACATTCAGCTAAGCTAACGTTAGCCCGCAGCTCCAGTGTTTTGAGTGTAACAGTCAACTTACACGTCGACGTTATTCATCAATAAAATCACCTAAAAATAATCTGCAGTCTCAAATGAATGCAATGACAGCACTCCGGCAGAGAAACTTGACGTCTTCCGCTATCACGTACATTAAATATCTTTAAGTAGAGCGAGTAATTGTCATAAAATAGCATAAAGTGACAAGTTTATTACTACGATGATTATTTATGATGATAGTTATTTATTAAACGACGTTTGTGAACTCGTACAAGCAATTATTATATTTACTGAATGCGAGATGACTTAGTGAACAAAGTACTGGTAATTAAAGGACTTGCTCACAATCTTTCAAATGTGTCTTAAACAACAATCAGGGGCCCATATGAACATTAAAACCTGTTTTTCTTGCTGTAATCATTCCTCCTGTTCACTTAAGTGCATTATGAAGGGATCCTCTAATGGTCAGTATGAACAGGAGGAATGATTACAACAAGGAAAACCTCAGACAGACTTGAATAATTTTGAACCCGTCCTTTAAGCAGTGTAGTAATCTTAATAAGTACACGGATTCTCGATTAAAACATGCTGTTAACATTCAAGCTCATGTGATCCAGGACCAGTTCATATGTGTATGTGATGAAATGTGACACTTTTAGCTGAGAGGATTTTGTGCTCTAAGTCTCTAAGGGTTTGGCTTCTTCCTTATTGATCCCTCAGGATACCAATGATGAAGATGTGTCTCTGTTCGACGCGGAGGAAGACGCAGGGAAAAGGTCAAAGAAGACAAGTATCAAGTAAGTTAACAGAGGACAGCTGACCTTGAACGTCCCTCAGCGCTCGCTGAGCAGTTGAACCACAGTTGGACAGTAGAGTTGTAACCAACTATTTTCATAATCATTTTACTTTAATTTTATTCATCCATTATTATTTTTTAAGCAAAAATACCAAACATTTGCTCAAATGTGACGATTTCATACTTTTCTTTGTCATATATGATATAAAACTCAATATTCTGGGGTTTTGGACTGTTGGTTGAATACAACAAGAAATGTAAAGGTTTTAAAGATTATAATGACCATTTTTCACTATTTTCTGGCATTTTTTACACTAATAAAGTAAATAGGTAGAGCTGTAATGTAAGTATTTTCATAATAAATTACTTGTTGATTAATTGTTAGCTGTTAAGTGATTAGTCGATCAACCATTTTGATAATCAAACAATCAATTTGTTCATTTTTTTAAGCAGGGTGCAGCTTCTCAAATGTGAGGATTTGAAGCTTTTCTGTCATACATGATAGTAAACTGAATATTTTTTTAGATTTTGGAGCTTTTGTTTAGAATTAATACACATTTACCATTTTAGATAAAACATGTTTAACATTAAATGTGTTGAAACTATGTTACCAGGCATCCGGTGGCGTCCTTCTTCCACCTCTTCTTCAGAGTTAGCGCCATCCTCGTCTACCTGCTCTGCGAGATCTTTAGTAGAAGTTTCATCGCCTGCATGGTCACGATAATCCTCCTGCTCTCATGTGACTTCTGGACAGTAAAGGTGAGCTATTTACTACTTTTACAAGATGAATTATGTTACATTTATAACAGAAAGTCTTTAAGACCAACAATATCCTTTATGTATTTTTTACAGAACATCAGTGGGAGGTTGATGGTCGGTCTAAGGTGGTGGAACCAGGTGGATGATGATGGACGAAGCCACTGGGTGTTTGAGGCGAGGAAGGTAAGATGCCCCCTTTAGCACGTTGCTTTGTGTGCTTTGGTGTTACAGTAGTTGTTCTGTCCCACACATGGATCCTTGACCCCCCACGTCATACTGACCTCTTGTACAGTTGGGGTCATTGAATACACTTGTTTACTGTCAGGAAGCTTTATGGTATTCGCAGATGTCTTAATGGTGAGAATATCCTGTTTTGTTCAGGGTACTGGGAAGCAACAAGCGTCAGATTCTGAGTCTCGAATCTTCTGGCTCGGCCTGATTGTTTGTCCGGTCATCTGGGTCATCTTCGCCTTCAGCACCCTCTTTTCCTTCAAGATTAAATGGATGGTAAGTCCTCAAATGCAAAAAAAATAAGGCTGGTATCATTATTTATTTTTTCTTATTGTCAACAAATCCCATGAAAACACCAAAAACAAACCCCAGTGTTAGTCCACCTATCAGTACTTCTAGCTTCCCTAGCTTGTGTGTGGCACTCAGCCCCCAAGATGTAAGTCTTTAAAAACAATTTAGAAATATGTAGTTTAATCTTTTAAAAAGTCTCAGTAATTTCCTAAAACAGCTGGGCACTGTAGTTACTAATTAACGTTACTCAAACAGGAGGACATAGTTCATTTGTTGGGACTATTTTCAGCGGTGGATGAATCCACATTTGGTGCTCTAGGGAGTAGTTCTGGCAGCGGGACGGTTTGTGTGGGATTGAGTTAAAATAAACAAACTACAGCGTGTGTGTGTGTGTGTGTGTGTGTGTGTGTGTGTGTGTGTGTGTGTGTGTGTGTGTTGATGGTGATGAAGGAACATGTCACCCAGGGCATCAGTGTGAAATGTACTTAAAGTACCAAAAAATAAAAGTTATGTTAAAGTTAGTTATTCTGCAGAATTCAGGATCATGATTATTATCGTATTAGAATCTAATTATTAATGCATTCATGCTCACTTTAATATTGAACTTGGAGAAGTTTTGTCTAATTTTAATCACTTTATATACTGTTGGTTAGTTTGTGAATGTCTGATCACTGATATCATAGCAGATATTTAGTGTTATTGATCTGAATCTGCAAATTAACAAGTAACTAAATTTTTCAAATAAATGTAGCGGAGTAAAAATGACAATATTTGCCTCTGAAATTTAAGTATAAAATAGCAGAAAATGGAAGAACTCAAGTAAAGTACATGTACCTCAAAATTGTACTTAAGTACAGTTCTTGAGTTAATTTACTTGATTACTTTCTGCTGTGCTTTTCAGTCATTTTTGGACAACAGTAGAGCTGTGGCAGAGAGGCGTAAGATAGACTTTTTAACAGGATACAGTCATTGTTGGTTTTGGTCTTTTCATGAGGTTTGTTGACAATAAGAAAAATAAAAGAATATCACCAGACTTTTCCTTTAACAAGGTTTAACTCTGACTGTCATCCTCCACACAGCCTGTAGTGATCATGGGTCTGGTGTTGCAAGGAGCCAACCTCTACGGCTACGTGCGGTGTAAAGTAGGAGGCAAGACCAGCTTAAAGAATATGGCTACGAATTATTTCGGACGACAGTTCCTCAAACAGGTGACTTTTTTTTTTTTAGTATAACACATTGATAATTGTGTTGTTTGTCGTTGCTCCAGAAAATCTTACAAATGTCTTGTGTTTTTCATCCTCAGGCGCTGTCTAAAGAGGAGGAATCGTAGAGCGCAGCTCTTCGATTTGAACATGTTTTACATCATTCTTAACGCTATAATATATATATATTCCTTCAGCAGCAGGCGGATACAGAAACTAGGGCTGAACAATTTTGAAAAAAATATCTAATTGTGATATTGCGATATGATTTGCAATATTAGAAGGAATGATCATTTTTACATTTTTCTCATTTTAATCGAAAAACACTAAAATGATTATGGTGTGATTTTTTTTTTTTTTTTTTTTTTTTGCAGGGATCTGTACCAATCAAAGATGTTTTCTTAAATCTGTAGAACATAATGTGTAGGCCTGGACGACAATATTTAGTTTTAAATGGTAATTTGACACACATTTCACCTCCTGTGATTTGAAAATTGCAGTAGTCCGTATTGTGATTTCGATAACATTTCGATGAATTGTTCAGCCCTAACAGAAACCTTTTTTTTTCCTTTTTTTTTATCATGAATGGAATACACGTTTTTGAATTTTCTTCTTTTGTTTAGTTTTTGCCTCCTCTCCTCTGACTCTGTACCAGCTCAGAGGGTTTATAATGGCTACAGACTGGTGGCCCTTGTACTCTATTCTCTAATTAAACCCTCTAAAGACTTTAAACTAACGTCACCTGCCTGCTCAGCGTAAATGCATGACTGAGAGGGTGCAAGGGCTCCAGATGTTCAACTGCGTAGTTTTTTGATGTGTCATACAGTCTCAGAGAACCCTCGGATATCTTAGTTTGTTTACGTTGCCTCCTAACTTTAATCTTTATAATATTAAAAATGATGTTTGTGAGAGGTATTGTGCAAACATTTTTGTTTGTATAATATAGAAGGTTGTAAAGTAACAGTGTAAAGTATTCCAGGAGATTTGTAAATATGTATGTAAAGAAACAGTATGTGGAACATCTTCTTTTGTGCAAATACATTTGTAACATTTTTCCGAACAGTGTGGAAGTTTTTATTATTATTATTATTATTATTATTATTATTATTATTATTATTATTATTATTATGAGCTGTTGAACAAACGACTGAAGAAATGATATATTCTTCATTATTAGTTTGAGAACCATTCAGAGGTTTAAACAATAGAGACATCTATATCAACATCAATAGAGTGCATCTGCTTGGAGGACCACATGTACATGCAGGGTTTCAACCCAACACCACAGCAGCTGATTGAACAGAAAGCACACTGTAGAGACAGGAAGAGTAGGCTAGTACCACATGCTAACAAAGACTTCTGTCAAGCACAAATCAACTAAATGGAAATGGCAACTACAGAGTTGTTACAGCACGTTTCACAACACAAACACTACATATGGTAATAATGAATGAAAAGGTCGTTCTGCTTATTGTTCACTGTGTGCGCCGCCATATTGCTGTGACGTCAGGAATTCCGACTTGAATGACCATTCCATTGCGGTTTTCCATGTTTTCCAGCATTAACCCAACAGTTGTAAATGTATTGGGCAGTTGCAAATCAATGAGCAGATCTGCTTTATGGAAATAATTGATGGCACTGACAAATGCCATTGCGCTAACTATTGCTAACTACTCCTAAGTTAGCTAACTAACCATAAAGACAAACTGACAGACAGACAGGCCAACAAATAAAGAAACAGACACAGCTACACAGAGAAATATAACTAAGGCTATAAAGCTACAATTATGGTAAAATACAACAATGTTTATCGGTTTGCCACTCAGAAGATAAAAAGGCATTTAGTGTGTCTGCCTGGAGGATCATTGTCCTGTTTTAGAAACAGCTTAACTTCTTGAACTTTGAGCCCAAAATTAATTTATTTGACAAAAAATATATGGCAAACAGTGTGGTTAATCAACATTGTCAGGAAATGACTCAGAAGACTATGAAATATCTTAAAAATGCCAAAATACACTTGAGGGGGACTTTAAAAGACTTTTGAATCAATGTGATTAAGTACCAACTGAAACATTTCTATCAGTTATTTAATGTATAAACACTCCTGTCTGGAAAAAAGCTACATAAACTTGTGAAGAAATTAAAACTATAATCAAATTTAATTCTTCTTAATTTCAGCGACCCCAAGTGGTTTGTTTAGGCATAAACAATATCAGTATATATCAGTATATATATGATAGACCCCAAAGTATTTACACACCTCTACAAGTATTAGCGCTACTATGAGTGAGATTATTTTATTATTAGTTTAAAAACGGGATATTTTATTTGCCACAACAAACATGGCGTATATGAGGTTCCAAACGCCTTATTTTTTCCCCCACCCGCATTCTGCGAAGACCCGCCCTACCTAGCCTCTGATTGGCTAGTTCTCGTTGAATGTCAGGGTCAGAGCCAATTAAAAGCAGAGGAGGGCGGGGGGGGGGGGGGGGGGGGGGGACAAGACGGATACGGAAGAGAAGCCTCACCTTTTCGATTTCATCCATTTCATCAAGTTACACGCCGGAAGTGGAGCAATTACACCTTCAAAATAAAGGCGATCTATTTCACGCACCTAAAACGCTTTATATGTATCTGTCGGATGCAGATTCAGAAGTTAACTTTGGGACAAGCCACAGTATATATGAGGTATATTACTGATAAAATGTGAAACTCTTCAATCTTTTGGTAAGTAACAACCATGATGTTATTGTCTGTATCTGTTTTGAGGAAGATGTGTTAGTTTTTCAGCATTGGTTCGAAAATTTGTAAATAATATCAATATTCAAATATTATTATATTAATAAAACTTGTTGGGTTAGTAAAGCAGCTGCTGGGAAGTTAGTCTTGAACATCTTGTGGTATAAAATTCTAAAGCAAAGTATTTTACCTTGAAATTTTAACCGGAAACCTCCTGCCTTGTGACCGTTAACCTGCCTAGCTTGAATTCGTTGTTTAGCTATCCACAGCAGGAGCTTTGGGGCGTCGTTTTTGTGCTTTTTTTATGCTCTGAACAGGTCTGTTAACCTGTCTGAAGTGACTGGTGGCCGTCCTTTGATGGGAATTACCGGCAGGATGATTCCTACCGAGGATGCGTCCGCCAGGAAGAGGGAGATAGAGGAGAAGCTGAAGCAGGTCAGACAGACATGGCTGGACAGGAAGCAAGCATCACAAAACGAGCTTGTTTTGTTAATGTTCATCAGATTGGATAAAATCGCATGCTTAAATTGTTAAGCATGGACGAATAAATAGTCATTTATAGTTATAAGCGAAGTCATTGTTTTCCTACATTTGTGTTTCAGGAGCAAGAGACGCTGTCATTCATCAGAGAAAACCTGGAGAAGAGTGATCAGCTGACCAAGGGCATGGTACGAAAAACAAAACAGAGATACAGAATGTCCTAATCTTACGTTTACTAAACTATAAAACACGCTTATTTAATTATAGTTAGAGAATAATTCAGGCTCTGACAAGTGTCTTACACTAGCTGTTTTGCGGTGTAGATGTTTAAAAAAGGTTTCACAAATCTGCACCTTGGTTTTTAATAGTTGAAGAGTTCAATCTAGTCCAGGTTTGACAAGTCTAAGCACAGTATTGTTTTAGCTAAACCTGCTCCAATTACGCCTGGATGCACAAAAGAAAACCTGCAAAATCTCCCTCTCTGTTTTCACAAAGAAAGGTTTTATGAGTCTGAAACTTGGTTATAAACAGTCTTTAGAGTCTTTACTGTCTTTAACCCAACACATCTGTAATATAGACTTGATTTAATGCAGTTTGGAAGGTGAAAAAACAGTGAAACCTCCCTTTTTCTATTTTCACAAATAGAATAAAGGTTTCTCATATTTGAAATGAGGTTTAAAACAACCTGTCACCATGAATCCAAATCTTCTCTCCCTCAGACACTAAAAAAACCCACTACTACTAACCACGAAGAATAAAACCTCTCTTTTAAAACCATATTTTGTTCAGTTAACTGTATTTTTTTATAGATTTTATATCCCAACATGAAGATGAAAGTGCTGTTTCAAATCATTCTCCACGATGCCAAGAATAAAACTCTGGAGGCAACGTTATAAATCCTTTTTATTTATTCATTTCTTCGCCTGAAAGTAGTCAAATCTAAATGTATAACGTCTATACAACCATGGAAACAGTTTTCAGTACAGTTTAAATACCAAACAGACTATTTAGATGACATTCATTCAGAATATATTTACACTACAGGCAAATATATATTATATTCTGGTTGTAGTTCAGGATATTTTTCCATTTTTTTTTTAAACTGTGCTGATGTCATTCTCTCCCTGAAAGGTCTCCATCCTGTCCTCGTTCGAGAGCCGCCTGATGCAGCTGGAGAACTCCATCATCCCGGTTCACAAGCAGACGGAGAACCTGCAGCGGCTGCAGGAGAACGTAGACAAAACTCTGTCCTGCATGGATCACGTCATCAGCTACTACCACGTAGCCAAAGACACCGACAGGATCATCAGAGAAGGGTGAGAAGTTGAGGAGGTTTCCATGGATTTCGAGCAGATATATAAATTAAAAAAAAGGTTACATGAATCATAAAAAGGTATTTTCTGTTCCAGACCGACAGGCAGACTGGATGAGTATCTGGCTTGTATTGCAAAGATTCAGAAAGCTGTTGAATACTTTCAAGACAACAACCCCGACAGCCCCGAACTCAACACAGTGGTACAGTGTTCAACTTTATCTTTTTATATGTGTGCACAACTTTACAGTTAAGCTCCGTTCTACGGTGGCCCTGAAGTGCAAAACACAACCGCAAAAGCAGAAAACACCAACAACATTAACTTCTACGGGAAAAGGTAGTCACCTGCTATCGACAGAGCTCGTTGCTGATTGGACGGACGCACCGTCTGTCTTTTTAACAGGAAGGAGGCCGCCGTACGTTTCAGACCTGCAGCTTGTCGCAAAAATGTAACGGTTGGTCTCATGTTTGAATAAGTGCAGGATGAGTCACAACCTTCAGTATTAATATTTCTGCATCACTTTCGTCTGAATTAAACGCCGTCAGATTAACGTGAAGGCTGCAGCAGCACGACAGGTAAAACATGCAGAGAGAGAGAGAGAGATGCACCTTCTAAGATCAAAGTAATGAATGTATTATATCAGTATCTATAAAGACAATGTGATCAGTTTAATAAGCTGTGAAATTTAAAGTTGTTCTCATATCAGATCAGTGCAACCGGAGCAAAAGTGCATGAGTTAACATATGTAATGCATTTATACTATTATAATCCATTTGCACCTTTTTTAACTCACTCAGGTCACTTTTACTGCATTTATATTTAATTAAGCACTACACAGAGATATCTCATCCTGCTATATACAGTATATATTCTTATGGATATGGTTAGAATGACGCAGAATAACCACAATAATAATCTGAGCAGCACTCTCTCCCTATATTTGGATAAAGAAAGCACTCTGGATATCCGGCGCTGATCACTCAGTCAGGTTAAAAGCAGCAGTCACAGTGTAATACTGGAAGGCAGATATTGCACATTAAGAAGAACAGATGTTGCACCACAGTGCATCAGGATGTAACACCAGGATATGAATAAAGGTTTTAATAAACAAGGAAGGAAGGCGGTTGAGTGGCGGACGTAGACGACATCAGAGTCTTTATAAAACAGACAGCAGATAGAAATAACAACCTAACAAACTTGTTCTCCGATTAACAATCAGTGTCATTATCAATGAAGCTGCTGATTAATTTCTCAACTCATTGTTTTGTAATAATATGAACGTTAATAAGTTCTTAGAGCCCAAGCTGACATCTTTAAATGTCTCGTTTCATCTGATCAACATTCAAAACACAAATATATTCAGGTTGCCCTCATATATAATGATATTTATATGATATATGATGAAGCCAGCAATGTTACATAATCCATGTCTGAAAGGGGCTTTACACACTTTATCTCTTGGGAACTGTGTTATTATTATTATTATTATTATTATTATAATTATTACCATAAAAAAGTATGAAATGTTTTGTCTTTTAAGTTTGTTATTGAAAGAACAGCAAATATTTTTGTTGTTTTATTAAAAAAAACAGTGTAAATTATCGTAACACTGTAATTTACACTAAAATTAAAAGCGTAATAAATACAAAAACAGTATTTTTAAGCCTCTTTCCACTTTTATTCGGGCATAAATACAGATACAAATACAGATACTGGGCTCTCTGCACGTCCCTAAAAGGTAGTTTAGGTGTAAAAGTTTCTATATGAGCAGCATAAGAAAACAAAAAGGACTTTCCCTGAAGTGAGATTGTTGTTGTTTCGCTGCAGAAAGCGCGCTTTGAGAAGGGCAAAGAGCTGCTGGAGGCCGAGTTCCGCAGCCTCCTGACCCGCTACAGTAAACCGGTTCCCCCCATCCTCATCCTGGACGCCATCAGCGTGGACGACGAGCTGGAGGTGCAGGAGGAGGTGGTGCTGGAACACCTGCCTGAAGCCGTCCTCCAGGACATCATCTGCATCGCCGGCTGGCTGGTGGAGTACGGACGCAACCAGGGTACCGCTTTTAATTTGTTAAAAATCAGTCGCGGCCTGTGTGATGCTCTTAATTTCTCACATCCTGTCCGACGCCGCGGTGTTCTCTTCACTGCTGCTCCTCGGTGTTTCCTTCCTTTTCCACTTCCTGTCTTATGTTTCCTGTATTCCAGAGAGAGTGGTGTTTCCATGGCTACTGGTTTGTTTTTATAGTATCTGTTCTATAATTAGAGAATAGAGACATGATGCATTGTAGAAAATCATGCTAGCGTGACGTTAACGTGGAATATTCTTTACACAGCAAAATGTAATCAGTTTAATCATCACAGTGCAACATGATGTGAGTCTGTCTTGGAAGATGTTAGCTTTCCATCTCTACATGCAAATTACTTACTCAAATATACTTCAAGTATGAAATATTGATTCACAAAACATGTAACACATTACACAAGACACGATATTGTGTTAATTTGGCCACAAATTTATTCAAAGTTACAAAAATATACTTGAAACAATGTTTTTTTTTTTTCAGGCTAAGAGTCAGGCTAAATTAGCAATAAATTGGTATAAATACAATAATGTGGTTTGAATATTTCAATCCCAACTTTTTTGAATCCGCTGACACAAGTTATTGATATTCTGCACATTTCCAGCTCTATATTTATATTCTGGGGCTCTACTGGAATATCTTTGCATGATTTCCAGTTAAAAACTCCTTATTTATCTTCTACTGGTTCTTTATGCAGCCCCTCAGTTCAGCCTCTGTCTGAAACAGGCCGTCTTTAAGGCCCCGCCTCCCGATGAGCCCACTCTGTTCTGATTGGTCAGCTTTCAGGAAGCTTCCTCTGGCTCCAGAGGCTACGTAACCTAAACAGTAGTAGTCGGATTTTTACGTAATAACAACAAAGGCTACCGATGGACGACCGTTTGTGGGCGTGTGCAAACGATCTGACATCAGTTCGAGGAGGAAGTAGAGCTAGCTTTGCTAATGGAGCTTTCAGCCCTTCTGTCTTTTGACTCGAAGGCAGCATTTTTTACATATGTTAACCTCGAGTTTTGAAACTTGGACCACATTTAGCATTCAACGTCATAACTGTATATAAATGACCAAAAAAAAAAAAATCACAAAAAGCATAATATGTCCTCTTTAATGTTAATTCATGTGATTTAAATGTAAAATAAACACCTGTCATCCAGTGCTGCTGTGATCCTGAACGTCTCGTGTCTCTCCACCTGCAGATTTCATGAACGTCTACTACCAGATCAGATCCAACCAGCTGGATCGCTCCATCAAAGGCCTGAAGGATCACTTCCGTAAGAACAGCGCCTCCTCCGGGATCCTCTACTCGCCCGCCGTCCAAACCAAACGCAAGGACACGCCCACCAAAAAGGCTCCCAAGCGACCAGGTCAGCAACACACGCGCTCCCTCCAAAAGAAATCCATTATCGAACCTCTTCAGGCGGTAATCACACACTCCTGCGTACCAAGCCCTCTTTTTTTTTTTTACAGATTAATCTAATGAAGGAGCATGATTCTGCACAATGTTGATAATTAAATAATAGCAGCACCTTTCTACACACTCAGTCTGTTTGATTCGATCACCATCCAGCCACGTTATTCTGTTTCCTCCCCCACGATCTCTTTAATAATGATCCTACTCACCGTCCCTGTGATTTTTACAGTCGTCTCTAACTGTTCCTTCATCCTTTCCTCTTTCATAACTCCTATGTTGTGATGACAGTCTACATCCCAGGTAAACAGAAAGCTTTAGTGTGTGCCTCGTGCTTGCTTCTGTCCGTCGGACGCCACGTTTCACGGCAAATGAGTGACAGCATGAGAGTGTTTTTTGTTTTGTTGTTTGTAGGAGCGTAAAAAAAGCGGAGAGTGTTTTTTGTTCTGCGGAGGAGACGTCGTAGGTTATTTCCAGTATAGATGAAGGCCTCTAGTTTCACTGTGGGAACGACGGATACGGCGTGAGTTAAGCCAAAGTGAAGAGGCTGGAAAAAAATGAAGTTAATTAAAAATAACGAGCCGTGTGGGTCGTCTCCCTAGCAGCCCAATCAGCCGCCGATACCGAGAATCTCTCAGTGTAATAAAACTTTCACTCAACGCCTGCAGCTACTTACAGAAAACTGAAGAGAAACATCTTAAAAAGGAGATGGGTGATATGGATAAAGACTTTTCCTTTGAAAACTTAGAAAGTCCAACATACTGTATATAAGAATCATCAAATCCCACACAGTGTTGATGAGCTGCTTCTGTCAGATTAGTATTTTGTGGATTATTTATCAGATTCTAATTCCCCAAAAAAATGAGTCAAGATCAACTGGATTTGTAGATTCTTGAAGACTTTTATCCAAAAGGCCTCTTCAGATTTGACTTGTTAGAGGCTCTTAACGACTGTCACATGACACACTGAGGTAACTAACGAACCACACGTGACCTCAGCAAGTCTACTGAGGTAAAATACCTGCGACTCAGAGTCAGAGTCAGAGTGGAAACATCTTCAAGAATCTACTGGATGACCGAGATTCTCCACAGACAAACAACTAATTCATCGCACACGCGAAATAATAACCAAATAAGGGATTTTTAAAATAGATTGTGTCTTTTATTTACGTCATAGAAGCAGCAGGAGATGAGTTATAGAGAGATGCAGACTGTATTTCTATCATTATCCATTGAAACTGCTCCAAAAAAGTGAAAAGCAAAGTAATTAAACATGTAGCTTCAGTTTGTGTGTTGCAGACGAGCAGCGAATCCAAACACAGATTGTGTTCAGACAGAAGTAAAGACTCTCTGCCGCCTGTGGTGTTACCAGCAGTTCACCACCGTGAAACTAGAGGCTGTGGCTCCGTCACTGTGTTTGTGTCAACGAGTCGTGCAGAGTTGATTTTGTGTGCTTTGTGTGTGTGACAGGTTTCGTAATAGAAGTTTGTGTGTCGTGTTGATCAGAAACCTCTTTTTATAATCTCCTTCCTCCTGCACACCTGCACACGTCCGTTGACGTGCGCTCACAGCTTGGTCTCACTGTTGCTTGTGCTGAAATGCAATAATAACAACACTCACATGAAAAAGACAGATATCAGATGTAAACATAAGAATCAGAGGATCTGTTGCAGCTACAGGAATGAACTAATCTACGCTAAAGCTCCACTAATCGATATCTTTTTTATATCAACAATGGATCAAATGACTGCGTGCGAGATAAAAACAACCCTGCAGCTTTTTTTTTTTTTAGCTCCTTTTAGCTCAGTGTTTTGGTTTCACAACACATTTACTGTTTGGTTCAGTCTCACGGTTCTCATCAGCCGTGGAGCAGCTAAAGAGATTCATGTTCAGGAGTTGGTGGAGTAAGAATTTGTGATCTCAGCTCTTCATACGTGATTCAGTCTCACAGCGTTCCCTCCACGAATCATAGAGGAAGAACCTAAACTGTATTTTCTACCTGTTATCAAGCATCTTCAAACACACTGTTGACTGCAGTCTCGCAGATGTCTTCTATCTGCCTGGTGTGATAAAATATTTAAATCCAATTCCTAAAATGAAGATGCAAACAGCTACAGCTACAGATTTCTCTTCTTGTTATTTGCATGAGGAACATTATATGACAGAGTAAAGTAGGAAGTGCTTACATCACAAACGGGGCTGATGGAGAGCCGAGAGGAGAGCGAACACTGGATTTACAGCCATCAGGTGGTCACAAACACAATTCAGATGAGACGCTGATGTTGCTCCGTGTCTGCTGCATGTGTAAAGAGGTCATTGTCTGCTAACAGCTTTCTATAAAGTGACAGCGAGTCAGAGATGTTGCAGTGTTTCAGAGCTCTGTCGCCCCCAAGTGGCAGAAAACGAACGCAGCTTTAAATGTGCTTAAATATTTACTAACTCTCTAACAAGCCAACATGTTGTGTTATTAATATTCTGTAGATGTTTTTTTTTTTTGCCTGTTTAAACCTTGTAACAAACTGTTATGGTAATATTAGAGATAATAATGCTGGATATGACTGTTGTGATATTAATTGTGATGGCTGTTTCCTGTTTATAACTGATCTAACCTGTTTATTCTGCTCTTACATGAACACATACTGAGTGTTTTTGGCACATGTGCCCTGGTGTGTTTTCATGGTGTAGGTGTGTAGTTGCTCTGTCTCTCACCCCTGACCCCTGACCCCCGACCCCCCTCCCCCCCACCCGAAATACAAACCTCTGCTGGCTGTTGTCTCGGTGTTGGAGGGATGTGGTGTCTGTGTTTCATCACTCACTTCCTAGTTCTCCTTCTTCTTCTTCTTCTTCTTCTTCCTCCTTCTTTTTCCGTTTCTTCTCGGCTGTCTGGACCTCGCTGCTGCCGCCCCCTCCTCCTCATTCCTCCTCATCCTCCTCCTCCTCCTCCACCTCTGGACTCTCTGTCTCTGTGTTTATGGGACCAGGGACCATTCGCAAGGCTCAGAACCTTCTGAAACAGTACTCACAGCATGGGCTGGATGGGAAAAAGGGGGGCTCTAACCTCACTCCTTTGGAAGGTAACGCACCTCGGTCTTCTCTTTTGGTGTCTTTTTTTTTTATTTTCTCTCCTTCCTCGCTGACAGTACCGGTGTTATGTTGTGCTTCTCATTTACAGCAACCAGCACACATAAACCTCCTCTGTGTCACAACAGCTTTTAGACTTTGCAGATGTTTGATAGAGCAAAACTAATAAATCCTGAAGAAACAGAACGTAGCAGATATTCAGTTGGATTTGTAGTTTTCTCAACCTCATGGATAACTAGTCAAATCTAGACATGACAGCATGATGAAGATCTTTAACTTTGACTGCAAAAATTCATTTTTTTTGGAGTAAAAAATGACTTTACTTCAATGTATTGTCGCTTTAGTGGAAATTCTCCTTGCAACAAACAGGTCACCAGTGAATTATAACATGAAAACATGAAAACATGGTAAAATATCTGTACTAGAATCAATATTCTCAACATTTTTAAAAACTCACCGTTACAAATATTGATTTATCGTCTCATTTCTTCTAAATCAGTGAAGAAGTTTCGTCTTGTGAGTGTTGGTGAAACTTTTTTTTTTTAAATCCCTTTTAAAAACTAGAGATCAACAAACCAGGTTCACTGGTTTACTTTTAAACTGGAGGTGGGTGATGTTAAACTGATGGAGTTTATGAATGAAATGAATTAAAGGCTGTTGTGACATTTGTCTTGAAGCTGTAGTTTAACACACACTGACTAACTTAGATCATCAGTCACACAACCGAAGCTCTTTAGGGCACTTTCAGCCCCCCGTCACACGACTACAGTGGGTGTCCCCTTCCTCCTCCCCCCCAACCCTCCCCCCCTGCTGGGTGCTTGGTGGCGGTCAGTACAGGTGTTCCAGGTTCAGGTTTGTGTCCCACCCTCCTCCCCCCCACCCCCAGTGGGCCTAGTCACGACCCACGGTGGTTTAACTAGGCCTGTCTCCCTGCTGCCCCCCCCACCACCCCACCCAACCAGGTTACGATCACGACCTGCGGGTCAAACACCACTCTGACGCCCTGACCGAGAAGCACGGGGCCGCCGCAGGTGAGTGACGGGAACATGTGGGGGAAGAGAAGGAACATTACCACAAAATAAAAAAATAAATAAATACTAGAAATGTCACCTACTGCAGCTTTAAAACGTCTCATTTTCAGTCACAGCCTGCAGCATAAACACATAGAGATAATCACCGTCATCTCAATATATACTCAGTAACTGCTTCTTAACGACCAGCCGCAGCACCAGACAGAGCTCCTCATTCTTCAATCTCTCCGTTTCCCGTCTTGACTCGATCTTTCCTCGTGTACCTCTCAGGAAAGGACGACGTCCTGGACATCGAGATCGACTCCTACATCCACTGTATCAGTGCCTTCGTCAAGCTGGCCCAGAGCGAGTACGCCCTCCTCACTGAAATCATCCCCGAGCACCACCAGAAGAAGACCTTTGACTCCCTCATTCAGGTCAGAGATGAACGTTAATGAACACCTGTCTGACACGTGCGGCTTAAAGGAAAAAGTTCAGCACATAAAACCATTAAACTGTTAAACAGGTAACAGATACAACATGTCGATTAGTGAGATTTAAAGGTGCTGGTAGGTGTATTTTTTTGCTTCCAGTCTTTATGCTAAGCTAGGCTAACCACCTCCTGGCTCCTGGTCCGTACTTCATGAACAGACATGAGAGTTAAATTGCATTTTTTTTTTTTGTCTCCTACAGCATTTGTCCTGTGCACAAACCAAAAGGGAGAAATTTATAGGCGGTGAACAGGAACACAAACTTGCAAAGAAGCACTTTGACATTTAGGCAGCAATGACTTTATTCCTTAAGCTGATGTTTAGGTGCCTTCTTCAGAGCTTAAAAGTTAAAATCACATAGTGCTTCTCATGATTAGTAAATTGGGTGGAGTGTCCCCTTTTTAAGTCAAGCAGAATGGACTAAACATCAGTTTCTATTTGTCTCGCGTGTCCACAGGAGGCGCTGGACAACCTGATGCTGGAGGGAGACAACATCGTGTCCGCAGCTCGCAGGGCCATCATGCGTCACGACTACTCTGCCGTCCTCACCATCTTCCCCATCCTCAGACACCTGAAAATGAACAAGTCTGAGTTTGACTCAACGCTGCAGGTCTCATTATTCACACAGATCCTCCTGCTGAGGGAGTAACAGAACACGCGGAGTAGATAATAATCTTTTATTGTCTTTTATCTAATTACATTTCTTAATATTTGCTGCGTGCGCAGGGAACAGCAGCGAGCACCAAGAACAAGCTGCCGACACTCATCACCTCCATGGAAACTATCGGAGCCAAAGCGCTGGAGGAGTTTGCAGACAGCATCAAGGCAAGAAGCTCGTGTTTTAAAGGAGGCGTTCACAGTTTCTAAAGTCTGTCTTAAAACAACAGTCAGGAGCCCAAATGAACATTAAAGCTGTTTTTCTTGCTGTAATCATTCCTCCTGTTACTACTGACCATTAGAAGATCCCTTCATAATGACCTTACAATGGAAGAGATGGAGGACAAAATCTACAGTCCTCCTGTTTATCTGAAGTTAATATGAAGCTTCAGCGTCCAAATGAGTCAAATCAAGTAGATATCTTTCAACGTTACAGTCTTTTTAGTTACTTGATATGACTAACTCAGACTGCTGAAGCTGAATAGAAGCTTCACACAGACTTTTAAATGACTGTGTGGACACACTGTGGATTTTATCCTCCATCACTTCCATTGAAAACACATTTGAAGGATCTTTTAATATCCAGTATGAACAGGAGGAATGATTACAGCGAGGAAAACCTCTTTCACTGTTCATACAGACACCTGACTGCTGGTTTAAGACACTTGAAAAATTGTGAACCTGTCCTTTTAATTTGTCATCAATCATTCAGTCGTTATTGACTGAACTCTCTCTCTCTAACAGAACGACCCTGATAAGGAGTACAACATGCCCAAGGATGGAACAGTCCACGAACTGACCAGCAATGTAAGCTAACGCTCAGTTACCTCTTTGTTGCGTAACACCGGCGGATTTATTTGCTCACTCTGCACTTCAAACTTAACACCTTCCCTCGAGGACTTCGCTGTTTGTCCCTTTCTGAGGATCCAAGTGGTGGTCTCCAGGGGAACGGCTAACGGCGCCCGGCCGAGCGTCTCGGTTTAATGAATAAGCCGAGCTGATGCTTACATTCACCTCTTCTCTCCTGCAGGCCATCCTGTTCCTGCAGCAGCTGCTGGACTTCCACGAGACAGCCGGAGCCATGCTGGCCTCACAAGGTAGAGCCGCATCAACACGGCCTGTTAGCGCTTGTTAGCATAGACCTCCTGCTGTCCCCCGCTAGGCTGTAAAGGTGCTGTTTCCTTTAGTGCCAACATCAGTGGTGGTGCTGGTCGATGATCTATATTAACCTATGTTAGGTTAGGGCTTCTCTTCACCTGCATATCACACTTATTGTTCACCAGAAAATACATGGACAGTCTTGTGTTTTTCATGTTTTTAGCTCTGTTCTCCAACACGTTGGATTTGAATGGACACAGTGAGGTTAAAATGGTGACTTTCAGCTTTAATTTGAATGAACAGTGTCAGACTTGAAGCTCTTTTTTATACACAACCCCCCAAATTTTAGGACAATACAGCAGGTTAATGATCCTTAACAAACAGTTAGAGCAACCAAGTTTTTTTTCATTCATATGAACAGTGATAGTTGAGGCTAGGGATGCACGATATTATCGGCACGTCATCGGTATCGGCCGACAAAAGCTCTAAAATGAAATATCGGCTAATTCTGCCGATTATGAGAGGCTGATATGACGCCATCTCCTCCGCCGCCTGACTGTGCTTCCCTCCACGGACTGTTTCACCCTGACGGTCCCGGTGTTTCCTCCGCAGGCTGCACTTCACTCAAGCTGCCCGTCAGACCTGCTGCTTCTTCCCACTTTAACCCGAATAACAAACCGGGGCTCGGTGCTCCACATGGAGAGCCGGGGCTAACGTTAGCTGGGAGGCTAGCTGGCTGTGCTTCCTTCCGGTCATGCTGCGGCTAATGCTCCGCTAGCCTCCCAGCTAAGGTTAGCGGCGGCTCTCCATGTGGATCCAACTGGACCACGGAGCCCCGGTTTGTTATTCGGGTTAAAGTGGGAAGAAGCAGCAGGTCTGACGGGCAGCTTGAGTGAAGTGGAGCCTGCGGAGGAAACACCGGGACCGTCAGGGTGAAACAGTCCATCGAGGTGCTGCGGTGTTCGGCTGCACAGATAGGAAACACCTCGGCTGACAGGATGTACCACTCTGATTGAAAAATAAAAAAAACCAGCGTATTAGGTGCATTACCGCCACCTTCTGCTCCGGAGTGTGGACCAGAGATTAAATCCTACACATTAATCCTGTCTGTCTAATAAACTCAAAGAAAACTCTACTGCTGCTCCCACTTGGCAGGTTCATTACAGTTTTAATGCTGAGCTCCTGAACTCCAGTCTTCCTCAGTTCTTCCTTCATATATTGTCTTTCTTGATCATAGTTAGTACAATCAGTGCTTGCATGCATAATAGTCTCCTAAGTCAGCTGGGAAAAATATGCGCATATATCGGCAATCGGCCACAATGAGTTGGAAATATCGGCAAAAAATCCAACACTGTGCATCCCTAGTTGAGGCGTTTTGGCTCATGGAACATCTGATGTGGGTGCACATTTAAACACAGCATCTTAAGGACCAATCCAGAAATGTATTAATTGCAATCAAAGATGCTTGGATGATGGATGGTGGAGGATTTTTTTTTTATATATATAAAAAGAAAACACCAGCAATAAACAAAGAACTGAATAAATAAAGTAAATTAGGTACACTACCTGCTCAGCACCAAACAGCAAACAGACACAGTTAGCTGTAGACTAGCTGGTGAACATAGTGGAGCATTTAGCAGATAAAGAGCCAGATATTTCCCTCAGGAGTTGGTAGAGAGTGAATATTGGACTTACATTCACCAGATGGACAGAAACACGACTCCACATGAATGATAATGTTGCTCCGTAACTGCTGGATGCGTTGACTCTTTGTACTAGCTGTGCGATCGTTAGCTTGATTAGATGTCAATAGCATGCTAACATTTAACAAAACGTTTAGCATGTCAGCATTCATGTATAACTAAGCAACCGCTTGCTTGAAATGTTTGCCGTATTAACTTTATGTTATTGTTGTGTCGTGCCCCCAAGTGGCCAAAAAAGTCAAGTTATTGTTGCTTTAAGCTCATGTTCATGTTGTCATTTCAAATCCAAAGTGCTGGAGCTAAAAACCAGAAAACACGTCCCTGTATTTATGCAAAAATCAATCCACATACAGATGAGTAGATCACTGATACTGATGTATGAGGTGGACAGATGATCACATTGTTCCAGTCTTGACCCAGTCACGTGGATGTCTCACCACTCAGGAGCTAATTCACGAGCGCTGTGTGTGTCCCAGTCTAACAATCTAACACCATTATAGGTCTCCTAGTTTCTCTCCTCATTCATTCTATATCTGTGATTTCCTCTAATGTGTTTTTCACCCTCACCCCCCCGCTCTGCTGCTGCCTTTCCTCTTTTCCAGCCATGTGCAGCTTCAAAATTGCTCTCTCTCTCTCTCTCTCTCTCTCTCTCTCTCTCTCTCTCTCTCTCTCTCTCTCTCCTCTGTCAGACGGAGCTTTCATGACGCACTTCTGTCCGCCACGTGTTCACATTCAGGGGCTGGGACATTTTTTTTAAAAAAAAGATCTACACGTTTGTTTAGATTAAAGTGGATTTGTTATGAGTTTAAATCCAACCAGCACTCATTTGTGGGTTATAAATTAGCATTTGAAGGTCTGCGGCTCCCTCCTGATCCCCCGCCCGCCCCCCGATGATGGCGGCTTCGCTTTCCCTCCTTTCATTGTTCTTTCAAACCCTCAACCGCTCGCCGCCTGGCTGACCACTGTGTGTGCTACTTGGCTTACTCTGCACTAACAAATCTTTTCTAACCTTTTGCACTTGTGCCTCTTTCTCTTTCTCTTTCTCTTCTGCCTTGCCCTCGGCCCCTTAGTACTGGGGGACACTTACAATATACCTTTAGACCCCCGAGGTAAGCAAAAGACCGTGCGTTAGGCCCCTGATGAGTCCGATTCTGAATGTTTTGTCGTGAATGTTTTTTTGTTGCTGATCCTTGAAACTGTAATTGCAGCTAATTAATGCAAAGTGACAGGAGAGGAGTGTGATAATGTGACGCTCGTCTGTGATGTGCATGTGCTCAAGTGCGAGTCGAAAGAAAAGTACTTTTACGTGTTACCATGGCAACCCATGTGCTTCCACTGTAATGAGTACTTAAGAGTCAAAAGGGGAGTTTTCAGCTGATGATGTAGATTTAATCTAATATAAAAATGAGCTCAAACGAACTATTGTGTGTTATTGAATGAATTTAAAGGAGACGACGCGTTTCAACACATTCCGTATTTTTTCCAGAAACCAGTTCGGCGAGCAGCTACACTTCCGACTTCAACAAGAGGCTCCTCAGCACTTACATCTGTACGTATCTGTACGAGCAAACCCCATGACATTCCCCTCTTTTTTTTTTTCTTTTTTTTTTATTAGTACGTTTTTAAAAAAAAAGTATTCGTGTTGACGCTCCACTTCGTCCCGTGCAGGTAAGGTTTTGGGGAACTTGCAGCTCAACCTGCTCAGCAAATCCAAAGTGTACGAGGATTCAGCTCTGAGCGCCATTTTCCTGCACAACAACTACAACTACATCCTCAAGTCGCTGGAAAAGTGAGCAACATCTAATTAATAAGATAATAATCAATTTATTACAGTTTTTAAAGACCATATGGTATCACAATTTGCAAATTTGAGGTTTTTCATTGTTTTTTTGTTGCCATTAGTTTATGGATACAGTAGAAATGAGTCGTGTCATCTATCACAGTGAACGTCAAGGATGCACCGGTGTTGCTTGGTAACCGGGTTTACGTGCAGATTGATTTTAAAGCCGAGTCCTTCTTTTGTTCGCTGTGATGGATTACACAAACCTTTTGAAGTCTAAAACATGTGTTATCTTTTTTTTAAAAGCGAGCGTATGAATCCGTAATGTTCAGTCTCACCTCTGCGCGTCTTCAGGTCCGAGCTGATCCAGCTGGTGACCGTGACCCAGAAGAAAGCGGAGAACTCCTACAGAGAGCTGATAGAGCAGCAGATCCAGGTGTACCGGAGCAGCTGGGTGAAAGTCATCGAGCACCTGACAGACAGGAACATGCCCGTCTTCCAACCTGGCACCAAGGTCCGAATTTTAATCCCTTTCGCTCTTAAAGAAGCAGCAGACTGTCCACAAACTTTGGTGCACAAGTGTTAACTTTAACATCGCTGTAAGATTTTTGACGCTGAGGGAAATATTCATACTGTGACAAGTTTTGCAGAGGCCCAGACGGGGCTGTTTGACCTGTAGGTCAGTCCATAAATACTTTAGGACATAGAGTTTCACTGATAATAACCTGGATCATTATGTCATATAAGGACGGAGTTCAAAAGCATTTTATATGAAATAGTGAATCCAATTATTTTCACTTTTTCAGCAATTCCAAAGTGAATCGATTTAAATTGAATTTGCAAGTAAAAAGGCTGAAATAACTACAACTCATAGATGTTAAAACATCTCTTGTTGGCAGTTTTTAGTGGCAGTGAGCAGCATCATGTATGAAACTATAGGACTGATGGTGAAAATGGGAAAGATTTGTTTACAACTTGTGAGCGATCACGTCATCTGACAACTGAAGACGGTTGGTTGAATGATGGTTAAGATACTGTGTATTGACAACATAACACTATAATCAGAAACTTTGGGTTTTATCACCATAAACGATGGACGTCGGCTGATGTCTGTGTTTGTACTTCTGTGTCATGAAGCATCATGTCGGACACATCAGGACTTTCAGAAAAGTCTCAGATGTAATTATTATGACTTGGAAGTTGGTGCGAAAACTATTAATAACTATTAATAACTCTCATAATTGCTAAAAACAACAAGCTGCTCGCTTTATGTTTCCCTCTGCTCTCTCTCCTAATAAGAAAAAAAGTGAGGAGAGAAAACATCATCCGTTAAAGATCCGTTAGCTTAACGAATCTATTCTGCAAACCGGGAACCAGAGCAGCCAATCAGAACTCATCCCTGATGTCATACTCAAAAAATATCCACATGATCGTCATACAGATGTTTAATTTGTACTAAAGCGTGAATAATGAAGTTATAAAATCCAGAAACAGATCTGGCAACTGAATGTAACACGTTTCAAAAGTATCTTTTAAGTATTAAATCTATAAAAAGATGTTTCATATTCAGGTCTGGAGAGTCTCACCGTTAATCTTTTTGGCTTTTCCGTCCTGAATGTTTCCGTGGAAACTGTGTAACTGAAATCTTTTCTTTCTTCAGCTGAAAGATAAAGAGCGGCAAGTAATCAAAGACAAATTCAAGGTGAGGTTTTGGCACCACACATTCAAATATCTTTGAACATACCGAGTCCTGGAAACATGTAGCATGTCTCTGTGTGTGTGTGTGCCTCTCAGGGTTTTAATGACGGGTTGGAGGAGTTGTGTAAGATCCAGAAGGGATGGGCGATCCCCGACAAAGAGCAACGAGACTTCATCCGTCAGGGTCAGAAGAAGGTGGTGTCTGATGCGTACAGGGCGTTCCTGCACAGGTGAGACCGACGCTGCTGGAAACATTACGGAGATAAAACGGGTTCATGAATGTCAGCAGTGTGTTTACAGTGTCTGTAAGTTATATAACTAATACAACATTTAAAAAAAAATAATTATTCCACATTAAAATATGTAAAAACAACTAGACCTTCAAACTCAGAGAAATCTGTAATTTAATCAAAGTAACGGACCGTTTCATTTGGTCGCCTGTCGATGACGTCATACCTCCTCTACCAAAGAGTAAACACGCACCAGATGCATACGGCGGCGCTGTGTTTGTCCGCCACAATGGCGTCTACCAAAGAGTAACTTACACACATACAAGATAATACATCGGCGTTGTGGTTGTTCCACATTTTCATGATAAATTTAGGTGGTTTTTAACTATATCTTTTAGCCGCAAGAAGGATTTTAGTCATTGGACGTCTGGATCTTAAGTTATCAGAGAAATAAACTGGACAAACGTTAGCAGCAGCTCGGCTAACAGCCCCTCCAGGAAGTCCGGTGGTCACCAAACATCTTTGGAGAAATATTGATTTTTTTTTTTAGGTGAAACAGCTTTAATTAGTATTTTAATGATTTTAATCTGCGTGTATGTTTGTTTTTGGAGAGGAGGAGACCTCTGCGGATAAAAACATCCTGAACGATGAACACTGTTATTGTTTTGATTGAGACTCCTAGTGGCTGAAATTACATATTGTGCGTTTAACACTGACAAGAATTTATCTTCAGAGTTGTTCTTTCACAGGTCAGTAATAGAAATATAAATGATAAATATATGTTAAATGATGCTGAAATGCTGGATTAACTTTGAGTAAATCAGATGTTAATAGATTAATAGTTGAAGTCACTTATGAAGAAAAACAATAAATATTCTCTAGTTCCTGTTTTTATAGAAATGGAATATTAGTTAGTTGGACTAAAAAATATGAAGATGGCACCTTTTGATTTTGGGGGATTTAATGGACCAAACAATTAGTCTCATCATTAGATTGATAATAATCACATGACATGTTGACGTCAGTCTTCGTTCTTCTGTGTTTTCCCTCCAGATGTGCCAACATCTCTTTCACCAAGAACCCGGAGAAGTATCACAAGTATCGACCGGAGGAAGTGGAGGAGATGATTGAAAAGTTGTTCGATACGTCCGCCTGAGCTGCACTTTGTTCAGACCCAAACTCATGTCCCCCCCCCCACCCACCCCCACCCCCCACCCCTTCAGCCTCCCTCCGTACAAAACACAAGCTCCTTTAACAACAGAGACGCTCTCCTCACTCACACTACTGTTACCCTCGTCGTGTCTGATGAACGTTTTGTACAAAGATATGAACGTGATGTATTTATGTAATTTAGCTGTTCCAGATGAACATTTCAAGAAAATAAATAAAATAAAATAAAATAAAGGGAACTCTGTGAAGCATCGCGTTTCATTATTTGTTTTGTTGACGAGTTACACAACAGATATGAAAAATAACAGACGGAGCTGAGTGTTTGTTATCCGCTTCAGAAGGTTCGGATTCATAATTAGATGTTTATTAGCACACAGGAGCTTGTGTTTGAATAAATAACATCAGGAAAAAATCTTTTTGTTTTGTGCAACAACAAAAAAAAAAAAACCAGGTCACCAGTCGTCTACATCCTGATGAGCGTTCAAGTGTTTTATGAAACGCTCCGGCTCTGTTCGGTAAGACGTCCTCAACAGATGTGATGTTTTGCTGTTGTCAAGTAACACTTGTCACCGAGCGTTTCGGAGCAGACTGTGTTTGGTTTTCATTTACATAACTTAACCACAGTCAGATGTTACGTGGGCAGAGCTCGACGGTGTGTCTGCATGGAAAAAGACTGACTGCTATAATCAATATTTTTATATTAATTGGTCAAATGAGCAGCGCATCGCATCAGTGTAAGAGACCTACAACCTGTGATTACATTACAGTTCATCCCAGTAACCCTCTGTTACTGGGACAGTTTGAAGGTCAGCTTTAGAAATTGTTAAATTCTATTTTCACAACAAGTGTTTTTAATTAGGATCTTAGCTGGAAGTCATGTTGAATCGTTAACCGCAGTGTGAGGTATGAACAAGCCATAAAACAGAACGACTTGAAAGAATTTTGTAAATTACTTCAAGCTTCAGAATTTTTCATATTTAAAGTGGTTTTTGACTCTAATCCACAAGTCATTAACCTCAGTGTTAGCTTGTTGTCCTTCGCTGTTATTAGTAGCAAAATTATTGCTTTGCAGCAGTGAAATACAAAACAGGACGGACGTTAGGAGATTTGTTTTTACTACTAACATTATGAGTCTTAAGCCTTTTCACTAACATTTTCTTGTTCAGTATTGCTATTAAATGCAATATAGTGTCAATAAGTGTCATTGCGTTGGAGTTGTAGATAGTCAAAATATTAACTGCATTATGTCTCTGGTCTTACTGGTAGTTTGATGGAGGGTCGATACCAGTTTGGTCTCTGATGTCAGAAAAGAGAAGTCAAAAAAAATATATAAGTTAAATGCAGTAGAGATGCTAACTACTCCTCAAAAAAGCCATTATTTCAGGTTTCAGTGTAAAATTTCACACCCAGACAAGAGGATAATTCTACCTGAAACACAGATTATTGTTCTCAGCTTCAATAAAAAATATAAATATGAGAAATCTATGTGATTCAAACCTGCACAAACAGAAAAAATACACTCTGCAAACACTGATTAATGAATCTGTCAGATGTTATTCCTCACGCAAGGGTAATGCAGGTTAATGTAGCTCATATCCTCCTGACAGCCCGTTAGGTCATTATCACTGTACAGTAAAACTCAGTCTGTCAGTTTTCTGGGTTCTTGTTTGTTTATTCTGTGATTGTTTCCCCGGAAACCCAGTGTGACACACCCACAGTATGTAAACCCTGAAGTCAGGAATCTTCACGTCTGCAAAACAACAGAAAACTGTCCTCTGAATGAACTCGACCGCTGTGCTTCTGTCAACCTTTGAAGACATTATTCTGTTATATCATGTATCAGGCAGCAGCTCGACAGTGTAATCTCTATGAAAGATCTCATAAAGAATCCACTCGACCTTCACGGCTCTGTGAAAATACAACATGGAAGGGTCGTAACATGTTTCTAAAGCACACGCCGGGAGACGAGTTGTGTAACAAGCATGATGATTTTATTATTCCAGTGACAATAATACCGTCTGCATGCAAAACACAGAGGAAAGTTTACTTGTACAGCTCACATTACAGCAACAAATCACTTTTTATGCTCTCAGACATGATGGCAGAGCGTCAGCTGCACAGCCAGTCACAAAATATAATCTGCCAAAACATCACTTAAACAACACTGAGGCTCTTTAAATGACGAAACCCTCCAGAGACAATAAATTATCATGCAGCACATTTTCAGTAGAGATAACACTGAAGTACTGAAGTATCTGTACAAGATGCAGAATCAGCAACACAACAGACGTATATTCGGATATCCAAAAAAAAAAAATGTTTTCAGTCCACCCACAAACTCTTCAGGCAGCTTCCTGCACAAATTCTGCACCACCGACCCTCCTCATGTACGATTCATCTCATTTTCAATCTAAAAAACATCAAATCATCTGCAAACTTGCTCTCTGTTCAAACCTTTTGGGCGACGGTGGCGTGAATCAGGCAAAGTAGCTCTTCATCGCCATTTAAATTGCTTTGTGTGTTTTTTTGTATTTTGCAGCTCTGTTGTTTTGTTGCCTTCTTACTTCTTTTGATTTAATTTGTCAACATTGTGTTTAATTTATATTTCATCTCACTCTGAGCTATACATTTTCCTGGCTTTATTATTTTTGTAAAGCACTTAGTAGTAGTAGTAGTAGTAGGAGTGTGCCCGAATACAAATACATTATTCGGCAAAGCACAAATAGTGGGTTTTATACAAATATTTGTTTCATACAAATATTTTAAAAGTGATTAGTTGGGGGTGTTCCCCAGAGATAAAGCTGAACTACTGACACAAGCAAAGTGGTCCCAACAGACTCTCCATCACCTGTTGTTCCTCTTCTCCTTTCCACAAAGTTAGGTTGTAAAAAATAGGCAATAAATGAAAAATGCAAAGCAAGAATCACCTTTGAAGTTCTACTACATGTTACAGGCTGTGCTGTCTGTGTGTTATGGGTGTATAAACAGGTAGAGGTCTGTCTGCAATGAGGTGATGAGTAAAGTTTTATCTCAGTAGTCAGCGCAGTCGTCTATGATCTGGAGACTCCAGTTAGAGACCCGATGTGTGGACCTCCTTCATAAGGTAGTTTATTCATGAACACTTATTGTAACACTTTAATTTTCTAAAATTAAAAGTGTCATAAAAACAAAAACAGGATTTTTAAGCCTCTTTCCACTTTTATTCAAATACAAATAATTTTGCTGCCTCAACAAATACAGATACAAATACAAATACTGGGATCTCTGCACATCCTTAGTTTGCAACTTGTTTTTTTTTAAAAAACAACTACATGAAACTGTTTTATAAGATTTTTGATTTATACATCAGACAGACATAAAAAAAAAAAGTGGCAATCGTCATTATTCTTTTTTTTTAGACACTAATAAAAAGATAAGCTCATGACACTCAAAGGTAACTAATTTAAATGGCTCGGGGGGCCGCATCTCGCAAAGCTCCGCAGAACATGTTCAAACTTGATTTGACTGCCATTTTTCACGCTGCAAAATGTCAGTTAAATCCACAAACCTCCAGCCATCCGAGCCCCCCCCCCCCCTACCTTTGACCTCCGACTCTCGAGTGAGAACAAGAGGGGACAGAACACGCCCGCTACCACTAACACTACATTTAACCCCGCAGCTTTTAGGAGCAAGATACCGTCAACTTTACAATACGACGTCGTCAGACCAAAACGAGGTCTGACATTGAAGCAGTTGGAGCAGAGTTAAGAGTTTAAAACCATTGCATCTGAACTGGTGGCGTTAAGTGACACAGTTGGAGAGATGGAGTCGTTTAAATGTCTAAATACCTGACGTAACGCTCCGCAACACTGCCTGTGTGTCTTCTACTGAGCGTTAAACGATGTACAGCTGAAGCTGATGGGAATGTTATTAGTTTTGCAGATATTTGGTCATTAAAGTATTGGAGAAATGGACATTGACCTGATATGGAATTGGACACCATGGATATCTACACCAAACATTGAAAACAAACTTTTTGTCACATTTTTCATTGTGTCACTATTTGCACATGAAGTAAATGGATTCTTTTTTGCATCTTAAGAGCCTTTTCTACTACAAATCTTTTTGTTTAATTTGGCCGCACGCACCTGACACTATCTTTTCAAAAGCCTGGATTCAAGAGCACAAATCCTGCTACGATTCTTTGACGTCTCACTAAAAGACAAACATGTCGACCTCAAAGGATCACAGAAGTCAGGAGGCTTCATTTCATAGTAATCCGTAATCCTGGACCAACGATAGCTTCACGTCGTTTTAACTGTGTCAAATACAAGAGATAAAGGTTTTCATTCATCTCTTTCCTCTGTCGTGGTCCGAGGTGGTCAATAATTCAGTGGTGGCAGCCCTGCAGCCTTTCTTCGTCCTGAGGTCTTCCTCATGTCGGTCTTCATACTTTCCAAACAGATGATTGTTTTTTACTCTGGTGAAATTAATACTGTTGGGATTTCATGTCATCTAAAGACAGTTTCTGGGTATTGTCAGTTCATAATGCTCAGTTGGCTCTTCCTCTTCGTCCTCCAGTCCGGTCGGAGGCTTCCGTCTCTAGTTGGACGTCTCCACGCTGCTGACCGTGTTCACCGCCTGGATGACATGCACTTTGGTGACCTCCCTCCTTCTCAACGAGCAGCTGAAAACCTTCCTGAAGCCTTTGCGGAAATGCTTGGAGACGAGCGCGTAGACGATGGGGTTGAGGCAGGAGTTGGCGTAAGCCACCAGGTGGGAGAGGATGCGGAGGACGTAGGTGGTGTGGTTGAGGGGGAAGCGTCCGAACCACATGCAGAGGATGACCAGGTGATGGGGGAGCCAGCAAAGGCAGAAGAGGGCGGCGACGATGATGATCATCTTGGTGACTTTACGCTTGGCCCGCCTCGACTCGGACATGTCCTTCACAGGGTCCACGCTGGTCCACAGGTACCTGATGGTGCGAGCGTAGGTGACGCTGAGCACCAGGACGGGGATGAGGTAGCCAAAGATGAAGGTGCAAACGTCCATTATGATGCGTGGTTTGGACTCCCAGGCGGGGATACACACCACAGCGCCGGACAGGTCCATCTGTCTGTAGTAGCTGAGATACGGTCCGGAGAAAACCAGGGCCAAACCCCAAACCAGACCGATGGAGGTGAGGGCGTTCTTTGGTGTTCTCATCTCCCTGGAGCGGAGAGGGTAGCAGATGGCCAAATACCTGTAAGATCAGAGGAAGGACGTGATCCAGATGTTCATTTCTTTAAAAGCAACACAACAGGCCTGAGAACCTGAGAACTTTACAAAGAAATATAAAATACAGTTAAATGATTAAAACAAAAATAAATAGATGAGTAACAGGATTCCCTCCAGACATGTAATAAGACATAAAAACGCTCAGAACAATAATGTGTGTCTGATATGGTTTCCCACCATAAAAAAAAGTATAATTACCACTTTAAAATCCTTAAAATGACGTCTCCTCCTTTTCTCTCGTTACACAATCCAGAATCTCTGAATATGTAAATATTTTCATTGTAAAAGTTTTAACTGCTGGACATAAATTGTCTCCTACTTCATTTAAAAATCCATTCTCAGTGTTTGTGCACTGACGGCTTCAAGTTTCCACACTGAATATTTGATCTAGATTGGCTCCAAACTAGTCGTGATGTCACAAATCCTGGTTATACGTGTGTGTGTGAGAAACTTTGAGAACAACATCCAACTGAAGGAAGAAGAGGAAAAACATTTTTGACTGGCGGAGGACTTTAACAATGATAAATATGGATGCTAATGCTAGTTTGACACTGATAATGCTAAAGATGTATATTAATGGGTTAGAGCTTCGCTGCTTTACACTCTTTTTACTCCTGTGAAAGACTGAATCTCTTAATACAGACTTGCATCCCCGTTTTTTTCCATACTGTTATTTTGCTTTCTCGTTCTATTCTGTGCACACATGTACTGCATGTCCCTCCTCTGTTTGTTTTAGGGAGTGTTTACTTATTTGAATCCAGGCTCTACAGATAGAGGATGTTGTATTACTGTACAGATTTGAGATCTTGTCAGGAGCTCGATGTTTCGGTGTCGGTCTTATTCTTATCTTCCACCTTTTTAAGCACAGGACGGTAGAAGTGCTGCTGTTTTTACTCTTTTCTTATATAGGTATAATTATTTTTTTTTTATCTAATTCAATATTCAATTTTTCTGCCCTTGAGTATTGATTGATGTGATGTGAGGAGGACCAGGATGGGAGCTGAGCAGGAGGAGGTGAGTGACAAGTGTTTGTTAACGCTGCCTGACTGTGTTGTTTGACTTGAACATACCAGGACATGAACCGAGCTGCCGGTGATGGGTTTGTCTGAGAGTCTGGATCTTTGTTTTTAGGGTTTTGTAAATCACTGATGGAATGAGGGAACACGTTGAAAATCTGGTCTTTAGGAACGAGACAGAAATATGATATGATTTATAGATTACAGACACAAAAACACAAATCTGATCTGATTTCCTATATTTCTCCAGGTGGCTCATTCTCACTTGTTTATTCTGTTTTAATATATTTAGTTATTGTCATTTTTTTGCTTTTTAATTGTGTTTTGGCTGAACTGCCTCAGTATCTGTCTGTCTTAAACAACAATGCCCTTGTTTGGTATTAATTTAGTGTCAATCCAATAAACATTTAAAGTATTTTTTTCTTTGATTGTGCAGCCTGCAGCTCGCAGGTTACTTGTAGGAATACTTCATTACGCACCTGTCCAGGGAAACAGCTGCCAGGGTGAAGATGCTGGCGTACATGGTGAGAAAAATGACGAAGTGAACGACTTTACAGACCACAGGACCGAACACCCATCCATCCAGAGTGTAGATGGTGGCTTGAAAAGGCACACAGAACACAATAAAGCAGAGATCTGCAATCGCGAGGTTGAGGATGAACAGGTTGGTGGTTTTGGTGTTCATCTGTCCGTTGCGGAACAGAACAGCGAGGACCAGAGAGTTTCCAACTGTGCCGACCAGGAAAATGAGCGAAAACGTCAAAGAAATCACCACAGACTCTGCTTTCCAAGAAGAGGAGTTGGTGGAAGATAAATTCATCTTCATGTTGTATTCATTCATAATTCACACGGTGGGGATTTTTTTTTTTTGTGTCTGTCCGACGACATTAACGCGCGGCTCGCGGAGACGCGCGCCTCGTTTGCGCGCAACATTTCCATATCCAGACGCAGCGAAAGAGCCGGAAAATCCTTGTAATCCAACTGTGATACATCTACTGCGCTGCCGTGCAAGAGGCTTTGAAAAAGACTGATTATCATTCTCTCTCTCTCTCGCTCCCAACCTCTCTCTGTCTCAGATAAATGGCGCTAACTGAAGGAACACGGAAGGGTAATCGCAGTTTTGGTGCTTTTGAATAAAACTATTTTCTGTTTGCACATTAAAATTGATTTGATTTGGGAAAAAAAAAAAAACCCACATTTAACCTACATAATCTCAAATACAGCTGAAATACAAAGTGAATAAACGCTTGTGCAGGAGAAGAATGAAGCTGAAAGTTTATATAAAGTTTTCTGCTAAAAACACAAGAGAAGATAAACAGAATTGCTGTGAATAATGAGGATGGAAAGGCTGCTACAAAATGAAGAAAAAAGAAAAAGTAAATAGATATAAATATATACTGTACCTACACTACCTGTCAAAAGTTTTAGAACACTTCCATTTTTCCTGTTTTCATTGAAATTTACATTTAATTTCTCAATATACAAACAAATGACTCAAACAAAAGTTCTTCCCAACTCTGTTGTAGAAGTTAAATGTGTTGCAGGTTGCTTTGCTTTCACTCTTCTGTCCAGTTCATCTCAAACCAGCTGCTTGATCTGAATCAGAGCGTCTTGTTCTTTTATTCTAAGGAGTGTTTTGGGTCATTATCTCGCTGTAGGATGCTGTGGTCGCCCAGGATGAAAGTTACCAACTCTGGATCCAGCAAAAGAGTCTCAGACCATCAGACTTCCTCCTCCAGGGTTTATACTAGGGACGTGCAGAGATCCCAGTATTTGTATTTGTATTTAAATAAAAGTGGAAAGAGGTTTAAAAATCCTGTTTTTGTTTTTATGACACTTTTAATTTTAGAAAATTAAAGTTACAATAAGTGCTCATGAATAAACTATCTTATGAAGGAGGTCCGCACACCAGGTATTGAACTGGAGTCTCCAGATCATAGACGACTGCGCTGACTACTGAGATAAAACTTTACTCATCACCTCACTGCAGACAGACCTCTACCTATTTATACACCCATAACACACAGACAGCACAGTGTTTAACATGTAGTAGAACTTCAAAGGTGATTCTTGCTTTGCATTTTTCATTTATTGCCTATTTTTTACAACCTAACTTTGTGGAAAGGAGAAGAGGAACAACAGGTGATGGAGAGTCTGTTGGGACCACTTTGCTTGTGTCAGTAGCTCAGCTTTATCTCTGGGGAACACCCCCAACTAATCACTTTTTAATTATTTGTATGAAACAAATATTTGTATAAAACCCACTATTTGTGCTTTGCCGAATAATGTATTTGTATTCGGGCACACCCCTACTTTATACAGACAGAAAGTTGATGAGCAAAAGTTTGGACACATGTAGGAATCATGTGCATCAACTTTTAAGGCTTCAGTTAATCCACTGCTGCAGAAAACATTAGGTTTTCTTTTGTTTTATTTTTACATAATTTTTCAGTTTGTAGTAACCGAAACGTTTTTTGTTTTTTTGTTTTTTTTTTAATCTCTGGCAGTTGAATTCTTACTTGTGCACCATTTAAGGTTACTGACTGGATTTGAACAGTTAAACTTGAAATAAAAGTGAAATAATGGGGGTGTTAAAACTTTTGACTAGTAGTGTAAAAGCATCATATAAATAATCAAATATTTTTCATGCCAGTTGTTGAACAGTCAACACTGTACTTGATGAGTTATTAATATTTGTTTAAGATGTTTTTCTTGTTTTGTTTTTTAAAAGTAAACAAAGTGATGGACAATATGCAGGTTTTTACTGTGTATCTAAATGAAAATTACAAAATCACATTACTGGAAGTTAAAGGAAGATGAAAATGTTGAGATTGTCCAGTAGAATATGAATAAATGAAATGTTCACACTGAAATAAAATTGTGTTTAAAACAAAACAAAACATACAAGTCTGTAGTTTGTTGATACTAAAGGCTGATGATTTATGACAATGAGAAGACGAAACTATACACAGTTTATTAAGATTTGAGGAATATGTAAAAAAAAAAACAACTTAATTATTCAGGAATAAGTAGAAACTATAATATGCATCATACAAGACATACAGTAAAGTACAAAGAACAATGTTTTCTTATGATCTGGTCACAATAAAACTCCAGAGACACATTCTTAATGCTGATATTAGGATATTATTATACTCTTAATAATTATTTTGGATTTCATTGTCTTATGGACAGCAGCAATGATTCAGATGTTTCGCTGGTTGACTCTCTGGTTGTTTCATGTCTGCTGAGAGCAGCCTGCCCTCCTGAGTTCATACTCAACCACTGCAGCGTCGGTGGAAATAATAAATAAATACTGTGTGTCAGAGGTTATTTCCCTCCCTTGTGAATGACACTGAGTACTATTATTTTTAATTCTTGTGTGAAAATACTTAAGTATTAATAGCAAAAGGTGTATAATTAAATTCTTACAGGAGTTTTACTGTACTGGCAGTATGTTTACTGTGTGGTACATAATGTTTTATAATCAAATTTAAATTTTCTTTGTCTGTATAAATATTTAATGAAAAGTCATCCAATAGTTGTTGAGATATTTCAGTCATCTACATCTATGGAGCTATGCAGCTAGAGTTGCTTTAAAATAAAAAAAATGAATAAAAAAAGATACAGAAATGTGCAAAGTTTAAAGGAACTGAGTTTTGAAAGGGAAGTGAAACTTATTTCAGCGAGTGAAGGTGTTTGAACTGGAGTTACTACGGTTACATGGTGGTTGCTTCAATTTCAAATGAGAGGAAAGCAGCATTTCACTCTATGTGACACTGCAACACTTCAACTTCCATTACTGAAGGTTTATCCTGATGATGAGGAGGATATGAAGACAGATTACAGGCCGTCTCGTGATGCCATCGACAATCTGATGACTGGAAACCTCAACTGGAGATTGTGGTGTGTGGGCGTGAGTGTGAGTGTGAGTGTCCCGTGCATCTGCTGTTCCAAAAACAAGCATCTTCTGTTCTCTTCATAAGGTTGCTGATAAAATAGTAGACATGAGGACGCATTGCATCCATTTCCCAAACACTCATGAGCTGGATCACAGTTGGAGAATGAGGCATTCAGAAAACGTGTGGGTGCTGTTGACGGGTGCTACCAACCGCCTCCGGTGACCACGTTAACAGAAAACTATCTCATCTCACTGAGCTCCAAGCTGTTTATGACAGCGGAGGCAAGTTCTTGGAAACCTTGTACTGGCTACCCAGGATCAGTGCGTGACACCAGAGTGCTCAAAAACAGCCCACAAATCACCCGCACCCTCCTGTGGGTTATTTCATTGTAGAGGATGTCATCGAGAGGACCTTTGGAAAATGATGAAAACATCTTCGAGGCCCTGGAGGTCGACCCTACATCTGTCTCTGTCATTATCACCCGCTGTGCAGCATCCATCAGCTGCTGGACCACGACTACTTATCAAGTCACATTAAACACAGCAGTTTCTTTCTTTAGAAGATGATAATAAAATAATAAGTAACAAAAAAATACATCTCAGCCAGAGACAATCTTATTAGAAAATCACAACAAAAATATTTATATATATTATTTATATTTACATCTTGTCAACTGTTCTCTGGATAATTCCAAGCCTCCGTTTAATATTACCTCCACTGAAGGATCTCTCTGACGTTGGCGGACTGGACATCTCTTCTGTAGAATGCAGCCCTTCCAGGTGAGGCTGTAGGGATGACGTGTCTTGTGGTGATGGAAGAGGATGAGGAGGAGGAGGAGGATGAGGAGGAGGAGGAGGAGGAGGAGGTGGGATTCCTTCCTCACAAGAGATTTCAGGGAACCCCGGCAGACAAGTGGCTGTGCTGGATGATGGCTGATCTTCCCCTGTGCATGAGGACATTCAGGAGCAGAGGACTAATCGATGGCCGTGACCCAGTTGCCTCGTGCATCAGGGAAAACCACTGCTGTCGTCTGTCTCTGATCAGCTCCAGCAGGGGGCGTCGTTTTCAGGTCCCGTACGGGGTCAAACACAACAGTAACACAAACATTTTCTAATCTTTTTCTTTTCCTTTTTAAAATATATATACAGGTTTATTTTGTCAGTACTGTAACGTGAGATAAATAGGCCACACAGAGCTATAAAAGTTGAATAAATTAAAATATATTTGTGTTTTTACACTCCTACATTGTTTGCTCTGATGACATGTTGGCCTTGTTGGCGTGTTCTTCGGTGGTAAGCAACCAGAGTACATTGCTGCCACCTAACAATGGATGTATTTTCTTGTGCCAAATGCATAACTGCAATGCATTGTGGGCGATATACACCTCTGGAGTGAGCATCGTTGTTGACTCACTCCCTCGGCCCTCCGAGGTTTGATCTCACGAGGTTCAAATGGAACGACGCTCACCATGGCGGCGGGGAGTCCCCAGATAGCGAGTGCCGAGTTGGAAGTCGACGAGGGCGCTGATGTCATCATGAGGAGGAAGCGGAGGGGGCATTGCATACGAAGCGTTCAGAGCAGGTTGAAGCTCTGACTTACATACATTAAACCTCAAGTTTTGGAACTTAAACCATGTTTAACAGACAATCGTAAAAAGCACGACATGTCGCCTTTAAGAACTAGTTAAACCTGCATCAACTGATGCTGTTTGTCTGCTATGTTCAGCAGCTAGTCTACAGCTAACTGTGTCTGTTTGCTGTTTGCTGCTGAGCAGGTAGTGTACAGTGGCTTTTTAGAGCTTTTTCACTGAAAACAGCTGCCTGCTGCAGCTAAAAATGATGCTATGAGACGCTGAGAGTGAACCAGAACAGTAAAGTTGCAGCCGGACAGATAAACAATGAGCTGAAACTCACTATAAAGCTGCAGAGTCACTGATGATTCTCTGTAGGTTCATCACTACGAGCCAAACACATCACAGACTGACAGGTCATACGTTGATATTATAAATAATATAGATTATAGCTGATTTAGTTACATGTGTATATATATATGTTAGAAGTCTGAGCACCATCAGCAGAATTTGCTTGAAGGTCGATGACACTGTTTGTCAGAAACCCTAAAATAGTCTGCAAACAAAATTAGCCAATGAGGAGCCGGGCAGTGTTTCCCTTCTTTCCCTGTCTGAGCACCCAAAGGCCCCACCGCTGTGACCCACATCCCCCCCCCCCCCCCTCACTGTGTCCTGTTTGGCCTGTCCACCGTCTGAGTCCCTTCATCCTCATTTTACTGATCCACAGTTTCCTACCAACCAACACACACACACACACACACACACACACACACACACACACACACACACCTTCAGACAAGGACACGTTAACGTCCTCCAACAGCTGTACAAATGCAAACACCCACACAAGACTAAATTTAACGGGTGGCTTTTTTTATCCAGGAGTATCCAGGAGGAAGCGGCTGTCTCAGTTGCTTTTGTTTCCTCCTCTTGTTGCTCCGCCGGGAGTCTGAATTACTCCACGATCAAACATCCTGGAAGTCTGAGGAAGCTCAGGAAGTCTAAAGAGTATACGTGATCTTACTAGAATATACAGCAGGCTGTGTTATATATATATATATGTCAACCTCTAAAGAATTCCCAGATTACAACCTCTTCACCTGTTATTTAATGTGATATTTTAGGATTTTTCCTAGTTTATTTGACATGTTGATACCCAGATATTGTTTAATATCAGTATTTGTGCATGTTTTACCCATTCATTTTCATAAAATAAGATAAAATCAATCAGCAGACTCTTGAATCATTATTGTTTCAAATCTATCTGCACTTTCACTTCGATATAAAGGCCAGATTATGTAGTTTGGTACTGGAACATTTTAAGGGGATGTTTAAGAAAGATGACATTTTACTAACACAAATATTAATTAAAAAGGCAAAAAATTAAAGGGAAATTCAACAAAAAATAACTAAAAGCTGAAGCAAACAAATAAAATCTGCAGCCTCACAGCTTTTTTTACCTTCTCAGCATCACCTAACTGGAACGTACCATCTACTCAGATTACCACACTTTTAAAACATGTAGAACAACATTAATGTAGAATTTCTCTCTTACTGCAGTCACACATGCACAGCCATGAGTGCACCAAATTATACAGAGCAGTTTTACCCCCCCCCACCCCCCCACCACCCCCGTCAACTTGACAGAGCCTAGTGACTCACTGCTTATTGCAAGCTAATGATGCACACCTGTTGTTAATATATAGCACCGATTAAGCAGACGATCTTCCCACCATCACAAAACTCTCAAAGGCCAGAAAGAATCCCTTCAACACAACATCACACACCGTGAAACACAAACTACCAACTTGTAGTGTAAAAACTTTGACCTGAGTAGTTAAGTGAGAGTCGACCAAATGAACTTCTTCAGTTGACCAGCAGATGGCAGCAGCAGCACAGTGAACAGTAAGTTGCGGCTCATCACACTTCCATCAGTGGATGTTTCCTCAGAAGAGCTACAGATGGTGGTGGCTCATGTTTACTCCTGTCTCAGCATCCATCCACCAATCACGTTCACGGAAACCACGGGGCGCTTTGAGCTCCTGTGATGCATTAAGTCGGGTTTTCCTGCCGGGTCGTGATAAAAACTGACAAAAGATGACCTCCTCTTTGCGTGATGCTCTCCTGCGAGCGTTTAGTCAAAGCTGATGAAGCGTAAGAAATGACATAAGATAAAAAAAGGGGGGTGTATTTTTAGAATCTGGGAAACACAGGAGTTTAAAATTTGATTTGAAGTTTTCTCCTGACCATCATGAGTATCAGATCAAGACGAACATGAGTCACCTTGCAGATACCGTCTGCTGCACTGAAAAACCTTCATGTCATCGCGGAGAGGAAATGACATCATGGGGGGGGGGGGGGTTGAGTTTTTCCTTGTACTGGCAGCGCAGGAATGTTGAAAGCTGGGTGAGACTGGTAACCAGACGCCGCAGACTCGTAGTGGCCACACATGGGAATATTTGGACTTTAATCAGAAGAAATCATTACAGAAGACTGATGCACGCTTTTATACCCAGCAGGCTAGACTGTTGTTGTAATGCTCTCTTATCTGGTCTACCCCCCCCCCCCCCCCCCCCAAAAAAAAAGACCTGAAGAAGAAAACACATCACACCTGTTTTAAAGTGCTTACATTGCTTATCTGTCAGTTATTGATTTTAAAATGATCTTACTTGTTTTTAAAGCATGTCATGGTCCTGCACCTGCCTGTTCGTCTGATGCTTGCAATGCATGAACCAGTACATTTATTCAAGTACTGTACTATATGTATTTATTTTACTTGAGTATTTCCATTCTTATGCTACTTTATACTTCTGTTCCTCTACATTTCAGAGGGAGATATTGTACTTTTTCTCCACTTCATAGTTACTTTGATCAGATCAAGGTTTTACATGTAAAACAATGTAATGTTTTATGTTTTTATACATATATTTTTTTATATATTTGTAATGACTTTAGGTTACTTTGTAGGAACCTGTTTTCACTTTGACATTAAAGGGTCAAACTCAGTCGTATGGTCGTTAAAGGTATACTATACAACAGTAATCCCTCTCAATCATCACTTATGACCCACTAGAAGTGTGTGGCGGAGTAAATTTCTTATTATTTTGCTGTGTTCGCTTCTGGGCGTCAACCTTTGGGCGGTGGGTGTGAAGCCCCCCCCCCCAGCCGATGACAGCGTGCAGGGTATGAGGTCAGGACTCGTAGCGTAGTGACCGGACCTCCTCTGCTCCGCTCTGCTCCTCTCTTTTCTCTGCGTCATGGATACATAAAGAGCTGCAGGGCGGGGCTGAGCTACACACACACACACACACACACACACATACGCGCGCGTGCAGAGCGGAGAGGCCGCAGCCGACAGGATGAAGCTCTGCGTTCACACACAATCCGGCAATGCGGCACTTTCCCACAGGGTTGTGTGGAAGCATGGGTGTGTTTTTTTCTTTGTGTTTTCGAACGTAACCGCCGGGAAACAATAAGAAAATAACATTTTATTTATCTGATTCATGGCTTTGTTCTCGCCAGCGCTGCTCGCTGTCTTCGTTCACTCTCCGGCTCGCTCGACCACCGCCGCTGCTCTCTCTCTCTCTCTCTCTCTCTGGTCGAGCCAACTTTTAATGCTGCATAGTATACCTTTAATAAATGATTTTTTGATTGATTGATTGATTAAATGTGTCTTATTCATCATCCTCAGCTAAGAACTTTACTTTATTGTTCATCAGGGTGGGAAATTGTCTTGCTCTTACAAGAAAGAGACAGCAAAGCAGTCAGTATAACAAACATAGAGACAAGGACACATTATGCATTAAAAACAGTTAACATCATGTCTATGGCTTAAATATTATCAGTTGCTTTGCAGAGCTAAGAACACTGATGATGGCACATAGGATGAAGGACTTCTTAAAGGATAGTTTCACAGTTTTTCCAGTGTGTCTTAAACCAGCAGTCAGGTGTCTGTAATCATTCCTCCTGTTCATACTGGATATTAAAAGATCCTTCAAATGTGCTTTCAATGGAAGTGATGGAGGACAAAATCCACAGTGTGTCCACACAGTCATTTAAAAGTCTGTGTGAAGCTTCTATTCAGCTTCATCAGTCTGAGTTAGTCATATCAAGTGGATATCTGACACATTTACAGTCTTTTTAGCATCAAATTCCCTCTTTGTGTTTCCTCGGACAGTGTTTCCCTGTTGAGCTGCAGGTGGAAGTATAGTAACAAAAAGAGGAACTTTGGCACTAAAAAGACTGTAACGTTGAAAGATATCTACTGGATTTGACTCATTTGGATAAAAAAAAAAAAAAAAAAAAAGTGAATCAGTCCTTTAAGTGTAACTTTTAGAAGTTTGATAAATTGAGGCCCTGAAGGACTGAATGCAACATTACCTGCAACAGGAAAGCTGCAGCAGAGAAAGTCTTTCTGGTTGTCTTAAAATATCTCATAGAAGTGCAAATCTCATCGTGTTGCACAAACCTCAAACAAAAAGAGGTTAGACTGATTAGACACTGGGAACTGAAGGGGATTGTTCTAGCTGATCATCAGGGGTTTTGAGGATTTGAATAACTATGGTGCGTCATTTCCTACATGAGCCACAACCCACACATCATGATTCCCTCATTAAATATAACGCCAACCCACAAGTGTCAACACTTGTGGTGCCATGCCATTAGTCTAACAGCCCGTTATCCCAAAAACAAAAGTATGTATTCAGAGCTTTGGGTGTTTGTTTTTGGGGATAACGGGCTAACAGGCTTTCAGTCCGATGAGACGTTTTTCCAACTATTGGGGTTTCGGAGTAATGGACCTTCGGACCAATGGGCAGTTCACACACTTGCAGGGAGGCGGATCAAGAAGCAGTGACCTCAAACATCTGCTCTTTACAACAACACAGAGCTCAAACAGCCAAAAGCCTTCATGACAAAACTCCACAGTGTAACCGAGGCAGATAAACCTCCTGGTAACGGTCATTTGGAGCACTTTCTCACACACACACACACACACACACACACACACACACATACATACACAGTCCTCCACATCCTCTCAACTCCCCGCCGCCGTGCCTCGCTGATAGTCCCACACTTTATAAATAGCGTGCGCTTTTAATATGCGCGTGTGTCCAGTGGAATAACGTCAGCGCTTTGGGAGAGAGGCTCAAGGAGTGTTTCATTATAAACCTGTACTATTAAAACTCGCTGGCTGGGTCTGGATTTTGGCTCTCACGTCCCCCTCTCAAACTTTTATGAGGCCAGTTATGATCCTAAATCGATGCAGGAAACTGAGGTGGAGGAGCTGGGCAAGGTAAGCGTGGTGCCATGACCTCACAAATAAAAGGTAGTGTCGGTGATTGTGCGGCTATTTGCACCATCGCGTTTTGTATTGTTCAGCTTCAAGGGGGTCGGCGCAGCATTTAACTGAATCTGCACCGCAGTCAGAAACAGTATCGGGACAGTTCATGGCATGTTTTGTTGGCTTCGTTTACCAGCACAATGAAATTGAGGTTAAAGTGCTGACTCAGCTTTAAATTGAGGTTGTTTACATCCATATAGAGAGCCAAAGTCACGACATCACTTCCTGTCTAGCCTCTGTTTCACTAGCTTCTGTGAAATCTCTCATTCAGTTTCTTTTATTGGTCTTTATTTAAAAAAATAAAGTGTGTTCCTGGAGTTTGTTTTCCATATTCTGAGAAAAGTCAGCACTCACTATCAGACACTGAAACCTTTGTAGCTTTAAAGGATAGGTGGTGATTTTTTTTATATTTTTGTTACTGTCAACAAATCTCATGTGCAGAGTCAAACCAACTGATCTACTAATAAGTATTTTTCTGTGCTGTAGATCTCCGCTGTTGTGCAAAAACTATTAAAAACACATCAGTGGGTGACATGTTCCTTCATCATGAAGAGTTCGGGCAAGGTAGTTTGTTTAGAAAAACGATCACATTTTCAGTCTCCAGAGAGTAGTTCTGTGTAAGGCAGACGCCACTGAGCATGTGCGGGAACCATGTTCAGCTTTGCCGGCTTGTTGTGCTGCAGATCACAACCTCTTGATTTTGTCCCCGAAGATCTTTTTTGAGAAATTATACAATATAGAACAAAGTCAAGAGGTTGCAATATTTCCACTGGAGCCGTTTCTAAACAAACCTAACGTGACCAAACTCTTCATAATGAAGACACATGTCACCAAGTGCAGCTTTGTGGCTCATGACTCATGTTTTTAATAGTTTTTGGACGACTATCGGAGGTCTACAGCACAGAGGAAATAAGATATATCAGGCTTTGGAAACACACACAATGCTCGCAAGTAAATCAGTTCATTGTTGGTCTTCTAGAAAGTCTGGTCCATAAGTTAGTTCTCTGCTACTTAAAGACGTTACAGGCACTTCAGATAGTTTTAGCCCGTGGTGTGAGCCAAGTTCAAAGGTCACAAAGGTCACGCTTGCAAAGGCATGCAGGTGCTTCAGAGAGCCGCAAGAGGAAGTGAAGTGGGGAAAAGCAGAGAAAGCTGTGAGAGAACCACAATCACGCAAGCTGCGTGTGGTTTGCAGCTCCTTGCCAAGACCTCTCACTCTCTGCGTCCCAGACTTTCTCCCTGAGTTATCCAATCCCCCTGTCATCTCCACTGGCTGCCCTCCCCACTCCCAAACTCGACCGCACACAAATGGTTTGAATAAGAGGTCTGCATGACTGGGCTGTGGCTACAGATGAAATCCTGAAGAGTGATAGTTTACTTAGCCTAAATACCCCCGATTAGACAAATTGAAACATTGTTGTTATGCGGTGGAAACTCAAGGACCTATTGGCCGAGTCTGTTCACCCCGTTCCGGAAAAGGCTGTGCTTGCGCACTTTCGTCATGCGAAAACCACAAGATCTGTGGAAAAAAAAAAAAAAAAAAAAAGAAGCAAAACAAAACAAAACAAAAACTAAAATCTTGTACCAAAACAAAAAAAAAACTGTAAAACAGAAAATGAACACTGTCACACAGAGATGATTCACAAAGGAGGCAGGCACACGCGATCAGGCTTCTGTAACTACTGAAAAACATGTCCGACCACAAACGTTCTGTCCTGACTTATGGCATTCCTCATGATGTCACATTTTCCTCTCGTTTTGATCGTCTCCAGGATCCCAAACAATGCGCCGCTCTGAATTGATTTGATCACAAAGTATCCCTCTAGAAAATATCAAGAAATCAATCAGAGCGTCACACTTAATAAAAGGGATAACTCAAGACTTAACTTCTGATTCCTTTTAAAACAGTGTTTAAAGTCATCCAACTGTCAAACCTCATTTATCCCATTAAAAGTTGTAATTTGTAAGGCCACAGAGACCTTTTTCTTTTAGCTACTTAAATATTACAACACACACATGTACTGCAAATGCACACAGTCGGTAATAATACACCAGAATGATTCTTCCAGACTAGAGCTAAACAGCAGTGGAGACTCATAAAAAAGGAGCGGTAGCTGCTTCATCCGCCAGCGGACTCCATCTGGCCGGGCAGTCTGGTGTCAGTGCTCAGAGGCTGGAGGAAAATAAGAATTTACATTTCCAACACACAGTCCCTGCGTTTGTCCGGCGCTGAAATGACAAGTCAAGTAATCGATTAATCCATCAACGGAAGGTTCATCGCCAAAAAATGTTGATAATTTGCTAAATCGTTAAAGTCATTTATCAAGCGAAAATGAAAAACTGCTTTTGGTTTCAGCTTCATAAATGTGAGAATTTCTTTCTTTTCTCTGTTTTATATCACTTTGCTTTTAATGTTTTTGAGTTCACGGACAAATTGGAAATCATGACGGGCGTTTCCCTCCATTTTATGAACTAAACAATTGATTAAAAAAAATATTGATAATGATAATATTCATCAGACACAACCCTGAAGCAGCATGAATGATATTACTAATTATATCACTAAAGCTGGTGGTCATAGTACTAGCCAACAACTGTATTGCTCCGTATATATCGAGTTCAACAAGGATGTTGTCAGCAAAGTCATGACAGACACAAATTTTAACAAAAGTTTCAGAAAATCTGCAAAAGAAAATGCAAATGAATGCATGTTTACATCCACTGTTTTTTCAGTTTTTTTTGTGCACAAACATGAAAATGTACATAAAAACTGATGGATGGAAACCAGTTTAATGTTCCATAATGATATGATATGATAATTACTTTGCAAAGAGCTGTGCATCAGTGTCAATGTGTATAAATAAGCTCAGGACGACATAGCGTGAGAATCCTGCTTATATCAACAACACCGGGCTACCCGGCACCGGTTTCCCCTGCAGAACTAAAGAGAGACGCACATCCGCACACATTACGTCACGTCTTTATTCACCCCCCCCCCCGCCCCCCCCCCCCCCCGCTACATCCACAGACCTCTGGGTGATATTCAGACAGTCTGGAATTGTGTTGCCTTGATTTCGGTGTGCAATTACAGCGCCGAGTCCCCCTCGGAGGCTCGTGCGAGTCTGAGAGCTGTACGTGTGGCAAATGAGGGGGGGGGGGGGGTCTCTCAGGAAGTGAAAGGACTGGAGGACGGCGGGTAATGAACAAATAGCGGCGTGTCGTGCGAGTGAGCCTTTCCAGGTCCTGACGACATGGGCGCAGGTGTGCCTCTCACATCGCCGCCGCCGCAGCAGCAGTGAATGAGATGAGATGGCGTGCGGCTTCATCGGGTGGCGATGGGAGGGAAGGGACACTTGGCAGCCGAGCTGATGCAGCCCTCAGGCCGTGGCATCTTGAGTTCAAAGGACAGATTTTTAGAAAATTGAGGCCTAATGACCTTGACTGGGGAGAAAATGGCTTCTCGTCCACAGCGTGTGCAGCTGCGGCAGATGAGATGGGGACCTCTCGGGACAACTTTGAGACGCAGCTGCCATGTCACCTTGGGAAAGAGTGAGCAGGGTCTGTACTCGAAGCTTTAATCTGGACTGAACATGTAAAGTAAAACCATTAGACCTTTCCCAATCTGCGTTCGTGTCTGCACTGTTCGAGCCAACTACGGTGTACGTTTAATTGAAGATACTTTGAGAGCTGACTTGTGTGGACTTGAGGTATTACAGCACGAATTTCACATCAACCGGCGATGATGGTGGACAATTTCAGCCAGTTATTGTGTCTCTAACTCACATGCTTCATGTACGTCACCATTTTTTTTTTTTTTTCCAAAATTCTGATGTTTCCACTCAGGTTTTTTAATGAAAATTGAAAATTTGCATGGAAATAGGTGGACGAAACACACTTCATAATATAAGATAGTGTTTAGTCTGCCCAAAATTGTAAATAGTGTAGACAAAATATTAGAAACACCTTTCACTACCTCCAAAATGCAACAGTTACACAAAGCTGAACATTAAAGGACAGATTCACAATTTTTTCAAGTGTCTTAAAACAACAGTCAGGTGTCCGTATGAACAGTGAAAGAGGTTTTCCTCGCTGTAATCATTCCTCCTGTTCATACTGGATATTAAAAGATCCTTCAAATGTGTTTTCAATGGAAGTGATGGAGGATAAAATCCACAGTGTGTCCACACAGTCATTTAAAAGTCTGTGTGAAGCTTCTATTCAGCTTCAGCAGTCTGAGTTAGTCATATCAAGTGGATATCTGACACATTTACAGTCTTTTTGTGTTTCCTCGGACAGTGTTTCCCTGTTGAGCTGCAGGTGGAAGTATAGTAACAAAAAGAGGGACTTTGACACTAAAAAGACTGTAACGTTGAAAGATATCTACTTGATTTGACTCATCTGGATGGATGAAGCTTCATATTAGCTTCAGATAAACTTTGAAAACATTTTTTTTTGCACAGAAGGAGGACTGTAGATCCACTGTAAGTGCATTATGAAGGGATCTTCTAACGGTCAGTATGAACAGGAAACATGTTTTAATGTTCATTTGGGCTCCAGACTGTTGGTTTAACACAGACTTGGAAAATTGTGAACCCGTCCTTTAACCTCCATAAAGGTAAGATTCATAGCAGGGATGTTGGATTAAACTGCTTTAGTTTTAGTTTGTGTAATTCCCACATTAATCTATGTAATTCCAACACAGCACCAAATCCTTCACATAAACATAAAGTATCTACTAAAATCCACTTACTGTTACTTTCACCATCACTGTATGTCAGAATATACTTAAATATAGAGAATGATTAGTTTAGTTTAAGTTCAGTTTTTCGTCTATTATTTAGTTATTATCTAGTTTTTCTTCCATTATTTTGGTGGAATAGTTTTTTTTTTGTTGTCACATCTCTTACAAATTCAGAGTATCTGTTATTGGAACAGAGCTACGTCCCGTGGGTTTCAGGGATCAGGTTTGAGAGAGTTCAGCGCAGCTACACAGAGGACAGCCAGAACCGAGGGAGCAGGAGCAGAGTTTCTCAGAGGGGATTTCGTGTGGACTCTGCACCCGTCCCTTTCAAGTACCTCAACCGCAGGACCTGTAGAGAACCAGCTCTGTTTTCTCTTGACGTCAGAGCGGCGTGCACTGAACCTCATATCACCGGGGTGGATCGATCAGTCTCTCCTCATCTCATTATTACCGTTTCATGTCCAAGGGTTTATGATACACTTGAGCTTGATGATGTGCTATCAAGTGTTTGCTTGTATGCATTTTATTATTGTGTCCATATGGCTCTGGTTGGTGTTTCAGGGAATAGACTGACCTAAGTCAGACATTTCCGCTGCTTGGACCATAAAATATTTCCAGCCTACGAATACCTTTTGGTTTAAAAAGTGACAGAGAACATTATGTTTTAACAGAGCTCAGACACACTGAAGTTATTTGGATCTCCTCACTGAGAGAGTGCACCTCTGATTTTACCAGAGATTTAATGTTTTATACTGATAACGGAGAACAACAAAGGCATCAGTTGTGCTTTTGACAGATTTTATTGTTCATATCAATCAAAATAACCTCACTGATCCTCTTTATTCTGACTATGTTGCTTGCTATACATGAGTCTAAAGAGTCCAGGATGCTTTAATAAGATTAATAGGTGTTTTAAATATGTCAGTTTACGGATGGATTACGAGACGATGTGCAGACATGTAAATGTAAATGTCATTTTGCATCTTCTTCAGTGGTGTTTTAACCTGACCTTAAATGTTCTGCTGTTAGTTGAACCTTAAATTATAATTTTTTTGTTGGAGATGAAAAGAAGCAAAATATTTCCAGGCACAGCTGGTCCAATCTGACACTCTCATATTTTTACACAGTTTACTATACAAAAGCAAACCCGTGATGCAGTTTATATATATTTTCTCTGCTCAAATATATCTCTATTGCTTTACTAATTTTAATGTAGGTTTACTGCAGCCGACGTATGCAGTGAGCTGCTCTGTTGGGAAGAAAACAACAAAAATGTAATAAAATACAAATATATTGGATCTGACGTGGTGTTGGCAAAAAAAAAGAGAGAGAGAGAGAGAGCGATCAGGACAATCCTACTTCTGACTGATCCTCGTGGCTTTCCAATCTGAAATGTTAATAGCAGTCACTTCAAACTCTGGCTCTGGATTTTGGGGCCCTTTCATGGGCCCCTGGGCCTGTGCCCAGAGAAGTAAGAAGAAGATTCTGCATTTTGTGAACATTTCACAAACTACTGATATGTTAAAATGGAGTTAACATACAGAAAGAAACTTTTAAGAAACGTCAAAGAAGCTTCAGCAGAAGTTGCAGTCTAAGCTCAATACAATATCACCACAATATCAGTGGCACAAATCAACCTTGCTCTTCTCAAGAGGGCGCTGTTTGAAAAATTTTTTGATACCTAAAAATATCAAGCACTCCAATGTCAGTTGTTGACCGATCACTTCCTGCGGTTCCTGTGGGCACCAAAGGAAATGCGCCATCCCTGCCCTTTTTTCTGCTTATGTGAACAAAAGCTCTTTTTCAAAAACCTTTATTTGACGTCATGTCTGTGCTCTATTCTTCATTTTTTGTTCCCCCCCTAAAAAAATCCAGCTGTGGTCATCTCAGCTGACCTGACCTGGCGTTTCTGTTACGTCAGGTGAAATGAAACCTAAACCTAAACATCCCTCTGCTGATGACTGACCGCAATAAATTTGATTCTTCTTTTAAAGCTGAAATGTCATTGAGGGATTGGGGGGGGGGGGGCACTATTAAATAAGTATCTTTCACTAATTTGTAAGGAAATATTAAGTTCTACGCAGTACAAAACTTGCTCTGCTGATTTTACACATCACTGTGTGTTTCCAGGTGTTGTGGAGTATGTATGAGTCCTCTCTGCTGGAGGCTAGTAGCTCCGGGCTACATCCAGCATAATACACCCAAATCTGTACAGTTGAGTAATCAAGTTGAGTTGCATTGTGGGTAATGTAGGTGCCAGGTTTAGACAAGTAAGATAAATGCATATTGGTTCATTAAACGTGCAGTTTAATCAACCAAATGATTATTTGCCTGAACGATCAACAATTTCACTGTCAGACGATCTGTCTGTGAATTTCTGGCAGGCGGTCACTGTAGTCTTGTTTGAATAAACTTTATTGGCATCATCGATGGACAAAACCAACAGTATGAGCACCACGTCATGGCAGGTTAATTGATCTGTGCAGTGTGAGTATTAAAAAAAAAAAAAAAAGCAGCAGATTCTGGCTGATTAAAACATGATGTTAATGCAACAAACAAGCTTAATAAAACACACACTGTCTTAAGAGCTTTGGTGGCCAAAGACCGTACCGACCAATCAGAATAAAACATGGCGCTGAACACACAGGCATGCTAGCGTAACGCTACTGACTCACTTTGCAAAAATGGCATTTCATGTTCTTCCTCCTCCTCTTTGGAGGTTTTTTTTTTTTGATGCGTGGAAGTGCAGCGCTGTGGCCAAATATGAACAAGCACGTCTATGATTGGATGTTTCTTTCTATTTATTGGACATCAGGAGTCGGTAATTAGGTTCAACCAAGGGCCAGTTTTTCCATGATTTTTCACTGCGGGGCTGTTAACTGGTGGAGCGGAAAGGCCGGCCTATATGTTTTGTTGTTTATTTGTTTTAATTCATTTAAGAATGAGATAGATTTATAGCACTGTTAAGGACTTACAGTATCTGAGGGGGAAAAATGGCATCAACACACATTTCTGTTCGACTGCCAACCGTTTGTGTTTGTGAGGAACAAATCTGTTATGTTTGCTTAGGCTAAAGTTAAATTTCTTGTAGGTTTATTGGACTTAATTTCAACACCATTCACTGTTTAAATACTATAGTGCAACCATAGTTTTAATGCGTCTCATCATGTGAGGGCAGTATTAGAAGGTTATATTATAATAACTGTGGTACAATAACAGGAGCCTTGTGTTTATGTTGTTATCTGCAGTAGGTTTTTGAAAAATTATGTAGAATTTTTGATGTAAACTATGTAAGTCAAAACTTTAATCAGGGGGCCAAATATATATTTGCTGCAGTGCCCACGGGCTGCTATTAGCCTACCACCGCCATACACAGTGTTACAATTCACGAGGCATCATCACACCATCTGACCTGTCTCAAAAATGAATGTTGCAGTCTCACAATGATTGCAAGCGAGACTTTATTGGACCCATGTTGCACAGTGTGATGTGCAATTAGCTTGTAAGACCGACCAATGCCAACCAAATACAGTCTCTAACTACTTTACAAGTGTGCATGAACTCAGTGAACCCGGGAGTCAAAAGTTTGAACATTCAACGCTACTATCTGAAGGAGAAGTTTGAAAACCTCGACACATAGCAGGTGAATTATATTGTATATATAATATCTTCATTTTAACTCCACTACCTCCAATGCTGCCTATAGAAACTGCATTTCCCTCCCTATATGTTTGCCCCTGCAGCACTGCCACCCAGTATGTCCCCTTTCAGAGGCTGAGAGAAGTAAAAGGGGCTCTCAGTGAGTACCACGCGAGGCAGGCAAATTTTCCACTGGTTTAATGAGAATCACAGACAGAAGAGAGGAAACGTGCAGGGTATTTATAGAAACGAGAGGAATGCAAACCCCCTAATTGTTCTTCTAGTCTATCTATCCCCCTGCAGAACCTGCTGCCCCCTGATTTTCTACATGGACTCAAAGCATATGGAGGGAAAAGAAAGGAAACATGGGACAGTAAAGGAAAGAGAAAGTGTTCTTTAAAATATCCGTTTCCACAAGGTGTTAAACAAACACTTTGCTGATTCTGTAGTTCCTTTGTTTGTATTAGTCATGGGGGTATCGTGTGAAATGGGCTTGAGTGCAAAAGTGTTGTGTTACTCATTTTACAGGAATGCAAAACTACACATTTCCCCTAAAACAGTCACTCTCCTTTATGCTCTCACTTTTGTACATTTATGAAATATATTCATAATACACCTGGATAAGAAGAACTGTTTTGCTCAAATTGAAACATTTTCGATTAAGATAAATGCAAAACCATGGGCGAATTTGATGAAGACTGCAGCTGCTGCTGTTGTGATGCTAACGTGCTATTTTTGCTACTCAGCCAATGTAGAAAAGAACATTTGAGAAATGTCCACTGAGACAATTGAATGAAAAAGCATGAAATAAACTTAATTTTGGTTGCATTCTGTTGTGGACGGTTGCCCTAAGGAAGGGCTAATGTTTGTGAAAATTTTCTCAAAGATAAACCAAAAGAACCAGTATTTACAACAGGAACGAAAACAACAGTTTACTGTTGAATTTTCATGTAACCTGACAAGTTTGTGCATACAGCCAGCTCAGTACAAACATTTGCAGATTTCATGATTGTTAAACTTGTTTAGCGTAGCTTTTCATGGTAGCTGGTAAGCAGACCAAATATGGGGATGCTCACTGTTTTACTGTTAAACAACTCAACTGTTTTTAGTGTGACTGCTTAGTTGTTGTCTGCTGTAATAGTACAGAATGCCTATTTGTGTTTGCTCAGTCAAGGAGATGCTTGTTAATTTATGCTAACAGCCAGGTAAACATGCATACCTTTACACCGGTCTGATCAGACAGTTAGCTTATGGAGATCTCTGGTTTTAATCTGGGGCTCAACTGGAATATCTTTGCATGATTTACAAGTTAAAAAAAATCCTTATTTATCTCACACTGGTCCTTTATGCAGCCCCTCAGTTCAGCCCCTGTCTGAAAAAGGCTGTTTTAACTCCTGTCTCTTTAAGGCCCCGCCTCCTGAAGAGCCCACTCTGTTCTGATTGGCCAGCTTCAGGGCCACATAGAAAAAAACATCATTAACGAAGCGCTCAGAGCAGGTCGGTTTTGGAACTTTGCCCATGTTATTTTAGTTGTAAATTATGGCACCAGCAGTTGGTTTCAGTTGAAGATTATGTTGCTGCTAGCGACCACTAGTTTAACTGACAAAGGCCTTTTTAACTGAAGACATTTTGACATGTCACAGTAGGAAAAGCACAGGTGTAGATAATAAAATGAATGATGGCTGAATTCTATTTCAGTTTCAGGGTTCTGGTATTGCACATGCTGGCTCACTGTCACACTGTCATGGTTTACTGGGACACTTGAATAGCACTGAGCCATCACATTAGTGTTATTGTTATAAGTAACACCTGTGCTTTTCCTACTATGACATGCCAAAATGTCTGCTATGAAAAAGGTCTAATGTTACATCCAGCCTTCTCATATCTGTGACCAAGCAGATATTGCCAGGGATCATTTATCTTTTCTTTCCCCTAGGTTGACTGCTTTGGCCTGGCAGAATGGCGGGGTGGCGGGGGGAGGGAGGGGGGGGTTAGCCTAACCTTTGTCATCAGGTTAGGTTAACCCATTGTTGCTAACTTTGGGGCTTTGGCACTTTTCCAGCACTCGGGGAAACAACAGATGTGACTTTTCTTGGTCTTGAGAAGCTGCATCATTTATTAACTGACACACTGTAGCCTTTACTGTACATTTACTGCTGCCGCTCGCTCTCTCACTTAGCCAATCACTTGCTTACGCGTCTGCCGACACTAATGTTGACTCATGTTTCGGAACAACGCTGCTCAGAGGCCCCAGATGCTATTGATTTCTGAATGAAAGGGTATTTGGCGTTATTTTTGGCATTTAAAAAAAAAAAAAATGGCCTAGTGGGGGTTAGGCAGTGTAACTGTACAGTTATAGGTGACACACTGGAGGCGACATGCCGTCACTGGTGCCGGAAGTAGGGGGGCCAAGGGGCAAATGGCCGCCCAAATTTACCCTCCACCCATACTTTTTAAGTTGTGAATCACACCTCAAATGCCCCTATATTGTAATATTTATAGTAAAAAGTGTGTCTCGTTAGTGTTCATGTCAACAGCAACAGTGAACACGACAGCTGTGAGCGCGGTGCCAAAGATTTGGGTCCGTCCTGTAGGTCCTGTGGGCTGACACCGCTGCAGTCCCAAATGGTTTGAGCCTAGCCCCGGCTTCTCAAAACCAGTACTTTAATGTAATAGAGCGGAACTTAACGTGGAGTAAAAGGGCAGGGGGAGAAATATGGTGCTGCACATAACAAGACGCATACAGGTCATGAATGTATTACAGTCAGTAAAGTTACTGTTTACAGTGAGCAGAGCGGTTTACAGTGTTTCATGCTTTCCCCCCGACATTTCAGCACAGAGATCGGTCAATAATGAAAACTGCAGAGAGCACAAAAGCCTCAAATTGCAAGGCTGTACTAAGCAGAGATGCGCACATACAGAGCTCTCCACAATCACAAAACAACCTCCATGTATTTTGCTTCTTTTCCTTCTCATGTATTTTGCATCTATAACATAGACTAATCTACTGGAACGTCCGTCAGAACAGGCTACAGCTATTAATGTGACTCAGGCAGGTCTGAAACGTGTTAGATTAATGTCTGGATTTTACATTAATGTTGTTCAGGTGTCACTGAATGTAATCCAGGATGTTGGAGAAACATCAGTATTTATGTTCTGTTTGTTGCCCACAGCTGGCGATGAGTCAGATTCTTTCCTTTGACTTTATTAAATACCTGCAGCATCGCACAGCAGCTGAAACGATAGATGTCTTTAAAATGAAAGAGCGATGTGCACATTTGTGCACATGGCACAGCAGCGGTCAGGATCTGATGGTGATTAATGTTTTCTGTGTTCTGCTAACCATCTACATCACTGACTGTATATAAAGAGGTCACACAGATTCCAGGTTTATACGGTGGATGGTGTTTGTTGTAAAGCAGCCCTTATGGATGAATCCTGAGCTCCATCAGAGCTGTCAGAACATTTTTATTTTAAGTAACTTAAAGTCCAAGATGAAGCCTAAAACCTCATGCCCACTTGCCCCCCACCCCCCCCAAGTGTCTGACTGGAGATCTCACCCTTGCTGGAAACAGTCCAGTGTAAAACGATACAAGAGGCTGTGTTGTTTAAAGTACCAGTGATACAGTGAAATACGATCCAGCAGGGCGGGTTGGAGTAACAGATTATTGCGTTTAAAGGCTGATCAGAAAAACACTGCACAGCAGTTTGTAATACTCACAACTCTGGAACGTTATCACGCTGCAGCCCTGGTTAACTAGTGTGCACATGTGGAATGTGTCTGTGTCCACAGACCCCCGAAAAGTATGAATGGAACCGTGTGCGCGTCCACGGTCTGCATGCAAGTCGACAGCTGTTTGCGGACGCAGAACATGGAAAGTATGAAAAGGCCTTAACACACACACACACACCCACACACACACACCCACACACTTTTGACCTCCGCACTGTGTCATAATTACTTGCCATCCTGGGATGGAACCATATGGCAGCCATCTTGCCTTGGTACAGTTTTAATCTTGCTGTAAGTTGAACCTATGGTGAAAGAGGCTTATAATGTCTTTATAATCCTTGTATTTTTCTACCAATACTGTTTTTTATTCAAAGTAATGAGTGTAAGATAACTGTGCCAAAAAAAACAAAGATTCTGGTAGAATTTTGATAATTAAAGCTCCAAGAAAACAAATCATGTTTTCAATCATGAAGATAATCTCATAATTGTGCAATTTATATAATTTTTATTTTTTTTTCAATTTTGCCTGAACTTAATATGTAAGAAGTGTCTTTGGTAATCTAAATGGCTAATAAACATTAAATATTATCTTTTATATAGAAATCCGACATAGATTGAGTATTATAGCCTATACTGGCAGGCAGTTACAAACAGAAACACAAGAGAGAAGCATGCCTTCTGTAATATATCAATATATTTATTAATGTCATAAATTGCACATAAGGAAAGATATAGTTCTCTGTCTCTCTCTCTCACACACACACACACAAACACACACAACTCAAAAGTGTTTTTTTGTTGTTTTATTTAATACATGTTTGTGGAAAGCTTCAATTAGAGAACGGTACAAAAAACATGAACTTGTGTCAAATAACAATAAATCTATAACATCTTTAATCATTATGCCTGTTGGGTTGCATTTGTTCATGTTCACATATAGCCTTTATTTTTTATTTATATATATATATATATTTTTTATAGCTGTTACATTGTTGTGTCAAAACATGTGAACATGTGTATGCAGATGCAATAATCTATTTCCACATAACAGACAGCTTTGACTTTCCGTGTCGGTGTTTACATGTGTGCACCAAGAGAGCAATCTGACATCCTATTGGTTAACGTCAAGGGACACGTTGTAGGAGATGTCAAACTAAGCACAAAAACACAACAAATTCTGACATGCTAGACTTTTCGACTGTTCTTCGATGATGTCACACTACACATCGGTTCGTCATTCCCGTTGTTCATAGTCAGGCCCGACGATGGTTATTTGTCGGTGACGACAAAATCGTGTCAAAATCTGACTTTGCGTAGTCTGATCCCGGCATTAGAGAACATCAGCTATGCAGTGAATAAAAAAAGTGTGCGTGTTATCCATTTAATCAGAGTCACAGTGGTGACAGATGTATGTAGGTCTGCCAGAGGTGCAGTCTTTGTGGGCCCAGATGTGTGATTTACACATCTGATCCACTTTTTTTGGGTTTGTAATTTCCAAAGAGCTCCATGCAAACAATCTACAAATCTTCTTCTGAGGTGTCCGAATCCTCATCCTTTCCAAATATGGCCTTTTTTTAAAATTATTTTTATTATTCTTCTTCTTTTCTTCTTCCTCCAAGGCTTGCTTAACCAGTGTATCCATATAGATGTCTGACTAGCTCCTCCTCCTTGTAGTACCTGTGATCCTTCTTGGTCCTGCTTTGGGATACGGTCTTACAGTAGAGGGACTGAACACTTTAGTTGAGGACTCAGCAGGAGCAGAGGAGAAGACTGCAGAGGACGTCTGAGGCAGGATGGAGGCTGTGATGGTTGCAGAGGAGTCTTGCTGGGAAGCTGCAGACACCACTGAAGCTGGGCCTTGACGGTCATTGACTTGGGAAAGGTCCAACATCTCCTGAACATCTGGGTTAAATGGCCAAATGCCTGTGGATCTGAACCCAGCCTGTATGTTGCTGGGTGATGTAGCTGTGGGCAGAGCTGTCCTCAAAAGACATCATGAATGGTCATCGTCTTGGCGGGATTCATCCTCATCCAGGCATCCCCAGCTGAGTTCACCATCTTCCTCAATGGACCACTTTGATCTAGTGGTTGAAGTTTGTGTGAGCAATGTGCAGGTAGAGAGAGTAGCATGATCCCATTTGCTCTCACTGAAATGTGTGAACTGTGGTTGTCAAGCAGGAGTAACACCTTCTTCTCTGGACTGACTTTAGTATGCTTGGCAAAGTGCTCCAGGAACAAGAGAAAATCATTTTCTTGTGTCCAGCCTGAACCATTACCTCTCCCAGCACTACCAGGTGGTCCAAAGTCCACGAAGAAATCTTTGTACTTCTTGCATGGGAATATGAGGAAGGGTGGGATGAAATTTCCCAGAGCTTTAACTGCATATGCTACTGAAACCAAGGGGCCTCTCTCAACAGAAGTAATTGGTCCAACCTGCTTCACTCCATGGCGTGCTACTACCTGGTCAGGTGTCTGGACGGTGGTAACACCGGTCTCGTCCATATTCCATATATGGCATCCATCAAAGCTACACCTCTCAGTAACATCCCCAAGCTTCTTGAAGCTAGTTGCCTCCACACTTCCCACGGACAAATTAGGATGCCTTTTCATGAGGCTTGAGAACCAATCAGGACCTGCCATGTTGTTCTCTTCCCATGGCTGGGGGTGTTTGATGTTCATATGCAAACTTCCTGATCTAAAAGAAAGTAAAAATTGTACCTGAATACATACACATAAAGAACTGATACATACACCAATTCCTACTTAGGTCCAACACACTAATCTGCACCTGTCAGATGCTCGGTAGGCCTACCTTACGTGGAGTGAGTCCAAAGTACAAGTCCACCGCCTCAGTCAAGTAACCAGTCAACACATCCTCTTGCTGTGCATTGAAGCCTTTTGACTGCAGCAATATCCCACACTGAGCAGCTGTCTGCATCCTTTGTTCTCTGTGGTTTTGTAATTTCTTGCAGTATCTGCTCAGTGTCGCACGAGCAGATACTTTGGCGACAGACCTTACTGTCTTCCCCTGCTTCACCTCATCTGATGCAGATTTAAGTACATGTGCAGACACACCCCTTTCAGCTTTTCTCACCCACTGTCTTGGCATGCTGAAAAAAGGAGTAGGATAGAGAAAATGTGTTTAGTTGTCATTACTGGTTTAGTTGTGACACTTTTTTTAAACATCTTTACCCCTGTTAGCCATTGTTTAGCTAGCTGTAGCAGCATGGTGGTTTGAAATTAGCACAATGCCTCACATTTTACCTAAGAGACTACTCTCTAATCTAATACAAGTTACATAATTCTAACTTCAATAGTATCAGTACTAATCAAAATATAGACTTGGTCCTGAAAATATAAACCTGGAAATCAGTGTTTTGGCTGTAAAATCTGTTTACTTTTTCACACAGCTTTGCAATTTCACATGCAAGGCCAGGAAGGAAGTGGTCATACATGAAATTGATTACATGATTCTTAGGTCATCCCTTCTTGGTGAAAGTGATGCTGTTACAACCATCCTCGGTCTCCTCTAACGGTTAATTTACTGGTGGGTTAATTGTTGTATTTGTATTTGACTCTTTTTTACTTTTGCAAACCATATTTACTCAGCGAATTACTGTATTTTACTTCTTATACGGGCTTAATATTATTCTTTCACTGGGGTTTCTTCCTGGTCTGACTCTTGTTTATATTGTCTCATCTTTTTCTGATTTGGATTCACTTTCATTTAATTTGTTGGGTTTTATCCAAGACTGTTTTCACAGTTTCACAATTGCTTCCAGTAAAAACTTCAAAGGCCAACGCCTGTCTTCAACTTTCATTGGAAAGAGTGTTTAGCACGCTTCATAGCTGTGCACCTACATGAACACTGAGAGCACAAGAGAGACTTTGGGAATTACTGAAAGCAATCATATCTCCTGCTTGCCAGAATAGAACTTTTTAGAGGTGTCAAGAAAGCCATTACTTATAAATATTAACACGAATATCAGCAATTCAGTTTATCAAAAGTAGCTATGTATATTCGTAATTTGTCTGACTTGTTAACAAGTCATTTCCAGTCACCTGACATGACTCAAAGGTTTTCCTGTTTTTCCCAAGTTTCCAAAAATTACATGAATGCAGAACCTCACATTCAATGCATACTGGTACGATGCAGGAAAACTCGTCCGTCACCATCTCTGTGGTGTATTTACTGACCTACACAAGCACAACGGCTCTTCACAGATCCAGTAGAAGTAGGAAAATGAACTGCTTAAAAGCTGTTGTAGTTACATTTGAAGGAAAACAGAAACTGATGCACCTCCTGTCCCTGAAGCTCCACTGTGAGGTGAACCTTAACGAATCAATTCCATCAACTGACATTATCTTACTAATGTGAGGCAATCGCATTAGTCTGGCGGGGATTTCTTTCACTGAATTCATACGAATTTCAACTCGTAAAGCCTGAGCTACAGCAGCTAAATTGAATTAGACTGAAAACAACTATGTTCCAGTTACATCCAGAGTGTATGGCAGTTCAAATCAAAAATGTCCTTTAAGTTAAATCCAAACATGTTACTTCAGTGAATGACTTCTATGAGAACATATATTTTTATTTCCATTGCGAGATTTTTCCATGTTTCCCTCTTTTCCTCTCAGGAGGTAATCACTTCGACGTGGAGGTCAGGTGAAAACAATCCAGACCTCCCCTCTGGCTGGGGGAAAAAAAAAAAAAAAAAAAGCTCCTGGCTGCTGTTTCACAAAGACATTGTGTTGTACATATCTAAAACAAAGCTCAGTCCATCCTCATCCTCCTCCTGGAGGCGGCGAGGGTTAACCTCCCGGCAGACTCACAGAGAAGATTAATTCAGCATCCTAACCCAAATCCACACACGACCCCCTTTTCTTTCTTTGACTAATCTAAGAAGCGCAGTGAGCGAATAGCCTTAATTAAACGCACACTCTTTCCTAGGTGCAGTAAATCACTTGCAGCGTGACTGTGTGTTTATGTCATGTTTGTCCTGTGTTGTCATTAAAACACTGCCCCCCCCCCCCCCCATCCACTGACACTGTGCTACAAGGTGCACTTAGGAAAGAGGCTTTTCACTTCAAAGTGGATTCCTACCAAAAGCTACCCAACAATAGACACAAAGTGGAATCAGACTTTTCTTAAATCAGTGATTAAATACATTAAACAAGGCTTCATAATCAGTTGAATTAGGTGGATAATACATCACAGGGATGAGCAGCATGGAAAATAAGTGTAATCTGCTTCAGTGAAAAACACTCCCAAACACTCGAGCGTAATGCAAGAGCATGTGCTGTCAACGTTATGTCATTTTGCATGCAACCAGCCGCTCAAAGCGTACACATCTGTGAGTCCAAGATTGGTGGTGTAAAAACACCCAAACATTGGGTACTTGACTGTTTGGATTTCTCCGTAATGAGGTATGATGATAGATTGAGCTAGTGAGGACTACAGGATATTTCATGACCAATGGGAGCTCTAATTTTGGATTGTTATTAAAGTAGTCCTGCTGCCCGCGCAAAAGTGTTTTGTCATTTCTTTATTTATTCTACAGGGCCACATGGTGGTATTTACCCTCAAACAGACAGCGGAACGGGAAGGCTGGGAGATTGGATCTCACTATTTACTAAACAGGGCAGTAATACACCTGTTTTTGCCCTTAATCTTCGTCTGACCCTTTGCCGTCCTTCTGGCTTCCTGTTGTGTCAAATGCCATCCTAATTTTCTTTATTTTTTTTCCAGGGTAAGGTGGTCAGTTTCCCTCTCCTTAAAGATGTAATCGTCAGAGTGAAAAGATAAATAAGCGAGCACATGAAAGCACAGCTGAGAGCAGCTGTAAGCATGTGGACTGTCGATGAATGATGCCTCTAACTGTTTCAGGGCATTGTGTTTCTGCTGCCTGACCTAAAAGCATTATGTCTGGTCCTGTTGTGTCTGCTCATTATAAAAGCCGAAAGAGAAGACAAAAGAAAAAAACTGACACAAGTAGCACACACACACACACACACCTTTAGTTTCTCCCGAAAGATTAGTTTCATCACAGCTTTGCTTTTCATATTACTTTGATCAGGATAATCAAACACAGAGCAGTATTTTTCAAGCCCAGAGTGAATTTTTTGTCTTGGTTTCTTTGGGCCACTTAGTGAATTAACTTTGTCAATACAGGAAGCCAAAAAGTGATGCAACAACACATATATATGTAAAAACAACAATATCTTAGTAATTAGGTCAGTCTATGTCCTAATTCTGAGTTTGGTATGAGCTCCAGTGGTGGAAGAAGTACTCAGATCCTTTACTTAAGTAAAAGGACCAATACCACTCTGTAAAAATACTCCATTACAAGTAAAAGCATTTAAAGTACTACTTATGTAAAAGTACAGAAGTTTTAGCAGCTAAAGTATTGCACCTGTTTTGCAGAAAATCAGTCACTGAAGCATCAGTGTTAGAGCAGCATGTTACTGCTGTAGCTGCTGGAGGTGGAGCTAGTTTACACTACTTTATATACAGTTTAGTCCGGTGGTTCCCAAGCTAGGGGTCGGGCCCTTCCAAAGGGTCACAAAATCAATACGACGGGTCACAAAATGATGAATGGGCGAGGGAAGCTACGTAAATACAGATTCATTTTCCAGACTGTAATTCTGTAATATTTGATGTTTTTGTGACATAAATCAAATCAAACAGATATTTAAATGGAACCATGTGAGAGGTTTAGAGGGGAAATGTCTCTCTGGCGGAACTGCTAACAATTCATAACATCTGAAACATGAAGAGGAGAAACAACTACACAGATTTTTTTTGTAAGAGGTCACAAAAGACAAAATGTTTGGGAACTACTGGTTGCTCTATTGATGAAAAATATTTTTAAAAAAAGTAACTATAGCTGTGAAATAAATGTAGTGGAGCAAAAAGTACAAAATTTGCCTCTGAAGGTTAGTGGAGTACATGTATCAAATAGCATTAATCAAAAGTACAAGTTCCTTAAAGAAGACATATTCTACTCATTTACAGCTCTATATTTATATTCTGGGCCTCTACTGGAATATCTTTACATGATTCAATGTTCAAAAAACTCTTTATTTATCTTCTACTGGTCCTTTATGCAGCCCCTCAGTTCAGCCTCTGTCTGAAACAGGCTGTTTTAGCTCCTGTCTCTTTAAGCCCCGCCTCCTGATGAGCTCCAGAAGCTACGTAAACAAACAATAATAATCTTTTTACACTTTTTTTCCCGTTCTTTACTCAAAATATAAACTTCTCAAATACATTTCTACATATTTGAGCCTGAATTTGATCTGAGATATGCGAGTGGGCAACGTGAACAACCGTGGAACAACTTTAGCAACAAAGGCTAAGGAGCAGACGGCTGTTTGTTGGCGTGTATGAACAATCTGACGTTAGTCCGAGGAGGAAGTAGAGGTAACTTCAGAGCAGTAGGAAGCCCTGGCTTTTGACTTTCAGGGAGCATTTTTACATGAGTCAACCTCAAGTTTTGGACCTTTAACCATGTTTAACAAGGACATCTGACATCATAGCAGCATAAAAATGACCCCCTGTTCCCTTTAAGTATGGTACTTTACTAAATGTACTTTTCATCACTGACAAGCTCCAGTAAAAATCTTTTTCCAAGTTCATTGATTAGGAATTGTGATCCCAGACTAAAAGGTTTTTATCACTAAATGTTTTCTTTTGTGAAGCACTGCAGGTGAATATCAGACATCGATAGATATCTTTCGGACTGGACGCATTTCTATCAAATCTTTCAGGGAAAAAAAATAATCAAAGGAATAAAAAAAAAAAAAAGTGTTTTTTTTTTGGCAAGACAACAGTGCAGAGAAGAGATATTGATATTACTGTAGTGCGGTTAGAGTTTGTTTCCTCCCTTCGGTGCCTTTCAGGTCTGTATTTTATTCTCTGAAAGATCCATTTGACTGGATCAGTTCAGGTCAACCATGATAAACTGTAATAAGAGTTTCCTTGCCCAAAGGTTACCTCAGCAGAGCTCACGCAGTTCCTCAGGGCAGTGAGCATCAAACACTCCACACAACAAAGTGGATAAGCCATAAACATTATGTTATGATCCGACTATTGACCTTATTCTATCGATCTTACTGTACATTTCCAAATATGATTTGGGTGAAGCTGTTTCTACAGGTGCCCCTCCAGTTCATAAAAATGTCCCAGTATTCACCCCAAATCCCTTTTTTTTGTGTGATTTTGGTACAATGGTACACCCCTTGTGTCTATCTTTGCAAAAAAGTTGCAGAAACGCTGTGGTTTGACCCGTTACATGAGAGTACTGTAGACACACAGCAGTTTTGACAGTTTGGTTTCCTGTCCTTAAACCGCTAACAACCTGCCCCGTGACATGAAAAGTCATCCAAGCAGCTTATTATACAGCAGATGCAAAAAAGGAAATTGTTTGATGATATAATGCAGATAAATGGAGCCCAATATTTATCTAATAACTCAACTTTTTTTTTTTCTGCACATGATCAAAAGGTGCCTGAACCGACAAATCTGGCAACAGGTGGTTTGTTGTATGTGATCCAGAATGCCATTAAAAACCTTAAATGAGGGTTATTGTTTGATTAAGGGTGTTTAAGTTGACATACTCCAAGTCTTAATTCAGTTATAACCTTAGTCAGGTCAATATAATCAGAAAATGCTGAGTTTCTTATTCAGGGTGTTGTCTTAATCAAGTTAATACTGGAAATATTACAGTCCATGTAAATGTTATGTCTGTGTACCGCTGCCAAAGAACGGCCTGAGTTTTGGCCAGTTTTTTGTCATGTCCAAGACAGGCTATGGGAAGTCGTAAAATAAGCACAGAATATGATCTATTACATGCAGAGAAACTTTGAAAGGGCAAATAGAGTCTCACTCTTGACAATGAGACAATAAAAAATAAAATACTTTATAAGAAAAATGTTTTGGGTCTTAGTCAGAAAGAGAAAGTCTGGCCTGCCATGTTACGTTATTCAACACATTTCCTCCTGATCTCACAGCTGTGCAGGTCATTAGCAAACAGTTGCACGGGAACCACAGGCCCTGCCAAAAACCTCTGCTGCAACTCCTGCTGTACATCCTGGGGTCACGGCAGGCCTCTGGGCCCGGTTCCCTCGGAGGTCTGAGACTTAAACGAGACACTCTCTCGAACACAAGAGCTACTGGCGATGACAGATCCCCGAGGCTGGACAGGATCATGGCTGCTGATTCGTGACCTGAGGTCTGAACAGTAGGAAGTCCACAGCACGCAGTGGCACACTCATACCACGCTCGGCCAAGCGGAGCCTGGATGGCTGTAGGGCAAATAGCGGCCTGTGTGGCCAAATCTGGCCCTCCACCAAAAACAATTGGGCCCTGATGAATGCTGTAGTTTTAACTTTCATAGTTTACACCAAAACTTTTACATAATTTTTCACAAATCTACTGTAGATGACAAAATAAACACAAGGCTCTTATAAATTCCAATTTCTGTATTTTAACCTTGTTACATCTAATCCTGCTCCCACATTAAGGGGATACATTATGGTTTTTGTGATTTTCTGTATGTAAAAATGCTCCATGAGAGTCAAAAGCCAGGATTAGAGCTGGAATTGTGCCTGATGTGTCCATGGTTGGAACTGAACTGCTGACCCCTGATGTAGGGTGTGAAATACAGCTTTCTGTTTCCCAAAGATGTGCAACACTGTGAGATGCTCCTTTAAAAACATTCTTCTTTATTACATCCAGAAAGAGTACAACGTTTCGAGCCCAGATCGGCTCCTCATCAGGTGCAGAGTCATTAAACCGGCTCAGGTGTGTGTCATTAACTAAATAGTGTTTGTCCTCAGAAGGGTGTGGCTACAACCACAGAGTTAGTGAACAAGCCAGAAACAAAATAAAAAAAATAAAAAAAACCCACTGTGTACAAAATTTGACACCAAACTAATATGTTGAGAATATTATCGGGAAATTAAGTTACAAAGTTGTAAAAACAAACAAAATCACTGAGGAAAAACAATAAAAAATATAAAGTCACACACAATTATAACTGCAACAAAAAGTCATCAAATAGGAAAAGACCACAAATGAAACTGAGGCCGATCAGAGTGAGTCACATCTTGAAAACACATGCTGTCTAAATCACCCTCAGAGAAAAGGTAGAGCTGCCTGCTCATTTGAAGTTTGCACCGACACACTCTGGGCCCTTTTTTTGTTTAGTTTAACATCTAATTTGTTGCATGTATGTGTGTGTTCATGTTGTAATCTCTCTGTAAAGCACTTTGTATTGCTGTTGTGTTAGATTTTTGTTCTACAAATAAACATGAAATCTTTTGGACCATGGCTGCTTGTTAACTGGTGGCGCGTCATTTTGCTGCCAGTGTGCGTGTTCTCTCTCTGTTCAGGTCTAATTATCCTTGAATCTGTTTGGATTGGGACTCTTCTTTTAAATATCAATTTATGCGCGTCGGGTTTTGGTCCAAAAGAACACTTACACTCGAGTCCCAACATCCACAAAAGTACATTTCTATTTCTTTTTCTGATCGGCTTCCAGCTGGCACTTCAGTGGTGTCTGCGCCATTTAAAAGCATCCCAAGCAGAAGTCTTTTCACTCAGGACAATGCTTTACTGAGTGCTGAGCTAATGTTTAATGTTTAATGTCATCTCTTTGCAGCACATGCAGAGCAGACTTGGCCTCTCGGTATAAAATCCCTCAGCGTTTAGCCAAATGTGAGAAGAGCAAATCATACTTTGCCGCTTGTCAGTCAGCAGAATCAAATAAATAAATGCAGATAAGAACAGCAGATCTCTCAATTTAGCTCCAGTACAAATAACTCCACTGAGCAAAGATACACTTTGCATGAGGGTTCGATGGAAAGGGACCAAAGCTGCACGTTCATCTGTGTGTTGCCATAACAGATGTATTGGCAAAGGCCAACATGTCACTTGTATTGTCACTATACTGCTCCTTTGAACATATACAACAGAAAGGCTTACAATAGAAACACCACCTCCAGCCGATGTTGTGTAAACGACAGATACTTAAGTGGATTATAACAAAGGAGCCGTGTTCAGAGAGCATGTTAACCTTGCTATGCCTGATGGTGACGTCTATAGTTCTTTGAAAATGCTTCTATAGTTCAGCAAGATTGTATTTCCACTGACACTGGTTGGTTATTATTTAGGAATCAAAATATTACATTTTTTCAGTCGTCTCAAAAGCTCAACTGGACTCTTCTGTCACTGATTTTTATTATATTTTTTTACTCTTACATTGTATCTGTATTTTATATCTGACTTTTGTCTTTTATTGTGAAGCACTTTTTATGCGTGGTGTAGGAATTATTGTTTCTGCAAGCGCAGTGACGGCAACTTTTTTTCTGCACATAGTTTTAATCACATAACAGCTAGGAACAGATTTTGTTTATATTAAAGGAATAGTTTGACATTTTGAGAGATAAGCTTATTCACTTCCCTGCTTAGCATTAGCTAAGAAGATTGATATCTCTCAGGTATACAACTCTCATGTCTGTGGGATGGATGGAAGCTAGAGTCAGGAGGCGATTAGCTTAGCTTAGCTTAGCATTGAGACCGGCAGCAGACGGAAACTTTTCATTTTTACAATTCTGACTGTGTATGGATGATATAACATGTTGATTATTGAGTTTTAGAGGTGTTTGCAGGCCTATTTTTAACTCCGGAGATAGCCGGGCTAGCTGTTTCCCCCTACTTCCAGTCTTTATGCTAAGCTAGGCTAATTGCCTCGCAGCTACAGCTCTACCGACATAAGAGTGGTATGGTTTTACTCATCTAACATCAATCAACATACAACCAAAAATGTCCAATCAATGTTTATTTTTTTTGTAATTATTCTATGTACTTTTGTATCTTCATGTGTCAATACCCTGTAACAGTTTTACATGCTGATATTTTATCATGTTTACTTCATGGTTTCAGTCTATTTTCATATTGTACATTCATTTTTGTCTTTTGTTATGGTACATTATTTATTTGTGCATGTTCTAGTGCAGGAACTGTGTATGTTTATATCATTACAATTTCCTATATTCTTGTTTTAATTGTTATTTTAATGTTATTTTAGTTTTTCTACTTTTTATCTTTAATTGTAACTTTTCTAAGTTAATTTTCTTCCTAATATGGTTTGTTATGCAACAACATTTTTATACACTTTAATTTTCTCCAACTATTAAATGCCTCTAAAAGTCAAGCTGTATGACAACATTGTATGTATGATAACATTATAAGGAGTCTAGTCTAGCACTCTATAGTCTCTGTTCTTTGACTGTACTTGCACCGTTGCCAAAACACACCCGAGTCTGCACGTGTGCAGTTCTGTGCTGCCTGCATTTGAAGCATTCTTTCCGGCCAACTCTGAACTCCATTCGTAACCCCAAAAAACTGCCCCCCGAGGGCGATAGTTATTCAACGTCTGCTGTTTTTCCCTGTGTTTGTTTGATGCGCACAGTCGGCTTTGGTGACCATTCAGAGGGGTCTGGGTGAACGAGACCACACGGAGCCCCGAATCGTGTTGATACAGTTGCCTATCCCGAGGCTTGACAACAGCCCCTGAAGAGAGGGGCCACGAAAATGGATTAGGCCCCTGGCACTGACCTTCTTCCCTGTTCACCTCCCCTCAGACTGGAGGGGTCGCAGCCCCTTACAGCTGAGCTCCAAGGCCAGTCCCAGTCCTGCTGGCCATATCCTACTGGTCTGTATTCTCCAAATGGACATTGATTATTTACCTGCTGCACAGGCTCCTTTTTGATCTAATGTTGCCCCTGAATGTCCTCCGGGAACTGACCCAGACATGTGAAGATCAGATCACATCCGTCATATTTTCCTTATTGTCAACAAATCTCAAGTTTGGATCCAAACCAACAATGAACTGATCTACTTACAAGTATTGCGTGTGTATCCAAAGCCGTGTGTGGCCAATCAATGAGCCACACCGTGTGTTCCTTCGCCCCCAAGATTTGCGGTCATGTTAGTTTGTTTACACAAAGACTTCCGTTTTCAGCTTCACTAGTTTGTTGTGCTACATATCACAACCTCTTGACTTTTGTACTGAAATTCTTTGAGAACTTTACAATCTAGTGCCTCTGTAATTAAGATGTTGTGATATGTAGCATAACAAGCTAGCAAAGCTGTGAACGAAACCACGTTCCTGCACATGCTCAGTGGCGTCTACCTTACACAGAACTACTCTCCAGAGACCGAAAAACATGATTGCTGTTATTAGTCTTTGGAGCCGTTTCTAAACAAACTAACGTGACCAAAACTCTTCATAATGAGGAACATGTCACCCAGTGCAGCGCTGTGGCTCATTGACGTGTTTTTAATAGTTTTTGGACGACAACAGAGGTCTACGGCACAGAGGAATAAGATATATCAGGCTTTGTTTACACACACAATACTTGTAAGTAGATCAATTCATTGTTGGTTTGGCTCCAAGCATGAGATTTGTTGACAACAAGACAATTATAGAAAATCGCCAGCCTTATCCTTTAAGAACGTTGACATTCTGCATTGCTCCTGCTGAGCAGACTTTACATCATAATAATTATGTTGAAATAGAGGAATACGTCCAAATATATCTGGGCGGATGCCATGGAACCTTTTCACCAATCAAATGGATTTGCACAACACACAAGACCACCCTTCTGCAGAGGAAGTAGTGTAGATCTCTCTCACACATGAAGGAAAATCTGAGTCATTGCTCACTTCCAATAAATGAGTTTAAATCAGATCAGAGTCCAAGCACATGCCCGCTGTTATACTGAAGAATTTAGCACAATTTCTTAAGTGAATATACTTTCTAAAGAGGTGCCTGTCTGCTGTTTGAAACAAGATTCCTATTTGAGTGGAACTACCACTACTTTGACATGAAGTCACAAATGAAAAATAATATCAAAACACTGCTCTGACATGAGCTGAAGGTGCTTAGTCACATGATCGAACAACATGTCAAGAAAAAGCTACTGAGAGTTAAAGTCTCCCCTACAGTCTGATCTCAAGGTTAAATACATCTAATATGTGGACTCTGCTGCACAAAGGCATGCAGCCAGGAGCAGAGGAGTGGTGTGATAAAACACGTCTGTTTCCGGGACATGTGCATACTCATAGAACTGGAATTACATCTGAGAAATCTCTTTGTTTTTAGCCGTGGAAGCTACGCGGCTCAGCGAGGTTGGTCAGTCCAGACTTAAATATCTTAATAAATGTTGGATGCTTTACTGTGAGATTTTGCACAGACATGCATGTTCTTAAAAAGGGTTGAATCCTGATGACCTTGGTGATCACCATGCAGTGTCATCACAAGGTCAAACTTTACAATTATGCAGTGAAAAATGGATCGGCGCAATATTTGGTACAAACATTCGTGGGTTTCAAGAGATGAATCCTGATATCTGTCATGATCCCCTGGTTTTTTTTTCTCTCTAGCGCCGTGATGAGGTCGACGTTTTCTGGTTTAGAGTGAGATGTCTCAACAGCTATCGGATCTATTTCCATGAAATGTGGAAAAAACTGATGAAAATTATCTCTAAGATAACACTGGTACAATACATCAAATGGTAACGTTTATGTCTTTTTTTTACAAACAACAATCTTTATTACTTGATATTAAGATGACAAATAAAGACAAATACACCCAAAGTGTTACAAGCTTGTGCTATTCTTGGTGTATTATTTCACTTCAAAATAAAAAAAACCATAGTTTTTCTGCCCCAGTGCTGCTCTCATTAATGAAAAAAAGCAGCCAGATCCATAAACTAAGTATTAAAAATATGTTGAGCATCAGTGATGAAGCTCCACTCTCTAAAAATGATTTTGTAACATCACATGACATCACATGTCACTGTTACTACAGTTGTTGCTTTGTTTATTTGTGTTGTTCCTCTCCTCCTAATCTTTATTTTCTTTCCCTCTGCTGTTAAAGGTCGTAAGTTGATTTCCTATTTTCTCTATCTGGAAAACAAGGGCAGCTTTTTCCACGAGGCCACTGCTGTGTGTCGTTAGCTGTGCATATGGACAACATGAATCATGTTTTTGATACTGCGGAGCTGCTACAGTGAAGTCAACTCTTTTCCTCCTCGATTTATTGAAAACAGCACCCTGCTTGTGTAAGGAGAGGGGGACCGCTGCATTTATCAGTCTGTCATCTGAAACCAAGAGAAGATAATAACACATTTCTAAATATTTATTTTTCTGGTTAGAAATTAACCTTTTTTTATTCATATTATAAGCTTAGCAAAAATAGAATTACTTCACTCTAGGATGCCTAAATATAAATATTTTGTTTTATTTCATTTTTTTTAACACTACCAACATGTTATAACTCTTTTAACCACTGAATCTCAAAACCATTTACCTTATCTGATCACAGTGTTGAGTGTTTTCAGCATGTTTCATGAAAGATCTGCCACATGTCAATTTATATCTCATCAAAGTTCTCCGATCAGCCAGTTTTTATAGTCTCAAGGCTCAATCTGTCTATTTATCATTAAAGTCAGAAGTTTTTATACCTGTTTGAAATGTCCATTTGTCTTTGAATGACATTTGCTTTTGCTGTTTATTTCTCCTTAAGCAGGGGTTTAGGAGCTCACAATTCAATTATCTCAAAATAAAAATATGATTTATTACTCAAATAACACCTATTTGGAAATTTGCATCGACGTTGTTGTCCTGATGTCTTGAAATCTTGATTGAACACCATGGCACAGATTCACTGTATGCTGTTCTGTTCTGTCGCTCCAATCAAAATGTGACCAGCTGTGCAGCAGTTAGAAGATAAAAGGAACTTGTGTCAGGCTGTGCCAGCTAGTGTTGGCCGTGATTATGGCCACGTGAACCCTATATGTCACCGTACATGTCACGTTCACACGGCTGGATTACAAAGCCTTTGAACAGGACATATATCCATGGGATGTCTGATGAAAACGCTGGCACTGATTGAACCCCCCCGTTGCTTGTTTCTCTGCTTTTTAAACTACTGATTGCACACAAATTGTTCTTTTTGAGGCTACTAGTCTGCATCATGTTTGACACTTTGAATGCTAAAGACATAAATATAAAGCCACTTATTTTGTGGTGTAACTCAACCAAAAAAAAAACCTCCATTGGCCAATCACCAACAGCTTTCATTATTATTCTCTATGCCAATGACGGCTGAAGTAGAACTAAGACAGGTACAAATAGATGTGAATTTTACAGAATAATGTAAATGTATTACAAGCACAAAGCATTTATCAAGGAGCAGCTGTTTGTTACATGTACACTTTTACATTTTATACATACAGTATAGCCTCTTTCAGACATGATAACTTAAATGTTGCTGACTTCATCTATCTGTGAAAGCTGCTGTGGTTCCCAGAAAAATACGAGGTGTCAAAGGGAAACAAATAAAGGTGTCAAATAAATTAAAAAACATGAATTCACTTGAATTATATCTACTTTTACTGACTGTTTTTTTCTAGTACTGGATACTTAAGGCCTCTAAAATCCTCCAAATGGAATTATCTGAGAAGGGAAAAATCAGTCTTTGTTTGAACATAAACTGTGATGAAGGTTTGAAAGTAGACATTGCTTTGGAAACCACTGTGCTAAATTTTGACATTCAAGTGCTGGTTTCCAGTCCCACAGCGCCAAAGTATTGTGAAAAATGAAATGACATACCAACATTATGTAATTGGTTATAATGATATTTGAAAATACAGAGAGGGTGACAAATGATCAGATAATGTGTTTTTTTTTTTTTCTTGTTTGGACAGCACCCCGGGGGAAAAGAAAAAATAAAATAAAATAAATGAAAATCTTTCACCTGACAAGAATCTCCTTGACAACTTTGTTCACAAACGGCTCAGTCGCAGTATTTTTGTGAATTTGTACTAAAGATATGTTAATAAAAATAACAGATTTATTACAGCACTCAGTACAGAAACGTGAATATATCCTCTGTGTTTCTATTAAAAGGTCAGTTCCCCACAAATTATAAAAAAAAAAAAAAAAATCCCACTGACCCCTCATGGTGCAGCATCTAGCTAGACTCAATAATCTGGATTATCCTGAGCATCAGGGACATCTGCCTCTGAAAATCAAAGTTGCTACTCCTGACTGATCAGAACTTTTGTAATTAATAATCATTGGACCTTATTTGTTATTTTTTTTAATTTATTTATTGACACCTTCACCATAAAGTTTATCAAGACATGCCACAATGATGGTTAATGTATTGTTTTACTAGAAACACAAATGCACTCTTATTCAATGAAAATAAACGAGGTTATTTTAAGGGAGGGGTATGTTTTTAATTTTAATGTCTTATCCAGCCCATGTATTGGTTTTAAATTGAATTATTTATAAAATAAACCTATGACAGGCCTGTAACTTTTGACAACGTTGTTTTACATGTGTTTGCAATGCGTCTTAGAGAGACGGCTCTGCTGTAAAAAGCTCAATGTAAATAAAGATAATTCATTCATTCGTTCATTCATTAAGCTCATAAATGTCTGTGTGGCGTACATGGAAAACGCAGCACTTTCAGTGAACTTCTTAATACTTACTTACTCACAATCATCAAGTTGCTGCCACTGGTGTTTTCCGGTGTTTTCCGAAGTAGCCCGTCTAATGAGGATGTCCTCTGTACGCGCAATCAATGCAATTCTTAATGTGTTTTGTCATCAATTATTTTGCTAATATTTGTCAAACACTGAAGACGACTTCCCGCTCTCTACTCAGCAGGACACAATCTCTCAGCTGAGCGCACACACACACACACACACACACATTCATATAGAGCATGTGGGCACTGATACAGACAGAGTGCCCACATGCAGACAGATCAGTGTACACGCATAGTGAATCTCAACTTGTTAATCAAAACTGTTTTATTGGAATCAAATATGAGAAAGCTCTGCTCATATCTGCATGTTAGCACTGGCAGTATGAGCATGTCAGCATGCATGGCTATAGATACTTGCCAACAGCAGTGAGCACTACAAATTCAATTCAGTTCACCTAAATTGTCTTGGAGTGGAGCCAGAAATCTCAGGAACAGATATGTTAAAATCTGTGCCAATAAAAGCTAAATTATCAGTTTGGCTAGATACCACTAGCTATGTGTAGGCGAACAAATGTTAATGTGTTAATGTGACTACATTCAATTCTGACTTGAACCATGTTTGAAGAGTTATAGAAATGTTTTTTGGTGTTATCTTAGATTACGGAAAAGTGACTTGATTTTAAAGTCAGCATGTAGAAAAAAATCTAAAAGGTGCTAATGTCGCCAACACGTGCCTTCATCAGCACATGCTGCCTGCCCTCCTGGGACGTCACGGAGCCTCTGAACAGGTTGAACCCCTGGGAGATGGCACAGCGGGTCAATGACCCAGTCCCTGAGGCCATAGGCGCTAATGTTCTGCACTGAACACACAGCACTCACCTCGCTTTCCACTCAGCACGGCCGCGGTGAAGCTGCATGTCGGCCTTCTGGAATCCTCAATGGCTGCGATCTTTAATTGACCACCAACCATGCTGGCACAATCAATGTGTTTTAAAAGCTGGGAGTAGAGCTGTCTGTGTCCTCCTGCTACAGTCCTCATTTGTCTTCACATTGTCCAGAGGCAGCAATAGGAAGCTGTAAAAGCCACACAACCCATTGAAGGATTTATTATATTCTATTATTTACGATCCCTCCACCCATTATTACGCATCAAGCTTAGTAAGGTGTTTTCAACACCCCGCCTTACTGCTAGGGACCTCTCCCTTGGGAGGGAATGAGGTCATGTTGTTCAGGAACCTACTCATCTATGAGGACAATGGACTACTCACAATTTCCCAGGGTGCAGTGCTGAGTTGCACTATTCATATGCCTGGGAATCAATTCCCATAGTTTCTTTCTATTTCCTAATAAGTCAAAAGGGTATAACTAAAAATCTGATACCACAAACTGCTTCCTTCCTTGGCGAGTGCTGAAAGGAAACTAGCAAAAAAAAGTTAACACCCAAAAGTGAACAAACTCTCCCTTCTGTAACAATAAAATGTGCAGGTAGTTACTTATGACGTTTGATAGCAATGATGAAAATTCCTATAAAGGAATTTCCGCTGATTTGACACTGATTTGCAAGAACTGATTGGTTGCTATTTTTAGCACATGCGGCCAAAGATTGACCGCATTCTTTTATTTCTACCTTTTTAAGAGTATTTAGAATGAAGCTGGATACAAGACTTATTAGTCCTGAATGTTTCTAAATCATACTTGGGTGAAATCCAGACGACAACAGCAGAGAAACGGGTTAGACATGAGCAAATACATTTCACCTGTACAGTTGCATGTGAACTGAAAATGTGCTGACGCCAAGCGGCAATTGGCTGAAGCCAATGCAGAATTACCTTTAAGTGCCGTGTCACCCACAGCCGCCACTTGCTCCAACTGACTTCCATTTGAGTCATTATGGTCTCAATCGCTAAATTCAGGCCCTCTAATAAGTGTGCTGGTGGTCATTTTGGAAATTATTGCTCCCATTAATAAGATTTGAAGAGTTATAGTAGCTTTGATGTCTGACGTGTAGGCATTGATTGACAGTCGTCTCACTTGCTGCTCTCCCCGGCTCCGGGATTCGTACTGAGTCGGTCTATTGTCACAATATTTCGCTAAAGTTTAATATTACTTGATTACGATACCTGCCCTGTTAGCACAATTTAATTAAAGTAGCTAACGTTAACCCAAGTGTGCAGCGTTCGGTGTTCCCAGTAAGTTAGCTTTGGCTTCGGTCCGAGGTAGCGGAGCGTGTTTACAGAAGGTGAAAGGCATCACCCTGCACTCCTTATTTTGAAGATCCTGGCTCCAAATGGAAAAGATGGACGTATTTGCAATGTCCATGGTTGGATTCTATCAAATAAAGGCAAAAAGGGAGCTCATGCCACGTATCCGCACCATCCTCGGTTCGAGTCTGGCAAGGGTCCTTGTTGCTTGTCATACCCATCTCACTCTCCCCTTGTTCCCAGTCAGACTCTTCGCCAGTAACCTTTCAATAAAGGCAAAAAGTGCCAAAAAAATAATTTAAAAAAACAGGCCAAAATGTGAAAAAGTAATCTCAAAAAACATTTAATAAAATTCTGTGTCTTGTACTCTTGTTTTTCATATAAAGCACTGTGACTCTGAACTATTGCATGCCCTATTACCTTAGTAGTAAACTTGGCTATTGTTCTTTTTGCTAAAGCAGAGAGGAGAAAACCAGCGAGCTGTGCTGAACAAAAAAACCATGAGAGTAAACTATTTGAGAAGTGATGTGTAGAAGAACTTTGGATTCAACACTATAGTGTAGATGGAAAAATTGTACAGTAACATTACTCATTAGTTTGCTACTCAGCAAGGCACTGCAAATGAATGGAACAAAGTCAATTGTGCAGGTATTTTATTGTGTTGGAATGATTCGTTGGAACTGGAGTGACGACACTATTGGACACTAACAAACTGCACACATTACTGATTTTCATTCCCGATGCCATGTATTTATAAGTCATTAAATAGCTTGACAAGCTAATTGATGAGTCTTTTTTAATTTTTGTTTTTGCTTGAGTTAGAAATCTTATCATTAGCTGATTCAGGGACATTATGAATAGAGCTGGGGACATCAAAAACACTTTGATATCAAGCTCAGGAAGTTCCTGTTCATGTTAGGCATACTTCCTTTGTTTCCTGAAATTGTATTTTTGTGTCACTCCTCTGTTTTGAGAAGCTTTGCCAAAGTTTTGAGTGCAGGCCGTAATTTAAAACACCACGACTGTGTTGACGGTTGTGTTCAGTAACTGGTGATGTAGACAGATGCGCGGTAATTTCAAACTTTGCCATTGAAAAAAATGATTGTCCATCAACAAATCCTCATTTATCAAGTGGTATCCAGCCGTAATCAGATCACCTGCGACACACGTTGTTTCCCACACATTAAGAACATTTTCAAGGTTTGACTCTAATGATCAACACATTCAGGACATTTTCACTGTTCGAGTCCAATGATCTGCTCCACACCTCCGTTTCAATCCAGGCCAAACTCACATCATTGGTCTCTTTAGTGGACAACAGAAAAACTGTCATCTTCCAGACTTTGTTTGGTTACAAAAATACACTGTCGGTAAGGTAACAGATGAACCTCGTGTCCGATCTGGACAGTCATCAAAGCAACATTTTCTCCCTCCAAACCTCTGCTGGTGTGACTGAGAAGATTGATAACGCCTGAGGTGGATTAGGAGGGATGACACATTACTCAGGTCTTCACGAAGCTTCTTTAAATAGATGTGTTGAGTGTGTCACCTCTCGCTGACCTGACACACTTTGTCCTCTAAAAGTATGGAGGAGGGCCATCATTCACATCCTTGTACTTGAGTGGAAAGAAATCGGACACATGTATCCCATTGACATCTCTGTGTCCATGGGATCTGTGTGTCAATCTGTGATACAGATATGGATACAGATTCAGATTAAAAATAACCTTTTTTGGGTTAAAATAATGCTCGTTTTTTACACTCTAGACAGCCAGAATACCTTCGCATGAATTAAACAAAGTGAACACTTCTATACCGAGTGGTGCATCCAGCTTAAAATGGTGATTTTTTTTTACCTGCAGTGGTTATTCAAGTGATGTTATTTAGTGATTCATTTAATAATCTGACCAGAGCTCCCTCTTGCCAGTTTGTGAGTTACTTTTTCAGTCTTTTGCTTCATTTGCTTCCATATACTGTACGTGTTAATGAATCTATCACATTATGCTCTGCTTGTAGCTTCTGCTTCTGTTGCAGCCTGTACTCCATCCTCCTCCTATAAGTGTCCTTGCCCTCCTTGATCTTGGAGGGCAAGGACACCTATTTTCACCATTAAGGAGGGCCTTTATGTGTCTAGTAATCCAGGGTTTGTTATTTGGGAAACACTGTACTGTGCGGGTAGGGATGAACCCATAATGCAGTCTGTGAACTTGCCGATGTCCTCGCCATATGGCTCGGTCAGAACCTCCCAGTCTATAGCCTCGAAACAGCCCATCAGAGCCTCTTATGCATTATGTGACCATCTCCTGAATGTCTTGGTGGTTGCAGGTTGCCACTGGAGTAGAGGCTTATACTGGGGTAGGAGGTGGACCAGGTTGTGATCCGATCTACCAACTGGGGGGGAGGGCTGTGGAGCTGTATACATCCTTGATGTTGGCATACAGTAAATCCAGGGTTTTATTGTCTCTGGTTGGGCAGTCAACAAACTGGGTGAAGTTTGTTAAGGTGGAGGAGAGAGTCACGTGGTTGAAGTCCCCAGATATCACGATGGAAGCGCTGGAGCTTTGCTATGACCAAGCGGATGATGTCACACGCTGTGGTCGCATCGGCCGATGATGGAACATAAATAGCGACCATTATAGCATGTGAGAATTCCCTTGGCAAATAATAGGGACGTAGGCCCACTGCTAAAAGTTCAATGTCTGGGCTGCAGACTCTATCCTTGACAGTAATAGGCCCTGGATTACACCATCTGTTGTTAATGAGAACGGCAAGCCCCCCTCCTTTCTTCTTACCGCTCTTCCTTCGGTCTCTGTCTGCCTGTATTGTCTCGAAGCCGGTGACAGTGGAGTTGTAGTCCAGGATATCGTCATGGAGCCATATCTCTGTAAAACACATGATACTGCTCTCCCGAAATTCCCTCTGACCCCTCCCCAGTGCCATTAGTTTGTCCGTCTTATTCGCCAGCGATCTCACATTTCCCATGAAGATGGAAGGGAGATACAGCTTGTATCTTCTGTTCTTCATTCGCTGTTTAATCCACGTTCTGCAGCCACGGTATTTCCTCATTAAGTCACCCAGAATATGTTGGTGGTATTCCTCGGGGGGCAGTCGCCGTTCGCCATGAGAGAAGTTCCTCCAGGGTGTTAACAAGGCCCCCTACCTCCACAACATGTGTTCACATATCGTCTGGGTGAAAAAGGCGTCCCAATGAGCAGGGACGTCAGACAAACTTCAAAAAAGTGTGCAAGGTTCATTCTTTGACAGACTAACAGAAGAAAAATGCTAAAAAAGGTGGTTTAGATGGTTACCATAAATTATAAATACTGCTTTGTGGAATATTAGATAGAGAGTTTCTGTATTTGTTGTTTTTTTTTATAGTAGAAAATGTTTATTTTTAATCTGCATCAAAATACAAACAGTGATAGATGACCATGGGCTTTTTTTTGTTCAGATAATTGCAGAAGTTCAGGAGAAAATGACAATAATGTTGGTTTGACATAAATACAATGGTAAGGTCATCTTTCTAGCTTTTTTTTTTGAGCTTTCAACCGCATCACCAGTCTTCATCATCATCCCGCTCCATGATATGCTTGAAAGCTACAAGGAAAAACTAGTAGTGGACCTTGAGTTGGGATCTTGTTGGGTTTTGTGAAAATCGCTATTCCTAAACTTATAAGTAAACTTTGATGCTTGGAAACCTTCCACCAAATTTTATTAAATCTGCACTAATCAATATTTTTACACAAACAATGGATCAAATTATTATGTGTAAGTTGAAAGGTTATACTTGTAGTGATGAACCTGCAGAGAATAATCCCCAATGCTACACTTTTCCTCAGCTCTGTGAAGAGTTAAAGTGTTTTTCAGGTCATTCTTTCAACCCTACAACTTTACTGTTTTGGTTCAGTCTCACTGCCTTCATCAGTCTTATTTCAAGCATCAAATATGCTCTGAAAACCCAATGTACACTACCTGTCCAGCACCAACAGACCAATTTAGAGACTCCCTGGTGAACATAGTGGAGCATTTAGCAGCTAAAGAGTCAAATATTTTTCTCAGCAGTTGGTGGAGACCAAAACAGAGCTAAAAAGGGAATGAATAGAATGAATATTGGACTTAGATTCATCGGGTGGAAACAAAAATGACTTCAAATGGATGATAATATTGTTTTGTGTCTGCTGGATGTGTAAAGCTAGAATTATGTTTCTCCACGCTGCATGAAGGCAAACATGAAAAAAGGTTGCTCGGAGACATTGACATGGTTGTTTCTTTTACACTTATATGTAGTAGATTCACGTTTGTTTTTTCTCTGTTTCAGACCCAGATCCTAAAAGAACTTTAATCAACCAATCAACTTACTTGACATGCGGGCACACATGACACGTTGTTAAGATTTGGTAGCATCAGTTCCTCTGTGACCTCCCGTTACCTATAACACCCTTCTCTGCATAGGTTTGCAGAGACATTTACATGTATATTTGGAGAAGCGTAATTCCAGTTTAAGAAGGCAACCCTATTTGCTAACATGTTAGCCATAACAACTGTATGAGCTGTTAATTTGTCAGGGCTGTGGCTGTCAGCTTGTTTTGCACTCTTCTGCCCCCCGGTGGCTAAAACTGATCAACATGTTTGCTTTTGTAAGATATCCTGCTAAAAACCAGAGAAACATCAGGACCACAAAATGAACCTTTTTGGCGGCGGTACAGCCAGAGTGACAAGGCTGGGTTGCACACTGAATGCAGAGACTACACCTCCCTGACCACACTGTCTACACAGCAGCAGCCGACTGTGGACTACACCACTGACATTCCAGCTGGGTCTAATTTGGCGGCTTTTTTTTTCTCCCCCTTCTGTAAATTTTATTATTATTTTTAATCATAACTGTTTCCTCTTGCGGTTATGTTAATATCTGGAAATACACTCCCGCAGCCTCAGATCACTCAGAAGTGTTTGCGTGGTGTGTGATTAAGGGCGCCTGGCGAGCCTGAAGTCCGGCCTTCGCGTGGGTAGGCAGAGACAGCAGCAGTGGCAAGACTTTCCAGGAATATCTCAAATAAATCAGGTGTGATAGCTGAACGGAAAAAATGGCCCATTTTCCATGTCCACTTTCCAAATATCCCTTCTACCAGGCAATCCAAGGTTTTACACCTTTTGTCATATAACACTTCTGCTGGTATTTTGAACAAAAGACAAGAAAAAAGGGTTTTGTCTGTGAGTGTAAACAATATCTTTTTCCACCGCTTTGTTTGTTGTATTTTCCCAGGCAACAACAGAATCATCCGTTTACGCACCTCCGTCATGCTATCAGCCATTCCCCCCTCCTGTTCTCATCCTCCCAAAGCTTTTCCAATACATTCTCAACAACACTCTTGAGTAATTGTAGTGGTCAACACAGCAGGCCAGATATCCAAACAGGAAACAGGAAAAAGTGCTGAAATTATTCCGATCAAGTGAGATTGGATGATGGAAAACAAGGCAAGAGGAGACACGAAAGGAGGGTCAGAAAGTGCACTCTTGAAGCCGGCTTCACACCGCTGCTTGTTTTGATTGCAGTAATTAAAAATGGACAGCTGAAGACATGCCCAAAGTCACAGACTCATCTTGATTTTATCACAGCCCAGATTTAATCCTTTGGAATTATTTTTAGCTCTGTGCACCGGTGTTATCAGAGGTCTCCCGGTGACTGGATTCAGCTGTGTGGGATTATGTTGAGGTGAGAGACTGAGGTCTTTGCATGCAGACGGGCCCAGAGTGCGGTCATGCAGAGGTCTCCGCATCCACACTGGGGCCGCTGCCATTAGAGGCTGGTCATATCGTTGGCCTGTCATGCGGTGTTGATGTTTGAATGGAGAAAATGTAAATGGAGTGTAATTTTTGGATGACAAATCTCTCCTCCTTTTTTATCATCTTCTGCCAGTGGTATCGATTCTGCAAATCAGTACATAATGTTTTGTGAGGATTTACTGAGGGAAGTGGATTTGACCATTTTCCCCTCACAGCACTCCCTCATGTCTCAGTGCATTTGACTGTTCATTGTATTGGAGAGGGGCAATGTGGTTAAATCATATTTTGACATTTGGTTGTATTATTAGGGGACTGATGGAGGTGAAACCAAGTAACTCCAGGCCTGTCAGTCATGTAATTGGCAACTATTTTGATAATTGAATAATTGTTTCTACGCAAAAATGCTCAAAGTTAAAGCTGATTTCATGCTTTTCTTTGCCGTACATGATAAAAAAAAGTGAATATTTATGGGTTTTGGACTGTTAACTGGATGTCATCTTAGCCAGTGAGGATATTTTTCTGACATTTTATAGACAAAACAATCAAGGGAATAATCAGTAGATTAATTGATGTTAGCTCCTTTCTTGTGGGAAATGGTCGTTGGGGAGGTGGGGGCTGGGGGGAGGGGTGAGATGTTATTTTCAGTTGACACAGAAGCAACTTCATGACCCATTTCATGTCAATCAAACAAACATGCTAATTTAGCATATTTCATTATCATTCTGTTATTTCTGACTTACAGTGACTTGTACAGCTGTGTCAGTGTCATCTACATCAGTCTCCATCATCAGTCTTTTCTAATGCTTTTGTTTCATAGATGTAGCTAGCGTTCTAGCTATGTAGGATTATAATGTATCCATTCTTTATCTGCCTAGAAAACTCTGATTGGTCAACTGTATCTCCAAACAGTCCAGTCCAAACAGTCCAGACCAGGCTAATTTGGTACCACTTCCTAATAAGGCATGATTTATAGAACATTTATAAGTTGTAACTAATAGCTTCATTTATTTATTATTTGTAGATCAGTAATAAATCATTCATAAGAAGAACTTTTAGGTGCCATGATGTTTATCTTCTTCTGACGTGTTTATCTTCTTTAAATATTAAAAGGATGTATTTTCAAGTATAAAAGAAACATTCATGAATCTCCAAATGACCCCAGTGTAGCAGCCTTTAAGTTTTCTTCTTCACTTATTCCTGACTTGAATGCATTGCCTCATTTGACTTTCTTATAGTCAATCCCGAGACCAAATGTAACAAAGTTGTTGCTTTTTTTGAACATCAACACATCTCTAAACCGGGAAATATGACAATGGCGCATGTTGACCCAACAATTTGTGTCAGTCTGTGTTGTTGTATGGGTAAATGTCAAAAATTTGAAAAAGGGAATTCGCATTCCTAGTCCCAATGTTGATTCTAGTGACAAACTGTATTTCTTTGCAGTCTGAATGAATTCCACAAAACAATTTCGCAGTCTCAAGGTTTGTGGTTGACCACTCTATGTTCAGCTATGTTCAGTACTGTAAACTCCACTCAGATGTTTTCTGGTTGGTAGGTAAAGTACTCTGGAACACTTCTGGGGCCCTGTGACCAAACTCGGATGTAGATTCCTGCACTTCAATTGCAGATAAAGATTGCCTCTGGCGGGAAAAGCTCTAATTGTCAGATTCCATTTTGCAGATTCACTGACTGCCACATTTAACTGAATACACAGGAAAGGTTTGGGTTCAAAACGATAGGAAGCTGGATATCAGAAGGCCGAACGCTCCTGACTCATGCAGCACTGTGGACTAAATCAGACGGGTCTAATTGAAGCCACATTCCTATGAGTGAGGCTTGAATTCCAGAGCTATTCCTGCATACAATGCATACTGGATACCACACACCCACTCACACATGCAGCCACATAAACACACCTACGAGCAAAGGTGATGGCAGGCTTTCAGTCGAATTCAATTATCTTCATCTTCATCAGTTACACTAGGAGCAGAGGCTGTAAGTGTCACAACTTGGAATCCCTTTTCTCTTCCCAGAGTGACATCAAAGAGGGCATTTCCAAATTCTTTTCAGGATGTGCTTGAGAACATTTCACAGTCGAATGTGTGGTTGTGATTCACTGTGTTTACACCAAGACTTTCCCCACAGAGTGGCTTTGGCCACCCAGCCATAACAGTCCATGAAAATGCAGGGTCAAGACATCAAAGACTTTTTCAAGATTATTCCAGTCAGGAGCATGAAATAACACTGTGACAAATACAACTCGCATGGAAGGATACAATGTCCCTCATCCGTTCGCGTTCTGTTCTCAATCAGATTGCTTATAAAGGTCCAAAATTAAACCAGGCCGCTCCCTGGAATGTGGCTTCATGCTTGTACTGGAGCTTAACACAAACAGGTCAACACTTTCCTGTCCTCAACACGTCTGCTATCAGGTGCTTTTGGTGTTTTTCACTCAACCTGTTCAGACTGCGCAGTGTGTGAAGGATATAGATTGTGATTGCATAACTGGTCATGATACAGACTAAATGACACTTACAATGATATCATGATTAGTGAAAAATGTGATTCAATCTACTCTACAGGCACCAGTATACTCCATCAGAATTGTTTGTCAGATGGTGGAATAGCTGTGGATACCCCCTCCTCCCACACCTTCCTGATGTTGGAATTGCGGGGGTTTTGTCCAACAATTCCTGTGACTTTCCAAAACCAACAATCCGACCTTCACAACCACTTCACACAGTGACTGGCGAGCAGCTCTAGCTCTCTTTTTTTCATTTGTTACACAACTATTCCTATAACTATCATGTAGACAACCAAGTGCAATACTATCTGTCAGGAGAGACTGTTTGAAAATGTGCGCCGTTATCCCTGTATTTAAACAATTTTCGACATTGTGCGTCATACGAGAAGGTTCTTTTCTAGCATAACCTGGCCCAAGGGTCTCAGAATGCTTCAAAGGAAGTGCTGGTCTGAAACCTCCTTCACCCTGCCTTTGAGTATGGGCATTTGGAACACTTAAACTTTAAACTTGTTCGGACACTTTGTACAAACTAGCTAGTTTGTGTCTGAAGTCATTTGTCAAGCAAAAATGCAGTTCCAGCTTTTTAAATATGAGTATGACAACCTTGAGCTCTGAGAAATATGAAGATGATCAATTGTTTTGTGACTACAAAGACATTCAAAAAAGACACTCACAGAGAGTTCTTTTAGAGAGATCAAGGAGATATTGGGATGCAGCCTTGGGGAGTTATGGCAGTTCTTTTTGCTTCGTCCTTTTAGAACATTTGAACACTTTTGCAAGTTTGTTTCAAGCACACTGAACCCTTGATGAATGATTGAATTGTAATCTTTTGCACAACCAAACTGCAGTAAAGATGATGTAGCATCTAGTGTCACATTTATGAAATTATGCGGTAAATGAGGATTTTAAGTTAAATGGAGCGCCTTATATTTAAAGCATTAAAATCTAACTCATAACTACGAACGCTGTACAGAACATCTACTTTCCTTCATCACTGGAGTTCCGCTCTCTGCTGTGCATACTGGGAAAGTTTGGCAGGAAGCTTAGAGTGTGTGTGTCGTGTATTGTCTGCGTGTGGGGTTGCAAGTGCACATAGCCACTGACAGCTGTGTAAACACTGTAGATGCACTGAGCGCTGCAGAGCGACGCCAAGATGTTGCACATGTGGTCCAACCTGGCAAAGACGAGCACAGGTGAGCAAAATGTGGAGTAGACCTGTCTGTCACTTTCTCCCTTTACTGTTCGTATTCACTGTGTAATCACTGATAGATAACTACAACAGAATGAACAGCATATTTCTGAGCCAGGGAAGTAAATTCTGCATTTATTGCCCCCCCCCCCCCCCCCCCTTCATTCCCTGGTTTTTTCACTTGTACTTTTCAATTTAGTCCACAAATTCGATTTATTTAAAGAAACCTGAGCAAGTTAGCGGCTAATTTTCTTTCATGAGAAATTCTCTGCACTATAATAAGCCTGCTCACAATAAAAGGGAAAACAATACTCTTGCCAATCAAAATGGAGCTCCAGCTGCCGAAATAGATCACAGTCAGGACTCGAGCATCTTGCCATCAGCGGCAGGGTCGGCCTTTACATTTTTAAAACAGCTCTCGTAAGCAGATGGATGAGGAATAAGACACTAGCCAATGAGACAGAGTTTGGCTCCACTGGAGTGTGGTCTCTTTATTTCTAAGTGTTTAAAAGTATGTGTGTATATGTTTTTAACAAGAGTTCTAAGGGCTTTTAACATGCTGTCTGCCATGTAAATAGTGTCTAAGTAGCTCCCAGCAGGTTTAGTGGGTACTATACAAAGTATAAATTAATGTATTCTTGAGTTTTGTTATATACGATGTTATGTGTATTCATCTTGTTTACTGTCTTATTTTATTTTGACTAGAACAAAAAGAGGAAGTTCAGAATTTAACTTTGATGTCACTTCCATTACACAGCCTGTAGGGGGAGCTCTTGGTCTGTGTCTCAGTCATTAGAAATACTTACTTGAGGGCTGAACAGTCGCTGTTGTGTCTTACTGATGTTATGTCTTCCCCTATTCAGGAGTGTAACATTTTATAGGCACCTCTGGGATGAGTGCGATGTGGGATAGCTTTTATCAAAAGTGAACCCACTGACAACATCGGCAACAATGGGTGGTAAAGTAGCAACAGTGAGCTACAGGATATCTGAGCACAGCCTGCCTGCGATCTGACGCTAACGCTGCTACTTGGAGCTAATGCTATCATGGCCCACTGCTACCCCGTCACCATGTGGAACATGGAGTCATCAGAGCTGGAAAAACTGTAGTTGAAGATGATACAAGCATTATGCACTCTGCCAAGGGAGTGCCTTGTGAACTTGTCTGATTTTGATGATCCAAAATTTGATTGTGTAAGTAGCAAGAGCAGAATGTCACTTATTTTACTGATAAGCAGCCACCTGAAGAGGCACCATGCCATTGGTCCGATGGCCCATTATTCCAAAACCCTAATAGTTTGAAAAACTTCCCCTTGGCCTGAAAGCCCATAGTCTGACAGCCTGTTATCCCAAAAACAAAAGCCCACTGCTCCAAAGGTCCATTGCTTCGAAAATACACACTCTCCTTTGATGTGCAAATGATCATTTTAACCCAAACCATGATCTTTCCCTAACCCTAACCAGGTGGTTTTTGTGCCTAAGCCTAGACCCTAACCACAGTATTGTCACATCATAAAACATAATTATTTTTTAACAAGTACGTCAAAATACAGAAAGATACGCGCAAAAGATGACAGAGGTAGCCTAATTGGAATGCATAGCCATAAATAATTGCAGTGCATCATTATTGGTTATCAGACACTGATAATGTTTATTACTTGAGAAAACAGACTTTTTATATATTACTGACGTCTTCTGCTAAATTCGGCATCATGTTTCACTCAGTAGAACTCCCAATTTAATAAATCACTAGTTATAAAAGTGTGTAAACTGCATTGTTAAGGCACTTATCTGGTTTATTCACTTTACATGGAGCTAAAATGAATACCAAATTATATTAAATGTTGACCAAATAAGTTAGTGAATCGTAAGAAATCACAAATTATCTTTTAGAAGGAGTAGATGTTTACTGTCTGTCAGAGGTTTTACTCCGACAGTAGGAAACAATTGAAGACTGTATTTGCCTCATCTAGTCATTTAAAATGTAAATTAACTTATCAAACAGACTTTTCACAATTCATGCACTTCTGATACATTCGGCATCATTTTTCACAAAGTAGAACTCTCATTTAATGAAATCACATTATAAAAATGGCATAGACATGCTTGTTGGCGATGTTTTGGAATGTGACAGTAACATTAGAAGTAACATTACACATCTTACTTATGTTTATTTAACTTCCTTAACCTAAGTTCACAGTAGAGCTGTTAAAATTAAACATCAACCGAAATGAAAAGTCTTTCTTTAGGAGTCATACAAAGTCATATGTTGTGTTGTTAACAGTCTTGGGAGGTAGTGAGGCTGGCAGTCACTGAACTCCAACAACCCCAGAGTGTGTATTTTGGGCCTATGGAGCAGTGGGCTTTTGTTTTCGGGATAACGGGCCATCGGACTATGGGTTTTCGGTCTAATGGGAAATTTTTCAAACCATTGGGGTTTCAGAAATATGGGCCTTTGGACCAATGGGCAGTCCTCCCTGCAGAGAGGAGTGAGAGGAACTGGAGGATAAAGGTATGGCTGAAATTTTTTGCTTCAGGGATAAAATAAATGAGTGTCAGATTGTTAGTGAGTCACCTCCAACTGAGTATGTGTCCCAACCCACTGAACAAGTTAACATATTACAAAAGGAAAATGAATAGGCAAAACAGAACAATGAGCAAGAAAGCCAACAAAGTCAAGCAAAAGAAAAAAAATGAGGAACAGGCAAAGTTATCCAAGGAAATTGAGGCCCTGAACCTTAAATTGTCATTGATGCAGAAACAAAATGAGAGTGAACAATCAGAAAATGGAGCACAGATAGCCACCACTTACAGCAGGATGTCAGCCCTCTCTCAAGCCCTTCCTTCATGGAAGGAAAGACTTAAAAATATCTGGCCAAATTGGTGAGCCTGGGCGCCTTACTTTTTCCAATTTAGCACGCCACATAGAACATGGTTTAAGCACAGGCTTCCCAGAGGGGGAGATAGTGGACACTGTGATAAGAGCTATTGCTCCCAGCATACAAATCCATAGTTACCTAGAAGGGAAAACTAACCTGACACTACCCACACTGAGACGGATTCACAGGTGTCACTATCAGGAAAAAAAGTTCTAAGGTGCAAGTTGCCAAAGATACCCCTCAAAATGTTGTCATCCATGCATCAGACTTGAGACAAAAGATCTTATTTGCCTCATAAGAATCAGAGTCAGGATTAAAATGTGACCCTGGGCTTTTCCAGAACATTCTTCCGCACAGTGTTGACTGGCTTGCAGCGTGATAACATAAAACATGACCTACAACCATATCTTGAGTTGCTAAATGTTTCTGATGAACTGTTATTGGAAAAATTCAACACTGCATGCACTCCAACATGGCTCTTCTGAACTACCTGAAAGCAGAAGATTCTCAAATTAAGGAGTTCATGCGGAAACCCAGTGCTCACTTTCACAACACTCAAATCAGGTAGAAAACAATGTTAATCAGCAGATTACATCACCAAATGACCCACACTTGTCAGAAAGTTCCCAGCCTTGCCTGACCCATCTTTGGCTCCAATGTAATAGGATTCACTGTTGACACTGAGCTAAAACACTCCAACACAGCTGACAAGCACCAGTTTATCCAAACTGTTATGTCAGCTTTTCCTGGTTTTGAGACGAGTGTTATCCAAGCGTGTGTGGAACAAGTGAGTACCGAACAGACATACGAATACATGGTTAAAACTACAAAAGAGAGAAGAAACTAAATGTACCTAAGCACATATCTGTAAAAGTAGAATGCTGTTTGTAGACTATTACCCTTCAAAGACACAACTCTCATATTTGAGCCTGATGTAAACCCACAGTGGGCAAAGGGGTTGGAATTCGGCAACACCCTTGTAAAAGTGAGGAAGACAGTGAAGCCATTCATTATTGTTGATGTACAGAACCCCACTGACCATGATATACCGTTAGCTGGGAAAAAATTTATAGGAGCAGTACAACCAAGCTGTTTACCCTACCTCAGTCTTTGAACAGCCTCGCCCTGCCTCTTCCACCACAGTGAGTAATGTGGACATGAATGTCTTTTTGAGTCAAGATTGAGCCAAATATTATTTATATTTACAGTACACATTAAAGGTTTGGTTAGTATTGGCTTTGTGGCTTGCTAGCTAGCTCCAAGCGGCAACCTCCAGGGCTGAAAAATGAAGCCAATGCGGAAGTGCCAAAAACTGCAGTTCCTTGAATGGCCACTTGAGGCTGGCTCCAACAGTGAGTCAATCCCCATAGACCCCCGTGTTAAAATGCCCAACTTTACAGCTGAAATAAACATGTTTACAGGTACAAGAAACGGTTTTGGCCTCTATAGCTAATTTCCCCTTTCATGACAACTGTACGGGGTTGAATGTTTTTTTAACTCACCCATTTAAATTGCTGCCCACTTTGAGCTTCAAAACCGTTCTTCAAAAATCAATGTGTGACATCACAGTGGCTACATCTATATTTTTCACAATCTATCGCTAGCTCATGTTTGCTAGCTAACTAAATTTGAGGGTTTTTTTTTCTTTTTTAGCTAGGTACGGTATTAAGATATCAACATCTAAGTATTACTTTCAGATTGTTTCAGTTTGAGCAATGCTCATCGGTCTTGGCTGGTAGCAACCTGGCTAACTGTTAGCTCACCTTTGCAAGTTAATGTTAGCTTATTTCCATAGTGGCAAAATGTTAATCTAAAAAGAAAATATGCATTTTAATATCATCATAAAATAAAGCTGTAATAGCAGTATTCTGTAAACTAATAAGTAAATTTGAAAACCTTCATGTCGGTCTCACCTTGAATTTTTTTTTTTTCTTTTTTAAAAATTTTGCAGGCATCAGCAGCCGGGCTATATGTGATGACGTCACAAACTTTGATTGAATGAGACAGTTGTTGTGCAAGAGCTATCATACAAGATGTTGGTCTCAGGACAACAACCACTTGGCAAAATCAGGACACGCTGGCCTGGGAAGCAACTCTTGGTTCTCCTGTTAGACCAAGGGAAGGCCTATCATCAGGGGTTCATGACTGAGGAGAGCAGACACCTGACTGCTTGTGTGACCCCCTAGGGTTTGTAAAAGTGGATCAGGATACTGTTTGGCCTGATGAATGTGCCAGCTGCCTTCCAGCGATGTATGGAAAACTGAAAGTTGTATTCCATACGTGGACGATGTCAGGACAAGTGCTCGAGCGGCTCAGACAGCGTGACATAAAGCTAAAGCCCAGTAAATGTGAGTTGTCTAGGTGGGAAGTACGCTGCATGGGGGCATATTGTATCAGTAGAGGGCAGTAAGATAGACCCAGCTGAATGCATTGCAATAAGGGCTCTAAAAGAAAGAAGACCAAGAACTGTAAGAGAGCTGAGAGATATCATGGGCTTTCTGAGCCACTACAGGCAATATATTAGAGATTTCTCCTGCATTGCTGGCCCCCTCTATAACCCCCTGAAAGCCTCCCCAGATACACAGAGGTAAGAAAACCAAGGGGAAAACACAAGGCAGATGAAAGAGGGGGTTCCCTCCCATCAGCCCATTACAAGGACCGAAAACCACCAACAGCTACTCGAAATATTGATAGCCTATCTGGTAGAGCCACCAATCCTTGCATTCCCAGACTATAGTAAACCTTTAACTCTACACACAGATGCCTACAATCAGGGCCTTGGTGCAGTTTTATTTGAGGAGCAGGCAGGAAAAATGCGAGTTGTCACATATGCATCACATATGCATCACATATGCTTACTTTTTTCTGGAAAACTGGAGTTCCTGACTATTTAATCGGCTACTCTTGCATCGTGTACACAGAGAACAATCCACTCATTTGTGTTTTATCAACAGCCAAACTTAATGCTACTGGATGTCAGTGGGTAGCTGAGCTTGTGGATTTTCATATCACTATCAAGTACCATCCAGGTAGAGAGAATAAAGATGCTGGCAGCCTTTCCAGAATGCCTGTTGATATTGAGACTATGACGGAGAAGTGTTCAGAGAAACTTTCATCTCGATCAGTGCAAGCCACAGTATAGTCTGTTGAGGCGCAGGACTTTAATATCATACGGTCTAAGGCCCAATGTGCAGTGACAACTGAATCAGAGCATCAACCCATCCCTCCTGAGGAGATCTGTCTGGCTCAAAGACAGGATCAATGTATTGGTCCTGTGATTGATTGTTTGCTGTCTGGTACCAAGCCTGGAAGTCAACAGCTGAAATCATTCAGTCTAGATGACTGTTGTGTGAATGGGACAGACTGACTCTGGATGATGATGGTATTTTGCATCACAAAAGAACACAACTTGTCCTCCCTGAAAAATATAGGAACAGTGCTAAAAGCATTACATAATGAGATGTGACATCAAGGAGTAGAGAGAACAACTTCACTGGTAAGACACAGATTCTCATGGCTGCAGACGCAGAGGGAGATTGAAGATTATGTGTAGAGCACCTCTCACAAGTATCTGCACTACTCAGTGAACTGAATTGGTGTCAGTTGATTTCTTGCATGTGGACAGATGTTCAGGAGGGTATGAATACATATTGGTCATAATTGTCATTATTGTTATGATTGTTGTTATGATTGTTGTTATTCTGTCCCCCCCTCCCCCTTTCCCTCTTTCTTTCTCTCTCTCAACCCAACCAGTCAAAGCAGATGGCCGCCTACCTAGAGCCAGGTTCTGCTTGAGGTTTCTACCCGTTAAAGGGGAGTTTTTCCTTACCGTTGTCACCAAGTGCTTGCTCATGGGGGAATTGTTGGGTCTCTGTAAATGAAAGAGTGTTCTATGTGAAAAGTGCCTTGAGATGACTTTTGTTGTGATATGGCACTATATAAATAAAAATTGATTGATTGATTGAATTGACCATTTGACGCAATTCGCACAAGCCTATGCCACAACATCAAAATCAGGAAAGACAGTGGCTGACAAGATATATAATGACTACACCTTGAAGTTTGGATTCCCCCTGAGAATACATCATGACCAAGGGGGCAAATTTGAAAACTCAGCTGTTTGCTCAGCTAGCAAAGAACTATGGCACTGCAGGCTCAAGGACAACACCATATTGCCCAGAGGGTAATGGTCAGGTTGAGCATTTCAACAGGACGCTCCTGCAAAATGCTCACAGAGAGGGAGAGAGCTAACTAGAAGGAGTCATTAAAAAAGCTTAACTATGCATACAACTGTACAAGAAGTGAGGTCACAGGGTTTTCCCCCTTCTACCTCTTGTTCGGGAGAGCCCCATGACTTTCTACTGATTTACTATTCCGGCTAACACCAGAGACTGGAACCTCAGACCATGAGCAATACATGAAAAAATGGAAAATGGAATGCAGGAAGCGTATGAGAATACCAGAGAGAATGCAAGGAGATCTGCTGAGAGAGGCAAAAGGAATTATGACAACAAAGTCAGGAGCTCTGTGTCGGAAGAGGGCGACTGCATCCTTGTCAGAAACATGACTCCCACTCACTGGGAAGACTGTATCTACAAAGTTGTGCATCAAGTAAACAAGGACCTTTCAATCTATGAAAAAGAGCATCAGGAAAGACACAGAAGTCAAAATTGCAGGACAACCTGAAAGCAGCAGTGACAATGAAGATGACTGGTATCACTACTTGCCAGGACAACCTCTACCAGCAATGCAGTCTCAGGCAAATGAAAACATAGACCCAACGGGGGGCACACCAAATCAAGTGGAAACTGTCTCTCCAGTTGAGGTTGATTTGGAGGACAGCATACTGGCACCGTCATCACCTGGTCTAAGTGGAAATCACAACAAGGCTGTGCAGACTCCTGGGAGGCTGAGGAGAGAGAGAAATGGGCATCAAAAGTCTTCACCTACAATGAACTGGGTAAACCAGTTTGTTACAGCGTTGGACCACCAGCTCATCACACATCCTGGCAACAGCCTTTGCATATGGACACAAAACAGCAGGGACTCAGTGGAAGAATAATGTGCCATTCCTTCACCACCAACCAATGTCCTTATATGGATATTGATCACAGAGCACTCATACGTACATTTCATAGACTGTTTCCAGAACAGCAAATGTACATTCACAGATTTCATGGACTCTTTTGAGAAAACAGAAAACACTCATTCACACATTTCATGGACTCCTTTGAAATAGAGTATATTGGCACACTCACCATTTCATGGACTGTTTCCAGAACAGATTACACTCATTCACACATTTCATGGACTGTTCCGAGAACAGAGAATAATCATGCACATTGAACGGACTGTTTCAAAAGCTGAGTATATTCATATATACATTGATGGACTGTTTGAGATACAAAGCACGAGAGCCTACAATTTATGGACTGTTTAGAAAACAATATATACTGTCATGCACTATTTGAGAGAAGCTGAGTGTTCACACAGAAATTCATTGATGCTTAAAAAACATTGTGTCACACAATGTTATGGACTGTCAGAGCACTAATGTGCACAGCATTTCAGTCTGTTTTGGATGCAACTCGTACAAATGAAGATTAAATAGACTGTTCAGTGTATTTACAATTGTTTAATCTCATGGTTAGTGAGTTAGAATGCATGGCTATGGATGAGTACTTATTTTGCTGCAGGTAGCCATAGCCATAGCCAGATCTTTGGTGCAAGATGGCGGGACGACATCTGTTTTTGAAGGGGCGTGTGTAGTGGGTACTATACAAAGTATAAATTAATGTACTACTAGTTTTATTATATACGATGTTATATGTGTTCATGTTGTTCACTGTCTTATTTTATTTTGACTAGAACAAAAAGGGAAAGTTCAGAATTTAGTCTGTGATGTCACTTCCGTTACAGAGCCTGTAGGAGGAGCTCTCGGTCTGCAACGGACAAACATAAAATCAAGCACACAATGCACCTATATCAACTTATAGAACTTGAGTTTTCTTATGGTTTAATTTGAAATGGACAACACAGGTGGACAAAATCAAGCTGTTTCAATATCTCGTGATAAAACAATCTCATGCCACTCAACTGAAATTCCAAAAAGACTGATACAATATTAGATAACGTGGCTTCAAAAGCAAGACAGGATCTAAGCTGACCCTGGAAATGATGCAGCCTGATAGAAAACCCCACCTGGCTGCACTAAAGAGATACCAATATGAGGGAAAATAGAAACATATAACACTGCACATTATCACAGATGTGTGTGAGAGCATGTACAGTATGTATAAGTGTACGTGAGATAGAGACAGAAAGAATGAGATAGAGGTTCTATGTGCATGCAAAGGCATCTGGATTTGATCAGCATTTCCCACTGAACTGCCTGGTTGTGTGGTCATACAGTGTGTGGTAGTGCACAGCAGAGGAGCCAAATGTGGTTCATGGAAGTGCTGTGACATAAGTACATCTGTAAGTTGTCCATCTGTATGGTTCTCTGGGGAGTTTCACTTATATAAGGATCCTAAAGGGAGCGCATAGATCAAAGCAACACTCGTATAAAGACATGCCTCGTTGGAAAAACACAAGGTGAGAAGATGACAAAGAACAACACAACATGTTTCAGCAGCGATGACTCCGATGTTTGTGCTTGACGGCAAATTGGAAGACGTGAGAGAACTGAAAACAAATTTAAAGTGAAAACTGTCCGCCTACAAAACAAGACAGTCAGGGGAGACAGAAAAAATATTTGTGGGTAAAGTAGCCGTCTTTTCCCATGTGTTGAACTGGAGAATAAAATTCAATTACTGAGTTCACTGCTGTCAGTAGGAACACATGTAAACAGACGCAGGAACGCAAGCCGGGGCCAAGTTAGCTGGGTTAAACAATTTCTGTGACTCAGACGCAGTTTTGTGGCCTCCCAGCCCCTGATATCTTCACTAATTAATGTGTGGCATGAAGGGATAACACATGGCAGCAACGCGCCTTGGCTCGCTCGCACAAGTTTATGAAACTAGAAGAAACCAGACACGCAAATGGATGCCGGCGTACGTCTGCATGCCTGGACGTGCGTGTGTGTTTCTGTAAGTGGCTGGTGTATTTCATTTTTCAACATTTATCTACCCCGTGCTATGGCCTTTGAGGTCCAGCTCTTGTCCACCGGAGCTACAGATGTATGCTAACTAGTAGCAGAGCTCTCTTTCTCTCCCCTCTAAGAAGGGTTTGGCCGAGGCCGCCCACCAAACACAACCGCCCATACCAGACGAGTGCATCACCCCTGTTCGGAAAGAATGAACACATTGCTTCCTAATGTGTTCCCAATGGGTGCAGGTATTTGTGAGGGAGTCGGTGATCTGCAGTATAATTGGTTCTTAAACTAGGCCATGATGCTCTGCAGACAAATCCTGTGTGCTGTGACATCTGCACATTATACAGCAGAGACTTAACAGCAGTTTGTAAACAGTGGGCCCTATGATCACAATTCCAAGCTCATGAAAAAAAATTCAAAATGAAAACAAAGAAAATGACTTTCCCATCATCATGAAACTGTATCTGAAGAAGTTTTCCTGCTCATAACATCTTGGAATTTAATACCTTTTCCCTCAAAAGGGTCCGATCTAAACTAGTGGCCTCTATTGCAACAGGGTCAGCACTGTTTGTTCCTTTAACAGTTAGTGACCTGACTCGGTGGTCCCTTTGATTAGAGCCCAGCTGAGATCAGACAGCAGGCCTCGTCAAGAAGACATCAGGACCACTCCGGAGCCCCTTAAAAACATGCCCTTTAATTATTTTTGTAAGTGTAAGTGAACAAGTGAGTGGAAACTATGCGGAGTCCAGCCTTCCTCTGCAGGGGAGCAGGGCTGTTAGCTTGTGGCACAGCGATGGGGTAGGATACATTTACACATCAGAGGGGCCTGGCCAGGAGGGAAGGATGAGGTTCAGGCCAACACTTTAGTGTAAACAACTCAGCTACACTGGGCTGTCCAGGTGCAGCCGGCTTGTTGACCCTCCTATCCAGGTCATCTATACATTTATTCGTCATTTATGTTGTATTATATAATCTCTTAAAGGGACTTCATGACCTTTATCAAACTTTATTGGCTCGAGTTCCAGCACAGCTTACACCCCTTGACCCTCACATCTCTTAATACAAACAGCAAAGCCACATTTCCAGAATAGAGACCCAATATAGAGATACTGCATCACTATGCAAATAAAATAATAATGGTTTTTCATTTGTTTATATTGTCTAAGAACAAATGGGGAGGAGATTTGTAGTGTCTTGAAATGTCACGGGAGATTTTGTTCCAAAACAGACTCTGGGCCAGAAAATGAGGTCCAAAAGCTAAAAACCTCAGCAGCTGACAAAGTAATTGTTGTGTTTAGGGCTACTATTAATGATAATTTTTATTATTTATTATTGTTGATTATGTGTCATAAAATAGTGAAAAATTCCAATCATAGTTTCTTAAAGCCCAAGTGATGACTTTCTTGTTTTGTCCGACTAACATTACAAAACCCAAAGGTAATCACTTTACAAGATATAAAACAAACTGGCAAATTCTCACATTTAACCAAAGAATAGTTGGAAAATTCTACAGCATACATATCTCCTCTGTAAATCAGCTGGCCTGTGTTCTCCTTTGAGAAAAAAATGAAAACCAAAAGGGAGAAATTTATACTTTATGTTTCATGATGGCATCCCCTGGTTTTGCATTAGAGATTTTTGCATAAAGTGATAACGTGTCCTTCTATCATAGGCAGAGCAGACGGTCACACTGAGCCTGATTGCATCCTGCTACACAACACAAGAGCTACAGACTCTGAACAACAACCCACATTAGCTTTCCTGCTAAAGTCTACTTCTTATCTAACTTACAAACATGAACACACGTCTTGTCCTGCACCTTAGCTTGTTGAACAAGCCACCAAACAAACATTCGCCAAGGAAAAGTGCACCGCTAGCGTCAGTTAGCAGGCTAGATAGCTAAGTAGCTGCTCAGCTGCAGCACATTAAACAGCATGTAAAGATACCTGCAAATGTCCCCTCAGTCTCATTAGATGCTGGTGTGTTTCTTACTCAATGCCACTACTAGCAACACACTGTCTGCCCATGACATGTAGCTACAGCGCAAGTTTGTGTACTTTGTCTCTGGTTTTCTATGGTTCAGATCAGTGTGCTGGAAACTAGCTAATTCATACAAAGTGTCGTCCAAAAATACTATTAACTAAAAAAATAAAATTTCATTCAGTCTCTTGTAGAAGGAATTATTTGTGTTGCACATGTTTATACATGGGGAAAAGTGATGGAAGTGTTTGTGTGATGAATGAAAAAAGGGAGGTTGTGAGAGAAATTAAAAATAATGCTGCCTCCTTTCTCACCTGACCAATCTTTGTGTCAAGTGGCCCTGCTTGTTGGATTTTCAGTTTTGGAGAGTAAGAATGGTAAGAATGGATAAGAAAGTAAGAATTGGCTGATTGCAGTGCCCCAATTCTGACGTCAGAAAGTTGTGTGTGTGTGTGAGATGCTGTTTGACGATCTGATAAGGACTTTGTTTGAGGCATATTGACGCCTTTAATCTGTACAGTAGTTGATTAATTTTCTGTCAAATTCTTGTCCATAACCCCATGAAACCCCTTTAGGCACATTATTTTGACATACACAAAATAACATCTTTAACTGCGTCTGCTTCCATTTCCCTACAACTTCACACCTTACATCATGGTGAGTGTGTGGCCGGTCTATCACCCCGTGTCCTTTCCTTTCTGCCACTCCCTTTTCCACACTCCCTCTCTCCTTTCTGTTTCCCTCACTCCCCTCCCTTCCTCACCTCAGCATCTTCACCGCACACTCTGTCCCGGTCAGCCTCTCATTATATTTACCCACCAGAATGTGGACCAGCTCCACTTCATGCGAATAGAAAACCACAAGTTTTGTTCTGCCTGGACAGCACCCAGCCTCAAGAGCTGCTTCATTCTGTTCACAGCATCTCCACTTCTTGGACAAACTGATATATTAAGAAAACAATAGAGAAAGGAAGTGAGCCATGATTACTTTTTCAAATCCAAAATCAGAAATTAGAATGTATCAATCATTTAAATACATCATACGCAATATATCCCATTAACTGAGACAGAGGACATTGAGATGTTTTGTGAGTAAAAGAGAAAATGAAAACATTCACTTACTGCTCTATTTTTCTCCATGTCAGCTCTCTCTGGATACTGGCACATTTCCATCACATTATGAGCTTCCCGGCAACACTTGCCAAGAGGCACGGGCCCAAACAAAGTAGTGACCAGCAGAGTTGTGCATTATCCCAGCTGAGTCTGAGATCTACTGTCACTGGGTCAGATTCATCGGAGTATACATCAAAGCGACAGCAAGACTGAAATCACCACCTCTTGTTACAATTATCTGCTTGATTTGGTTATGTTATAAATGCTGACAGCTTGCCCTGTTAGTTAGGTTTCAAATATCATATGCAGCATTCATACCATTCAGACTGAATTACTCACAGCCGACTGGCAAAATACGTTTTAGCCTCCTAGTTATATTTCAGTTGGACATATCATGTATTTCTGACAGCTACGGTATCTCCTACTACTACGTAAGTATAAACAAAACAATTGTGAGGCCACCATGACTGGCCACTTGTCAAAATAAAATCCAATATTAACAGTAATACAATCAATTCAGGTAATAATAATGATTTGAAAAGCACATGTTATCAAAATTATCATTTATCTGGTTTGATTATAAGTATAGCAACAGGGATAGAAGTCAAAATAACAAGAGGTTTTCCTGTTCTTCCAATTCTACCACCATAATGTGAATGCAGCATTAGCCCCATATGTGTTATGGTAGCCTACAGTATGTTGGTCTGCCAGTAACTTTAGCATGGTATGGGCACCATTAGCTGATATTGGATTGCTGGTAGTTTATCCTCACTAATGGTATGCTAACCTATCTTGATCTGCTGTTATTTTATGCTAGCTTTGTGCCTAGTTGTCTCGACCTGGTCCATGCTATTAATGTGATATAAAATTAAGTGTATTTACGAGTTTCTAATTTACCTTTTATGTCAACATCTAAGATGCAATTGTCAATTGTAACAGTGAATCTCCAGAAAGCTCCATGTGATGTGTATGTGTGCCACATTCATGTCTAATGGCATCACCTTGAATACCATTTTCTGATGTCTAAATATTGTTTCTCTCAACATCCAAGTCGTACTTACCACTGGGAAAACTATGACTTATTGGAGTTGACACTTAATAATACAGAAGACCTTGAATAAGCAATGATTATAGCTGTCAGCCAGAGTCTGTTGTTCAAGGTAATCGAACCCAAATTGAATGAATGTGGTGCTATATTGACAATGCACAATATTTTCCACCCAACTCTGCAGTCTCACAATCATCTTGAGATGACTGAGTTTGTACCATTCATCCCATGTGATGCAAACGGGGCATGAATGATACAGACATGTCTGAAAAGCAAACAAACATGAAAACTATACCCAACTATACCCTAATTCATTGCTAATTTGACCAACTCTGCTGACAGTACAACTCTAAGTCAACAGTGGATAATTCTTGAGGTGTGTAAATTACACTTGTATTGGCAACACTGGTAATTGGCATCTTGAGCTGTGTGCTGGTGTGAATGCTTGCTTGTAACCATGGAAATCTGTTGGCTACCATCCATCCTACATGATCTGAATGAAGCTTTAGCCCTGCTAATGTTGCATTAGTTTGGTGTTAGCTTGTGTACTGTTGCTACCCATTAGTAAAATGTGTTAATTGCCCTGTTAGCTGGAATTTGTTTGCTTAAGCCAAAGTATCACTATTAACTTGACAAAGACACATTTATGTTCAAGAACACGACTTGTAGCAGCTTTATAGGACAGCAGAGGAAGTTGGGTCACTGCTTGACCAAACAGAGCTGTCAGTTGTCATGTAGTCTGTATAAACTGAATCTAAAAGTGTCCCGGCATCTGACTGGTGTTTAGATTGGCTGATGAGGAGACCCAGAACAACTCACAGGGTGCGCTTTTCACTACCAATATCCCTCCAACGCACCTGGGACTCTTCTCTGAACTCTCTAATAATAGAATACACACTATGTGCAAAATCCTTATGAAATTGTGAAATGTGCGCACATGAACAGCTGCACATTCTTTTAAATGTGTTACAAGTGAGTCTCAGTATCCCAACAGATCAATGAACATAGCCTTTGCAGACTATAACTATAACCAGAAATCATTTCATTATTCTGTTAGTGTGCTTTTGTCTGGTGACTATATCAGCAAGGTATTTGCTGTTCAGCTCTGTTCATGCCAAGAAATACATAACAATGAATAAAGGGGGGAGTGGGGTGGAGAGGAAGCTCAAACGACTTTTAAAAGAATAAAAAGGTTGTATCAATTTCCCAAAGAATACATCAAGTCAAATGGGCAGGCACAGCTCACACTTAAAGGAGTTTCAGGTTCATATAAAAAGGGATATGTTTTTCCATGTCATGTCTCATTTGCTTGTTCAACAATCAAAATCAACCCAACTGGGCCAAATAATTGAGTCCAGCCCTATGTGTGTGAGTGAGGGAGAGAAAGCTGAATTGATTTATACACTGAAACATCTATAATCATTGAATAGTCGCTATTAAGCTTCAACAGAAGGCAAGGATTCAATTAAAATGCACCCTTGCGAAGTATTACTCCACACAATAATGTGCCTGTGGCCTAACAAGAAACACAAGCTAATAAGGTCTTTATAATGAGATGAACACTTACTTTCTTGCCTGCAGCGGTCCTCTGCTTTGTTCTAGTGGGTAAGATTTACTATTTGGTTGTTAGTTCAAAGTCATAGCAGTAAATTCTTCACGTAGACAGGACAGGAAAAGTGAACTGTACCCTTGTTATGACTTGATTTTCCTCTGCTATTGCCTTTATAGCTGCAGATTAATAAGAGAACAACTGGAACACCCTCAAAGTTCAGCCCTGACTGTTCTGCACCTCACATCCCATAAAGCTAAAAAAAGAAATTAAAGATGATAAATTGGATTTTTGAGAGGTAAGGCTCTGACGGCATGCTGGACACTGGCGTCTAATGATAAGCCCTCTAATTGAAGCCCATGGGAACAAGGGGTTGGAAGTCTCATCATTACTTGTATTAGTGGTAAATGGATAAAATCTGGAGAATATGCTTAACTGTTATCCTTTTATGTAGTTTTATATTAACCACCCTACCTGCTTATCAGGTGACTCATTAGGTACCAAGGTAATGGTGCCAATGTCCTGTAAAGCTTAGTTTGTTGACCCACTCACATCTACTGTATGTGTCACCCAGGTCAGAGGTTATCTAGTAGTTATGAGTCAAAGAAAAACGACTTTCTGTGCATTCTTGAAGACATTCTGAGACTCCTACTGAGAGGCCTCTACTAATAAAAATCATGCCAAAAATCTTCCTGAACTAAATTTAATGTATATACTTCAAAACATTTTCCCCATATATCTGAACCTTTCTGAGCTTCAGTTCTTAAAGGATATGGCTGGTGATTTTCCATATTGTTTTTATCGTCAACAAATCTCATGTGCAGAACCAAACCAACTGGTCTACTAACAAGTATTGCGTGTGTATCCAAAGCCTTATATATCTTAATCCTCTGTGCCGTAGACCTTCATTGTTGTCCAAAAGCTATTAAAAACAAATCAATGAGCCACACTGCTCCACTGGCTGACATGTTCCTTCATTATGAAGGGTTTGGTCATGTTAGTTTGTTTAGAAACGGCTCCAAAGACTAATAATAGCGATTATGTTTTCAATCTCTGGAGAGTAGTTCTGTGTAAGGCAGATGCCACAGAGTATGTGCAGGGATGTGATTTTGTTTACAGAGCTTTGCTAGCTAGTTAGTTGTCTCTTACTCACTTATTTCAACATGTTTTGTTCATGTTTACTGGAAATGCTTATTCATTTTCAGGAAGGCCCTAGTTCTTCTACAATTATACACCTTTATGTACTACATTTTGAGGTTATAGCCAGAGTCAAACAATCTGGTTACACTAAACAAATGGGTTTCCAAGCTACAACATTTTTGTTCACTGTCAGTGGTCAGAAAGATAATTCCCTTTATAAAACCCCTGTTTGTCTGATGTAGGGGATAAAAAGATCTGACAATCTGTTTCTGTGATCTTTTTGTTCATGGCTTTGCTCATGGGACCATGTGGCCATGTGGATGCTAATAAGCACTTTATCACACAGTGTTAGAGTTGTAACATGCACATGTTTTAATGATTTAACCACTACGTCTGAAAGGCAAAGTGTGTAAAAATGGATTACCAGATTGCATTGCCAAAGAGTTCACTGAAGTGCTAACATTCCTCATTAAAGTCTTCACAGTCAGTTTTGAGGTGTTGCTTATATACACGCTTTCATAACATGTCTGTTTTTATAAAGGTTAATAAGCACATTAAATAGGGGCACTCGTTTGGAATATTGTGTAACATGAATAAATATTGTGCAAGCAAAGACTGGATAATGTGTTGGGAGTGATTGAGCGATTGTGGGAAAATATCATGGAAAATATTAGCAAATCGGAAAATGTTACAGGTAGTTGGAATACAAGAGATATTGTAACAATATAATGCATTCTGAGCTTGTGATGACAAATCTTCCAGAACAAAATGAAATCTCACCCTTTACTCTCTCATTTGCTCATTCAGACACACACACACATACGTGGTGAGGATTGTTTCACTAATGAGTTGGTTTGGCTGCCGTTGAGTTACGGGCATGAGCGCATGGTGGGACCTCACCCCAGTGCAGCCTGGGAGAGCGTACTGAGTGCACCTAACGCCACGGGCTGCCAAGGTCCTGAACTGACTGATTTATCAGCCGGCAACTGTTGACTGACGAGACAGAAGTGACATGGGTGACTTTTGGAGACGGGTGCCGTGATGTGACTGCAAGCAGCTGTGGAGGTAGTTTTCATATCCTTTACCTAATTATTGATACCAGTGTAAAAAACACTCAATTACAAGTCACACACAAGTAAAAGAAAACAGGTATTAGCAGTACTGCCCTCTTTACAAAGTCAAAAACTGCATTCTGAACACTGATACACACCCTGACACCCTCACGGCTCTGTCAGATCGTCGCTCCTGCTGTCAAATCGACGTCAAATCTGGCATTCGTCAAGAATTCATAGAACTGTAGTTTCATGCATAACTCCATCACCAAAAGCGCCTTTTTATCAGCTGAAATTCAAAGCAGTTAGCATTACTTCAGTTCAACAGCCGACAGTCATTTCAACAGCTAGCTTAACGTTAGTTTAGAGGGGTTACAGCAGACATGGGCAGTGAAGAGTGACAGAATAGGGGATGTGAATGAGTATTGTAGTAATGAGTGTGATGGTGAAGTTGTAAATTTGCCACTGAACTTTTAACATTGATAATCTACTAGTTTTCAAGTAGTAGAGGCAGTATTTCCACTACTGCTACTCTGTTACATGCCATCAATCTGTCAAACTCTATACTATCCACACTGCAGTCAGTTGACTGCTGTATTTATACGTCAGAGGAAGGAGGGGTGGAGGTGACGTCGCCTTGTAATTCGGAGGCGGAACTGGCTGTAAAAAGAGATTGCTTTTCTCATACAACCAGATAATGAATTAATAAAAATATTTAAGAGTAGACATACAAAATAACATAAAATTTTACAATATTTTCCACCCTGTCATGTTTTGTGGATTTGATGACTGTTTCTTGTTTCAAAAACTCTTGATCTAATATCCAGAATTTATTGACTCATTGAGCCTGAAATACTGACATTTTGGAGACACATGATTTTTACTCAGCAGCAGCCATATAAATCTCTCGTTGCATGTTGTAAGAACCAGAACCTCAAAACTGGAGACTACACCTTTGACTTACGGTCGATTAAAGGTACTTTACCACAGTTTTTTCTCTCTGTCTCACAAGCTTGATATCTCCGTGTCAGCGGTTGTACGTGTGTCACTTTCCTTACTGCTCATCTGAATGAATCAAAGGCCAAAGTGAACAGAATCAGAGAGGAAGACAAAGTGGAAGAGACGCAGCGAGTGAACAAGAAAAAGGAGAGGCAGAGTAAGGCGGGTGAGTAAGTAATTACCTGCAGCTGTTGAGCTTAGTTGTGGGGTATAAATCTGTAACCACATCAGAAATTATCCATAAAATTTACAACTTAGGAAAACCATGTGTGTGGCTCTTTAACACTCCTTAACCTACAGAGCCGTCTTTTACACTGCCCCGGAAAAGCGCCAACATTGAGCTCCAATTACACTACAGTGACATATGTCGTATAAAATTTTCAACGGAAAAAAGAAAGAGATCATGTTACCATTACGCTGGTGCATACTCGAATACGTTCCAAAACAGGTAAATAAACTGATGGAAAAAGCAAAACCCTGAGCAGCCAATCAATCACTTTAATGAGTCTGTGTGACTTAAAGGAGTTATGAGGACTGAGCAGAATGTGGTCCCACAAAAACACAAATATATTAATACAATAATAAGACACTGATTGTAAAATAGAGAGTAAGAACTAACTTTCTCACCTGGACTGGAACCATTGGCATATCTGAGATCAATTAATCTGTCTGACCGTTCATTTACTTCTCAATGAACTATAAGGAGGATGAAGCTACTGTACATCAGAGGGGATCTATGTATCCGTATGGAGGACCTGATGTATGACGAACACTCACTGCATCTTATGTGATGAAGATCATGAAGCTTGGCTCTGAATAAAGGAACAAAAAAAAGCACCTGCACACTAATATACTCGTCCAAATTCTTAAATTCCTCATGGACATGACAACATTTCGACCACAGGTCTTCCTCAGGTCACCTGAGGTGCTGGGTAACAATAAGCAGCTCATCTGAAGTAATGGTGTAAACAGTTATGTGGAATTAAAGAAGAACTGAGAACAATATAGCAGTGTGCAGGTATTTTCTTGCGGTCTTTTATGTAGATTGTTGTTACCCAGCACCTGCAAAAATTAGCTGGTACGATAGCACCCAACAACCCTGTATATGGTATCGGAAAGAAATGGACAAATATACCCTGAAACGTAATGTAAATGCTGATATAGCAATAGAAAAGTAGCAACACATGATAATGTGATGACAACAGCAGCTGTGTATGCTAACAGAGGAAAAATACAGACTTCAAAGTGTTTCAGGTGGTGTATTCAATTATGCAAGTTTCAACACCATAAAACTTGAAAAACACTTGTAGAAGCATCATGGAGAGATATGAAATTAAGTTGTACAAGCAAACAGACCATGAAGAAACATGTTGCCAAAGCAACAGATGCGAGAAACTCCCTTCAGGCTGCAACAAAGCAAAGCTGTAATGTCAAATTTATTGTGATGAATGAGAAACCTTTCTGTGATTGAAAATGTGTTTAATTTTTCATGGAGCATGAAAAATGACAAGCATAAATAAATGATTAAATACATAAATAACTAAAAAATAAATAGAGTTTCGTAGTGAAAAAGGATAACTGAATTAATGTCTTGATTTTCTTTTTGTTCAGTAAGTTTATCATTGTCATCAGCTAACCTGTGTTAGCTAGCTAGCTAGCTAACCTTAGCCTACTGTAAAGCTCACAGCCTGGTAGGACAACAGTCATTTGTTTATAAATTAGATTTTGAGTTGGCGAGACCTAGTATTTAACTCACCAAATAGTATTTTAATGTGAATATTGAAATTATCAGCCAGCCATAGTTAGACAGACAGTGATGAAGCGTCCATTCAGCGTGAAGAACAGTTGTTTTCTGAACTTTAGTTAAGTTTATTGTAAAGGGACAATAATAATAATACAGTACAAAAGAGGAAAGTTAGTTATCTTTTGTTTTTCAGAGATCACATAGACTTTAATTGAGCTCAAACTAATCTATATACAATTAATTTACACATGTGATTGTAAAATAAATAAATAAATGTAGAAATACAGAAATATCCTAAATAAAAGTTGATGTATGGGCATTAATTCAATTATGTCCTTTTTCATTACCAAAATTCATTTATTTATTTATGCTTATGTCATTTTTTATGCTCCATACTGCAACATCTCACTACATGCTGCCAAATTGATCTCTGACATAGCTGCTCCACGTCTGTACAAGCTTGTAAGTAAAATCCTTTCCAAAAAGTCTCTCAGCTTTGAGCTTTTACAGCAGACATACACGTACACACATACAGTGTAGAGCTTAAACATGCAAAGCAAAATGCATTCTGCAAAACTAAATCATGCTTCAAACCTTTTATTTCTTCATCTATGGGATTCAATGGTTTTACAACTTTAAGCAAAATGGATATAAATGGCTTATTACCAGCTGAGTATACAGAGGACAAAATCTAGATTGGCATCGGGATCTGCAGATCTTCAGTGTTGTGGTATTGGAAACGTAAAAGTAATCATCTCTACCTGAGGGCGGCACCATTAGTGAAATAGCTACTTGACTTTCAGAAATAGTAACTTGGGTTATAGGTCATAAAGGTGCTTGGTTAACTGGCACCAAATGAGGTAAAATTAACATATCAAATGTAAAAATCAATGAAAAAGTCCAATAAATACAATTAACTAAGCAAACATGTCTAAAAGTAGAAGTGTTTCAGTTTGACTGGGGATTGACAGGGATTTATTCTGTTCTTTATTCTGTTCTATCTAGTATTGTGCCGAACTTTAGTGGATCATAACATATTAGGTATGGAATTAATCTGCAGATGCTCCGGTTCAAGATGAGACCAAACTTTTCTATGGATGTCAGTTTTTGAACCACGGCAAAGGTCAAAATGTGGACTACGACAGACTAGGTAAGCCTTGTTTTTAGCCTAGTCAATTGTTGGAAATACCTTTTGCTATTTTCTAAAGTATATCATAAAACGGTGGGGACTGCTGAAAAGACGAAAGTCTAAGCTTTACAATAGGCTCATTAAGAATTTTAATGAATTCACAACACAACCTGCTCTCAAGGTGATGAAATTTAGCACTGATTGATCTAATGTGGCGACGATGCAAGATTGGATGTCCCTAGTGGAAACGAGATTCCAAACTGAAGCAGTTGTTGATCACTTGCGGCCCCTACGAGTCGGTTAAAACGATTGAGGAGTCAGTAGTCAGTGGTGGTATAAAACAGAGCAGTCAATGGTGTTAAACATATGCCTGGCAGAGATAACACTGTGGGTACCAGGTCAGCTTTAGTCGGTTGGTGTAAATGCATGGGAGAGTAGTACATCTCTGGTTGGATCTGTCCCCAGGATGATCCCAGAGAGAGCATTAAATGGCGTCAGTGGACAGGAGGAGGTAATAAAGCTGTTTATTGTCACAGGTGGGGCAGAGTGTGTGATGCTGTTGAGGTTGGAGGCCCAGCTGGAGGAACCAGCAGTGTTCAGAATGAAGCCCCATCCGGGCCATGCCTGAGGGCCCTCTCCTTGACATATTTACATGTAAGTGTTGTACAATGACTCCTTACTGAAAAAAGTCAGGAACAACTTGTTAGTGGTTTTAAAAACAACTTATTGCTTGACTTTCCAGCTGCTACATAAAAATATATCAACTGCACCCTCCCCTAAAACGTGTAACCCCTCAAACACCAACCATCTGAACATAAACTGAGTAACTAAATTATCAGTTTTCTAAAGGGTGTTTCTCTAATCAGGGTTTCTGCAGAGTTCACCAAGTCAAATTTAAGACTTTTTAAGACCTTTTTAATACCACATAGAATGCAATTTAATACCTGTATATTGCCAAAGTATAAAAGTATGATGGAAAACCAGTAGGGCTGATATGGCTTGGGATAATTTACTATTTTATCACTTTTTTTCATTACTTCTCAGCAGTAATAATAATAAATTTTTAATGATACAATCTCACTTATAGCTTATAGTGTATATGGTGTATACCTGCAGATACCTTGTTATGTTTTGTCCACAACTAATTATGTACATGGTGGGACAGTTTTTATAAACGTGGGATGCACTGCAGGGTTATTATTATTATTATTGTTGGAACAACTCTATTATCTGTTAAGTAATAGGTATTGCTGAAACAATTGGCTGATTAATAAGCTGATCATCCACAGAAAATGAATCATTGATTAATCATTTAAATCATTTATCGAAGAAAAAAGGCAAATATCAGCAAATTTAAGCTTGTCAGATGAGAGAATTTGCTACTTTCCCCTACTGTATAGTCATTGTTAATGGAATATCTTTGGGTTTTGGACTCTTGGTCAGACTAAACAAGCAACTTGAAGATGTCACCTCGGACTCTAGTCAGTTGTTATGGACATTTGTCACTATTTTATCAAGTCTTATAGACTAAAGAAATAAAACAAATCAATAGATTCACTGATACTGAAAACAATCTTTACTTGGACTGACATTGTGTTGTTTAAATGTCATAATCAGCCTTGCTGTGACATTAATTCTTTTCAGCCTGTCATCTGAAAACAGTTCAGAAAAAACTAGACTCACCAGTGCTGGCTGGTATATAGGTCAAAGGACTGTCAACTTAAAAATGCAAAGTCCAAAACCCAACAGTGAAAAAAAAAAGCCTTAAAACACATGTAGTTACCTCTTACTGCCATTTGGTGCAGCAGACTGCAGTTTTAAAGCAGAGAGAGAGAAAGAAAATCATGAAAAAAAGGGAACTGCCAAGAACCAGAGTTCAAGACTGACATGAAGGGGAAGCGACTGTAAAACAGCTTGTCTTTACTGTGGTGTACTGTGCTGTGCTGGCCTGAAAGCTGCTCTGCTTTTCCCACTGTGACCCTCTCCGGTGGTCGTTTGCGGTTTGCCCTGGGTCAAGCCCTGCTGACTCCTGCCAGACCACCACACACTGGCAAGGGACTCAATGACAGTGATGCAGCGGTTTTATCCACTGTGACAGTGGCTGCAACAAGCTAGTTTCCACTTCTTATTCTACTCTTTCCTACAGCTGTGCATCTCGGTGCCGATCAGTTGTCCAAGGCCCATAAATCTTGAGGCCTTTCAGCAAAGTCTTTATTACTATTCCCTTGAGGGACATGTATTCACACAGGCACAGTTTCTTGACATTTCCTCATCCTCTCTTCAGTCAAATGACTCAACACCCACTTCAGCGTTTCCAAAATGGGAAGATATATTCCCTTTATTTCTGTTTTTAACTTGACTGAGACTCTCAAGTGTCTGGGTTCACAGAGTTTCTCTTGCTTGTTATCCAGCTGCCTAATGCTTCGAGTCCCACAATACCTCTCATCTTACTGTGCTTCTTGTCAGATCCTCTCCTACCCAGTTCCTAATCCTGCCTTTGATGTTGCGCTGCTCAGAAAAAATAACCATTATCTGTTTCTTATCCTAGTTCCTTCCATTTGTCATCGCCGTCGCGGCCTGAGAGAAGCAACAATTAGTTATAGCCGAAGTTATTTGCAATTTCACAATCTGATCAGTAAAGGCCTGCATGATGGGAACGAGCAAAGAAACCTATCTGCAATTGACAACCAAAAAAGGTATATGTCCTAAAAGTGCTGACTAGACCAAAAAGTGAGTGGAAACCGTGGAAAAACCCAAATGGCTGGAAACACTTACAAGCCATTCTCCTCCACTGTTTCAATCTACAAATAAACTCCAGAGAATTTTCCAAAGCTGTGTAGAAGTGAAAAGAGAAAGAGAAGGAGATTGGGGGAAAGAAAAACTGACCTTTAATTTGTCTTTCTCATGCTATGTGCATTTACATTCACATCATGTACAACCTCCTGTGAGACGACTGGTGCGATCGTTGCAGAGGTGCATGACAAATCCTGTGGACCGTGGCAGCGAAGGCATGTGGGTATAGAAAAAAAAAAAAAAGAAATCATTCATAATGTAATCTCCATTAGGAAAACCTTACATCCAGCCTGTGGTCAAAGTGTTGCATAATGTCAATAAAAGAAAGTCTGAAAATAGCGCAGGGTAAAGTGGGTTATCCAGTGTTCTGTTTTGTTACCCAGCTCCTGTGAGCATTCACCTTAAAAGCACCTTATCACATGTGAGCAGCAGTGATGCAGATATGACAAAGACTCTACGAGAACACGTGTAAGTGCTGCATGCAATGAGAAGAGCCATCATGGTACCCATTCGGGCTGATGATTAACATTTTTTTACACTGAAATCACATTTTTAAAGTCCAATTTTTTTTAAATTGCAAGAGCCACAGATTTAATAGTAACTTGTTGTTGATTTTGCCCGCTATAATGACTGTTACTGGCAAATTTATTCAGCTGTAGATACCAAACAACAAAAAAAAAACTCTTGGCTATTGCTGAGCTAATATGCTCTCAGGCTGCTGGTGTGATAGATAAAACAACATCTTGTTTTTTTCTGTTTTCTGACCAATATTGCCATTATTTTTCTATAAATTTAGCCACAGGCCTGTATTTGTTGCTTGTTGTTTTGTTTTTTCCAGTCATTTCCAGTTTTCTATTGTAAAATTCACCAGTTTAGCCCACATTTTACAGATATTGTCATAGCAGTAAACTTAACATTACTCTGTGATTACTCAGCACACATGCCTACATTTAGGTTTCAAAATACTGGAGTTTTTTCGGCAGGGTGGTGACAGGGTGAGGGGGAAAATATGGGAGAAACCCGTGGAAAACGTGAGTGTTGGCAGATCTGCCTGAAAGAGTTGTCTGAATCTCCCAGTTTAACTACTAAGCACATCATATCGTCATTTCAAACTCATTACAATCTTAAAAAATCTGAATCTGAACCACCAGAATTTAAGAGCTACATGAATCATTCTGTCCTGTGAGTCTGGGAAGCTAACACTAACGTTAGCTAAAGCAGAAACAGTGTCTTACATACATACAGATAGAGTGTCCTCAATGAAGACATGATCAGATGTGATTTAACAGCAGTTTATCATTATCAACATATGTTAGCAACAATGCAGCTGTTATCAATAGATATAACACCACTTTTGAATGTCATGATTATATTTGAATGTGATATATCTTTAAAAAGGCTAGGCTGGTCAATTTTTCAATAGAAAATGAGCCACGTTTACGTCATCTTCACATCTTTTCTCTGACTGACTGGTTGAAAAAACCCCTCAATAACAAACAGCTGCATTGTTTTATCTCATTCTATTCATTTTAATAGACTGCAGGCCTGCAGCTAAGTTTATAGAAAATAGTCAGAATTTAAATTGCAATCACAATATTAGTCAGACAAATCACAATTAAATATTTTCCACAACTTGTTCAGCCAGAACCTGGTACAAAGTTGAACTAGCTGGCAGATCTTTCAGGGCTGCTAGAGGCTGTTTTCACAGCAATATTTCCATGTGATCTTTGTGCTAAACTGACAGTAGTTTTAAAAAACAAATGATTACAAAAACAGTTTATTGAGGACTCTGCGGTCAGTTGGGACTTTGTTCCCACATGCCATTGAGTCAGTCATTTCTGAAGTGCTGTTTAATGTGCAATGAGAGTGTCCAGGCTCATACCATATGTTTTTAGAAGTAAGACAACACTCACAAGCGTGATGAACTGCAAGCCAAGAATTTAGCTATTTGTTTGATAGGATTTCATTTCTGGCGTTAGCTTTTAATAGTAAAATTTGAGGACAAACCTTGAGCGTCGTCTCAGTGCCTGTTTTTCCATAGTTGAACACCTCGTAAAAGTTAGTGATTGCCTCACACACATTATTGTACAACTAAGTGATGTTGTCTCAGTAAGATAAGAAAATACATTTGTGGTTTACTGATTGCTCTCTCTTAGCATCAGTTTAAAAATCAGTTTGTGAATGAGCTTCAGGTCTCATTAAGCTATCTAAACAATGCAGTTTTCCTGACTGTAAACTCTTTGGACGTGTTAAAGACTATTTTTACTTCAGCACATAGTTCACTGTATAACAAAGCCAAGATTTTCTTGATGGAGATTGTGGTTGAATTAGGAGCTAAATAAGCAAGCTGTAGTCAAATCATTGAATTTCGACCTCATGCTAAGATCTGAACACTCGCCCTGTACAACGCTGTCAATCTGATTGGAAACTTTGGAGTTGATGTTCAAACCAAAACTCGTGTAGCCCAAGCCGCAAGACAACACTGGAAGTCGGTATTTTTAGCGCAGCTGGAATTCGATTGTTTCAACAAAAATATTTCCAAGAGATTCTAAGAGGTTGAATCATTTTATCCAGTACAAAGACATGAACTTTGGCAGATCAACATATTAACTCAGTGATCGTGTTTCATGAACTTAAAAAGAAATGACATAATTGTGCAAGTAACGGATCAGATGCGTTGCAAAAGAAACACCAAATCAGAACAAAGTCAGCAGTGAAGATGATGTAACTATTGAATGCAGGCTCCGTTCTTGACAATATAGTGTGAGCTGAGTAAACACAGGCCTGTTTTTATTGAGGTACCAAGGGGCTGTTTACACTGCCTGTATAATAGCCAGTTAATAGCACAAAAGTACGAAGGAAATCGTTTTTTTGTTGGTAAATTTCAGACACCTTAATTTTATAGATCCAAACTCTAAGTATGGTACCATAAAACAGGATTTATAGACCATTTAATCGGTGATTAAAACCAAATAAGTTAATAGATTTTAATACTAATGATTCAGTTTGATCAAATGAATGCCTTAAAACAATAATAGCTTTATAATGAGGCTTAGGCTGCATATGCTGTGATGAATTGCAGAGAAATGATTGTTGCAATGTTTGAGCCAGTATTGTCTGGGAGGTGGTCAAATGGGCACTTTAGTACTTTTCTAGTGGGTCACTGCTTCATCCAAGGAGGATAAACAGCACCGTTAGACTGCAGGAAATTATATTAAAATGATATATGAATTGCTAGTAGACATGAGAAATCAGAATTTTAAAGAGATCTGAGAATTGTATGAATGAAAAATACAGTGATTGAGAGAGTACACTTCTTTCATCACTGCAAATATTTTACCTGAAAGTCAGTTCACATGTATCCAGAAAACCGGACCATTTGTTGTAGTTCATATTTAGTGATGGCAGCTCTTAACTTACAGATACATTTTCATTATTAAAACTTTTACATTCAAAAGTGACATTATATTTACTTCTACTGTATGTAGTTCTGGTAATAATGACAAACTGGAAAGTCACATCTCACAATTAAAGGTGATATTTACATTTTGTCATTTGGCAGATGCGTTTATCTAAAGCAACTTACAAGAGAGACAAGACAATCAAGCATTAGAGGACAGTGACTCAGAGAGAGACAAATTCTAAAGCAGACAGAAGTTTTTGTTGTTGTTTTAAAATTATTATTAAAGTGAGAAACTGCTGGAAGTAGACAAGTGCATAAGAAGTACTGAGTGCTAAAAGGTCAAAGCAGCTCAAGGGTTGAGGTCGTGGAAGATATTAGCATCTGACTTTGGTTGCTGAGCTAATGTTACGTTAGCTAAAGTTATAGTTTCACAGACTGACAGGAGAAGCTGCTTCTCAGCCTTGAATGCTCCATATGTCCAAATGAAGATGATTAAATTATAGATGTGATATTCTTAGAGAGACTCAGACTGGTCTTTACTATACATTAGCGTTAGCCGTTCAGTCAGTACTCGACTGCTATCTAAGCTAGGAGGTGTGGGGCTGTAAAATGGCCTTCACAGGAAACTAATGCAAGATTTATGTAGGGACAGACTCAGTAAAAAGACACAGTCCTTGCAATAGTTTTAAGTGTCAAAACATTACAAAATGGCTCTTCTTTCTGTAATAAACCATCTTTGGCCAAGTGTACAGTCACCAACTCGTGATGCATATTTACAAGATAACAGCCAACACATTCATTATGAGCCAGCTGACAAAATGACTGTTGATACAGCTGCTAACATGTAAAAATGAGAAGCCAGGTGACAACACTGATTATGCTCTTTATTTTAATGGTGACTATTGGGTACATGGATGTCACAATGACAGGACATTTAAGCGTCTGTTGTTTTATTTCTTCTTGTGTATAAATCAGCAATATTGAAAGTAAGAGAAACTAGAGAGAGACACTGAGGAACTGAGAAGCAGTGAGAGAAGGATAACAAGTGAAGATGGAAACCTGCAAAGTTTGCCAAATGGTCCGGTGTGGTTGAGAGCCAGTATAAAGTAGCTGTTTCCCCTGATGGTGCTGGGCTAGATTAGCGTCACATCACAGCCTCATGAGCCGTGACATAAGAATGCTTATGAAACTCACACACGCAACACATAGCAGTTGCTTCTGAATGAAACAGGAGACACAGTGAAATTACTGGAACCTCACGGATCCCCAGCCAGCGCAGAGAGCCCGAAATTCCCTCCTGATTGATTGATCGCTTTTTTGGTCTGTACATGACAGTGTGTGTGTGTATGTGTATATGCATGTGTGTGTGTGTGTGTGCTGTTATTTAAGAGCATTGAGATTTAAACAACAGCATTTTGAAAATTCAGCTGTTTCCCATTCAGTCGAGTAACAAGGGCTAAGCTAAATCTTCTGGAATCCAAAGACGGCCTGAACAAACATGAACACACACAGATGAACAAACTCTGTGCTGCCTAGATACTGTAAGTGATGAAGGGAATAAAGAGAACAAAGCCGGGTGTCAAGTATACCTCTGGCTCCAAACATAACCAACTACAGAGAGCGAGTATGAGGCCACTCAAATCTTTTAAGTAAAGAAATGGAAAGGCATTGAGTCCTGTGTGCCATATTGTCTTTAAGTAAAAGTAGACAACTATTATTATTATACTACTATATAGAAATAAAATAAACTGTTGACTGATGTCTGGCGTTCATTGCATCTACAGGTCTTTGCCTTTTTCCAGAGAAAATCTACGACTACAAGTGCATTTCCAACCACCTGTTTTTATGCACATTTTCAATTTGTGCATAGAAAAAAATTTGAATGGTAATGCGGAAAGTTAAAAAAAAAAAAAAAAAAAAAGAAACATGAAATTGTGCAAGAAATACTTTTTGCACTTGGCTGGGAAACGTTAATGTATCAATAAACTCAAAAACAGATTTTGCAAATAAAATCATGACATATATGAGGCATATGGGATTTAAACGTCCACTGAAGAGAAATAAGCGTCAGATCTGTGAAGGCGATGAGGACAGTAAATGTTCCTCAATTTAATACATCAAAGAAATATAAATGTCATGTTTTCCACATTTTTGTTTGAAGTTTGACTGCCACTCTTTTAATTACATCATGTCGTTACGTCCTCTTCTTCTGCAATGGTTTTATGGCACAGACTGGAGAATTAGTGCCAACAATTGTTTATTATGAACCAACTCCAATATTCACATAACAGTAGTGGATGGGAATGTGAATTAATTCACAATTTTTCTTTTGTCGATTTTCTGGAAATTCAGTTATAATTTGAGCTGCATCCGATGGAAACCTGGCTATTGCCGCCTGCTCCATAACGCACAAGGAACAAAGCTCATTCCAACATCATCATGCTCTCCATCAAGACATAACAAAACAGTAAAAGCTGCTCATTAAGAGTCAGTATCACATTGTAAATAGAGTTAATTGCAAGTCCTGCATTCAAGACAAATAGCAGTAAAGTGTACTCAGGTAAACTTAGAGTTTTGTTTTGCATGTGAAAACTGTATCGTATCACCACTGTAAAGGGTTTTCAAGCTTTCAGATCATTTGAAGGATCGATTCGTTTATAGGTTCATTTATTTTATTCTTGAATGTGAATCTTTTTGTTCCTGCCAAAACACAGAATTCAGTAACTGTGAAAACTTTTGTGAAAATCCCCCAAAACAGAAGATAAAGACATAATAAAAACCCACCAATTTCCACTCTGTGAGGTAAAAAAAACCTTGCATCCCGGGGCTCCCTGATGGCCTTGTGGTTTATGGCGCTGACTATGTAATTGCAATATCCCTGGTTCGCCATCACTGTCTTCCCTTATATTCCTGTCTGCTTCTACTGTCTACTCTCCAATAAAGTCATAAAATACTTTCAGGTGCTTCTTTACAAGTTGATAAAACCTTCATAAATGTTTTAGTTTTTTTCCCACCTTTGTGCTGAGCACTGAGAAGGGAGTCAAGGGGAGCGGTTGTATCCTGTGCTGAAGTGTGGACTGTGTAATGAACATGAAAGGCAGGTCGGCCTATACAAGGTGAAACCAAAGGCAGGATGTACAGTACAGTGTTTCCCTGCTCTGTTAAGAGTCATTATCAGGCAGCTGAACTGCACTGAACCAAAGCTCAGCAGCTGTTAAACAGGCGACAAGCTTCCTACTGCAAAGCTGTTTGTTTGCTTGTTCTTCCTTTTAGGAGAAGATGCAGTCTGAATCATCTCATGTGAACCACATTAAACTCTCTAATACAGACATACACTCTATGTGCATGCAATCGCTCACACACACGCTTCCCCTAGCACATATACACACACGCTGCGCAGATGGCCAAGAGATAGACACACACATGCTCACGCACACACAGAAAACAAATGTGGGACACAGCCGGATTTATCACCAGTTTCCTGAGTGGACACCCAGGGGCATGGAAGTGAGCCCAGGCATACTGTATCCGAAAAAGGAAAAAAAAAAAAGGTCAAAACTATTCCGAGAAAGTGTGCCTACTAACAGGTGTTGGTACAAGCGGCATTTCGGCAGCACAGAATAGTTGCATATTACTCTAAAAAACCTAAAGAGTAAAAGTAATTTGACCTGCATTTGCTTCATTGTTTAATAAGGCTGCTATACGAAGAGTAGGTGTTATATAGGATTTTTTTTACGTGCTCAAGACAAGATTTCAAGGCCGTTATGAATCAAGAGGAGAAAGGAGAAATACTAGAAAGAACTTGTGTTTCTGAGGCTGAACTGAACACTAACACACACACACACACACACAGCCACTCCCAAGCACAGTCTGTGTACAGTTAGTACATTGATTGTTTGGAGGAGAATAAACACCAGCGGTTACATATGTGCAAATGTTTCTCTCTGCTTTCTATCTAAATGCAAAATCAACCAATTCAAAAAGATCATTTAATTTCAACAGAAGTTCCATGATTAGTAGATTCGCTTGCAGAGTTGAAGTAAATGTGAGTCCAATTTGGTGACCTTTGACATGCAAATCAATGCCATTGACCACTTGCGAACTGCTTTGACAGTGCTGATGTTTGAGGAAACAGTGACAACTAGAGATAGCACCATCCAATTTTATATGACCTGCTGGACAATTAAGTCCTCTACAAAGAGATATGGCATGGTCTGCGGTCAATCGAGGGACGGGAGTAGATGGTACAAATACAGGTCCTCCAATTAAACCAACTAAATTCTTTGTTTGACCTTGTGACTCCAGAATGACACATAGGAGCCATTTCTAATCTGGCGTCTCTGTCCACATTGTGCAGGACAACATCAGTTGTCTGTGCTTTCCAAAACTATTAAAGATCACTGCTGAAAAATAATGATGTTTTATGATGTGACAATGCTGTGGTGAAGGGCTGGTTAGGTTTAGGCACAAAAACCACTTGGTTAGGTTTAGGGAAAGATCATGGTTTGGATTAAAATGATCACTTTACGGTTAGAGAAACATGAGGTGTGGGTTAAAGTTACTACTTTCTTTAAGCTAGGTGACTTTCATCATCAGGGCTACAATAATAACTATGGGGTTCAGGTTAGGGGATGACACGCGACCATCCACTGTTGGGTTATAAAAAAGGGTCAAAAAGCAAATAATACAGTTGCTTTAAATACATTTCACAAACAAATATTTGAGTTGTGGATGAAACAAACATGTGATGTGAAAATTGAACAATCAATAAATTAAGAAGTTGAAAATCATGCTATGTATTTCAAGCACATGCAACTATTTTTTGGCAAAGACAGCCGTGCCTCACTTAAAAATAAGGATTTTCTTACAATACATTGAAACTGATAACGATCACTGTCCCAGTTCACCTTCTCTATGATTCTACTCGTCTGTATGTTTTAAGTTTGTTGTCGTTATTTTAAAACATCTTCCTTTTTTCTGGAAATTGTGGAAGAATGTGCTCTTAGAAAGGGGCCAGTGTCTGCACCTCACACCCTGAAATCTTTCTGGCCTCTTTAATTTTGTGCCTTGGCTTTGTATTTGAACGTTTGATCAGCGCTCTGTGTACAACATTGTGCTCATGTATTTTTGTGGATCATTTTTATTGGGAACAAATTATTTCTTTTTCCTGGAAATGAGGTGATTTGTTATGGGTCCACTTTTTGCTGAGACCCCTGTTAACCCACCAACTGTGTGCACACGAAACACACGCATGCACACAGACACACATGGATACAAGGACACACATGTACACACACAAATTTGTTCACTTTTAAAAAATGTAGTCAGGTTCATAAACATAAAAACTGGCGTTCTTTCACAGACATACTCTTAGACACCCAGAGGAATTTACTGTGAGGACCCCCCACTGCGCTCCAACTAGAAAAATAAAACCATTGAGTCATTTGCCTTCTTTGTCCGCAGATTTTAAAAAAGGTGTCAAATAGCTTGTATTACTATGTTTTCCTGCTGCAAGAGCCAGTGAGTTTAGTGCTGTCACAGCAAAACACTGAAAGGAAAAGGTTCATGACTCAGTGGCCCACAAAATCTCATCAAACTCTGAAACATACTTGGTGGTTAAAGCTGCCTCTATATACAGCTGATTTTAGCCACACTAGTCGCTATGGTAGATTATGATTCAGTCCAACATTTTGGTCCACAGTGAAATCCCTACAACTATAGCCATGAAATGTGATATGGACATTTATACACCAGTGATTACATTCAAATTCATCTTGCATTACCAACAGGTCAAACTTGTCCAACTCTTCGGTTCTTGATGGGATACCTCTCAGAATTCCTGTCGGCTAGCATGCTAAATGTTACAAGACAAATGTTTTCACATGTGCTAACAAGTAAAAAGCGCTGTCACTTTTCTGTGCTAATATTAGCATAAGGTTTGAAGTATGTCCAAACAGAAGCTAACTGGTGCGCACCTAAAAATGAAAGCTTGTAAATCTTAGAGTTCTATTTTATTGCATAGTTATTCATTTACAGTAAAGAAAAATAACAAGCACAGATGTTTCAGCCTCATAAAATGTTATAGCTGATTATATTGAGCAATTAAAGCAAGATGAGGCAAAGCTTAGACTAATGAAAGCTGACAGTGTAGAACTGAACCTGACAAGCTGAGTCTGAGATGTCCATCTAAAAACGGCCACCGTACATAAGATAAACCCTTTTAATTTAGGGAACAACATAGCCATTTATCTGACGCCACCCTTAGGTCAGTATTTTAGCCACACTATTGGGAGGCCATGCATGCAGCGTGGCTCTTAGGATGGCAGTGTCACTTAGTCTTTCCACCCCTTTGGTCCAGACTAAAATATCTCGGCAACTGTTGGATTGATTACCATGAAATTTCACGCAGATATTAAATGTCCCGAGAGAATGAAGTCTAGTGACTTTGTCAATCCAATGGCCTTTTCTGTAGTCCCAATGAGGTCAGAGTTTTATTCAGTGAAATATCTTGGCATGTACTGGATGGTTTGGTACAGACATTCATGGTTCCCCATTGATGAATTCTGCTGCTACCAGCAGGTCGACATGTTTGGTTTGGTTCAGAATTAAATCTCTCCACCACTGTTGGATGAATTCCCATGAAATCTGAGACAGTCACACAGCCATGTTCTCCACAGGATGAATTATAATAACTTTGGTGATCTCCTGAGTTTTCATCTAGCGCCATCATCTCTTCAAAATTTTAATTTGTCCAATACTGTGGTTTATGACCAAATACCTGGAACTAATGACATTCCCATTAACAAATGGTGGCATGCTGACATGTTAAACTAAGACGCTAAAGTGCTAATGTAAACATCACCAGCACATCCAGGGCAACCAAGTGCCGAAGGGGGCACCAAAACAGCCTAATGATCATCATGGTAATCATAATGATGAATTATTTAAATTTAAGATGAAGCACAACTACAATAGGCACCACTAGACAATTATAGGCAACACAAGATGTACATAATTGCTCGAAATATTAAAATTAATTATGGTGTCCCCCTCCTTCATCTTCCTGTGGTTTGTTTGATTGTGCCAGACAAACTTAAGCCTGACGGTAATGCAACAGTTTCGGAAAGAATGGCCCTAAAAAGGCAACAGGAGTTGGGGGCAGAGAAGAGAAAAAAATATTTGTATTTATTTATATTAATTTATTTTATCAACAGTAGCAACATTTATATGTGTGTGTGTGTTTGTGTGTGCACACGCACGTGTGTGTCAGTGTCACAAGTGTTGGTTATATCCAGAGGGATGCCGAAGTGAAACTGTAACAGGGCAAATTAATGACCTCAGGTCTACATTTTTTTTTTTTATATAAGCAGATTGCAATTGGTGCATGTACAGTATTCTTTTTAATTTTATTAGGTTAACTACTTTTATGTCCATTGTTCAGAACAGAAAGTTCTGGGCAACCAAGAAATTGGTTTCAAAACGCTTTATTGTCTGTTGGGCTTTCGTTGTTTTATAATAGTTTTAAAGAGAGTATTGGGCCCCAGTGGTTGCATTGTGTTGATTCAAAATAAATATGGAAATCAAAACATATTCCATATCTAGATGTATTTCTTAAATTGATACCATCAGACCAGACACTTTCTGCAGAGCTGCATTCTTAATCATTCATCAGATAAATCATGATCTGCCCCTCAGTCCCTCTCTGCAGCCAGTTCTCTCTTCCAACTCCCCAGACCTGTCATTCTCAAGTTGTCCACCAGATGCCCTCGGACTTTCTCCTCTTCCTATCTACACACCTGTTTCCACTCAGTAATTGTCTGCACCTGCTGCCCATTCCCTCATCAGCTCATCTCTACTTATACCGGTCCATTTCCTTTGTTCTAAGCCAGTTTGTCGAGGTGCTTCTATGGACTGTCACGTTCCAACCACCCTGATCTTGTGTGATCCTGGACTTTACCTGTTCTTGTCGTTCCGGTGGTTTGAAGCTTTTTGCCTGTTTATTACCTGCCTGCCTGCCTGCCTGCCTTGCCCCTTTGAACTGGTTATCTGTTGTGGACTGCCTCCTGTTGCTGCCTGTCTTTTGCATCCCCATTCGTGACAGTACCAACTGGCAAGACATTGGCCCAGCAGACAAACTTCACAAGATTACTTTTAATCTGTTGTGCTTTCACAATGACTGGAAGTACGCCTCCACTAGTAAGTAAGTTTATTTATAAAGAGCCTTTCGGTACTTTATAGGTAATTAAAATAATTTATTTTATGATCAATTCTACATTTTATGGGTAACCAATGTATATTGACCAACACTGGTGTGATGTGTGACCTACATCATGTAGTACAGTTATATATATTATAACAGTCTGGTGGCCGCATTATTGGAGGACACAAAAACATTAATGATTTTTTCCAGATCTTGAGAGGATAGTATAGCTTTCGCATTTTTTCTTTGTTGGAAGAAACAGGATTGGACCACTTTCTTTATGTGCCCCTCAAAGTTCATGTGTTGGTCAAAGAAAACTCCTAGGTTTTTTGAGACTCACTTAACAATTGCTTCTAAAAGGACCAATACACTGCTGTTTTCTCAGAAATACTCTCAGGGTCTATACGGAATTCTGTTTTGTCAGGGTTAAGTTGGAAGAATTTACATCCAGTCCTTGATAGCTGTTAGATAGTCTTGCAAGGTGGAGAGTTTGTATAGCTGTATAGCTGTGTATCATCTGCATAGCAGTGATAAGCACTTAAATTGACTAATTAGGAAAGGGGGAGCATGTACAGGGAGAAAAGAATAGGACCAAGGATTGAACCTTGGGGTACACTACATGTCAGCCGAGCAGATGAGGAGACGTAATGATCAGTGGACACAAAAAAATCTCCTGTCTGACAAAAAGGTTGCAAACCAGTCTAGGGCAGTCCCGGTTATACCTGCCCATTGCTGAAGCCTACTAAGGAGAATAGAGTGATCAGCAGTGTCGAAAGCTGCACTTAAGCAGCAACAGAACTGAACATTCCCCAGCATCAGCGTGCATTAAAATATCATTTGAAACCCTAAGCAGAACATTAGTGAGGACAGAGAGGCAGCCTTATCTGGCATGCAGGGAGGTGACTTCAAGGCCTTGTTTAAGGAACTCGCTGCCTGGGTGGGTAGAGGACTTTTTCAACACTCATGAATCCAAGCACACACCTCGGCCTGCACCTCAACCTGCATCTCGGCCTGCATTCCAGCCTGTTTCCCAATCTGCTAGCTTTGGGTCTGCTAGCCTTCAGCCTGCACCCTGGACTACTCACAACCAGCCTGCTCTCCATTAGGTTTTGGTTTTGTGAGCCTACACCCTGCCTGTCCTGGGATGGCTAGCCTGTCTCCAGTCTATCCCCCTGTTCTGATCCTGCCTTCCCTGAACCTCAGGAGCTGAATATTGATCAGCATCATTGATGGAGCCACCCTGATGTCCAGTGGTCACCCTTTTGAAGGGACTCACCTTGCCATCTTCACGGGGTACTGTGGAGTCTCAAAAAGGAGACATGGTCCCCAAGGCTCCTCATGCCACTGGCTCTCTCAGCAGCTCAATGCCACAGAATCCCCACTGCCCAGTGCCACTATTGGGCCCAGCCCTTTCCTGTGCTGCAGCGGCCCTCAGTTCCCATGCTGCAACAATCTCTTGTCCCTGCTGATCTGCAGCAATCTCCTGTCCCTGCTGGATTGCAGCAATCTCTTGTTGTGCTGGGCTGCAGCAATCCCCTGTTCCTGAGCTGCTACAGTCCCCTATTCTTGAGCTTCAACAGTCCCCTGTTTCCGAGCTGCAGCAGTTCCCAGTGCCTGTGCTGTAGCAGTCCTCTGTTCCTGTGCTGCAGCAGTCTCCTGTGCCTGTGCTTTAGCAGCCTCCGGTTTCCCTGGCTCCTCCAGCTTACCTGCAAATCTCCCAGCTGACACAACCTGCTTTGCTGTCAGACCCCCAGCTGTCAGTCACACCTGCCAATGCCCTGCCAGACCCCCATTTGTCGCCACACCTGCCTAAACCCTGCTAGACCCACAGCAGACGGCTAACTCCACCAACTCCACCTGCCAGATGTTGAGCAGTCAGCCATCTCCACCGATCTCCTGCCAGACCTTCAGCAGTCGGCCACCAACGCCCTTCCAGATCTTCTGGTCTGTTCGTCCTTCTGGTTGTCCTCTAGAGCAACAACGGCCATCTGTCCTGCCTTGCGGTCACCCTCCCAAGCGACTACACCCATTGGTCCTGCCCTCAGGCCAAGTGCCCCTGAACCCCCCCTCTCCTGCCCTCAGGCCACTTGCCCCTGAACCCCCCCTTTACCTACCTTGCTCAGTGTTCCTAATCAGCTTGGTGGAACGTCATCTGTCCCTTGAGGGGGGGGTTCTGTTACCGTCTGCTCCTCAGTCCCTCTCTTCAGCCACACTCTCATCCCCACTTGTCTGCATTTCTTTTCCCCAGCCATGTCCTCTTTTCCAACTCCCCAGACCTGTCATTCTCAAGTGCTCCACCAGATGCCCTCGGATTTTCCCTCCTCTTCCCACCTACACACCTGTTTCCACTCAGTAATTGTCTGCACCTGCGGCCCATTCCCTCATCAGCTCTTCACTACTTATACTGGTCCATTTCCTTTGTTCTGTGCCAGTTTGTCAATGTTGCTTCTATGGACTCTCACATTACAGCCATCCTGACCCAGTCTGATCCTGGACTTAACCTGTTCTTGCCGTTCCTGTGGTTTGAACCTTTTTGCTTGTTCATTACCTACCTCATTACTTACCTATCTGTAAGCCTGTGTTTTTGCTTTTTTGCATCAAATTTCCTTCTCATTTCACCTGCCTGGCTTGAGAGTCTGCATTTGGGTCCTCCATGTGTCTTCTCTGTCATCATTCATGACAAAAATAAGTTTGACTAGAGCTGACTAGATTGACTAAAATGTTCAATGTAATCTAATGGCAAAGAAACACTAAAATGTCAACAATTTTCTTGACTAAAACACTTTTGGTTTTCTTTAACTAAGATAAGACTAAAACGCCCAGACTTTTAGTCATTTAACAAAAACAGGATGAGGTTAACTAAAACAACAACTGACCACAAAACAGAGCAATTACCCTTAGGGCACCCAAATGGCAACTGACAACTGTAGCTTTCATCCATCAAACGACTTGTTTTTTCTGGTGTATAAAAACTAAAGCCTCTTTTACATATACATACACCCATATTTAAATTAAACCAGGTTGTATTTTCCATTGTCAGACAATAAAAAAAAGTCTGCAGTACCAAAGCCCCACACTACCTTTTCTCTATATCTGTCTCCATCTTTTATGACAGCTAGAGTTGAAAGCACATAACAGCCTCGCACAACACTCTTCAGTAGTCATTTACTCAGTCATTTACACACTATTCATACAATAAACATTAGCACCACCAGGATGGAAAAGTCACGTTGACCTGACAGCAGTCTCCCATTTCCATCGTCCCAGATCTGTTTGTAGGTACATAAGAAAGACAGCCCATGTTATCACAATATGTATGACCTGTGAGTCTTTTCTCCACACTGCATACAGGCTGACAGCCAATAGGTTTCTATGTTTGAAACCTGAGTTGGGTGTTTTGGCTTGAGACAATGAAAAGAGGTTGGTTACAAAGCAGTTATTAAGTGAGAGAGGCAGAGATATTTGAGTTAAGCTCTCTAAGGAGTTTCAGGCTGGGAATAAAGGATTTTCAGTCACATGGTACAAAAAGAGAAGTACAAAGGAGGGAGAGTGTTCGCCAACTTGTAATTTGCTGCTGTGAACTCAGGTGTATGAGCTGAAGATGTAAGAGGATTATTGTTTATTTATTGTTCAGATTACTTAACAGAGTAACAGCAAGGTCAGGTATCTTTAGCTTGTTTTTAGGAATCCTACTTTCTTCTCTTCTGATACAGAAAAATGTTCCTTGTGAACAACTGATGGAATTAAAGGAATGGTAACAAATAGGGGTGTAACGGTACACCAAGTTCATGGTACTGAACCGTGAACTTGGTGTACCACGGTTTCTGGGTCACGGTTCAGTACAATTTCAGTACAGCAGGAAAACAATAAATAAATAAAGGTAGAAAATAACATTTTGGTCTTTCATTTTGTAAAAATGTAAACATCCATCTATGGCTCATTGGTCGTAACTATTACTGAAACAGTTTAGTTGTGCTGCAGTGGAAAAAGAAAACAACCTTTCTGTTTCTTGGAAGGAGTCAGGACACCTGCTGACAGCTGTTTTATGCTGATTTATGGTCTAACTGTATATAAAGTAGTGTAAACTAGCTCCACCTCCAGCAGCTACAACAGTAACATGCTGCTCTAACACTGATGCTTCACTATTAATAATCTAATGATGTCACATACAATAATACATCACTCAGAGGAATCAAACCACTACTTTTACTTTCATACTTTTTAACTACACTTTTTTCTCCAGAACTGGTCTGTCTGAAATCAAATGGTTTTTCTCAATGGTTTCACTCAAAGGTGGAGTGAAAAACCAACCATCACAGAGACGGGAGGGGGATGGGGCGACACGGTATCATTTCACGGAGCGTATTCTATGTACAACTGCATGCACCGAACCGTAATGTGTGTACTGTGATGGTTCAGGGTGAATATACGAACCATTACACCCCTAGTAACATGAGGCTTTAACTACAAGGGCTGCAACTAACGATTATTTTCATTAGCAAGGTATCCATACAAATGTAGTGCAAATTTGCAGAAAACAGGGAAAAGAAAATGTGACTTGATGCACATTTCCAGCCACTACTGTTATATGAATATTAGGAGTTCACTTATCAAGATAAACAGTTGGTGGCGCTAATTCTCCAGTCAGTGCCATTAAACCATTGCAGACCTCAGGGCCAAACAGTTTTGCAATGTATCAAGATTGTTTTCGAATTGTTTGATGTTTCCAGTCAGATTTGTAAATGCTTAATTGAAAATGCATATTAAAATGAGTGGAAATGCACTTCTGACAGTTATTTTCTCAATTAAATGATTGATAAAATCTAAGAAAATAGTGGAAAATGCCTGTCACCATTTCTTTAAACCCAAGCTGACATCATTAAATTGCCATGCAGATATTTTTGGTTTTATTTGTTGAGGTTTTGAGATATCCACCCTCATATTTCTGCCGCCAGAAATAGAATTTAATTTGTGGTCTGTTCATTGAATTGAAAAATGTCAATTACAAAATTCAGAAACAATGTCCTGGTTACTCTAGAACCCACTGTGAAAAGTTTTCATTGGAACTACACTTTCATAAGACATAGTCCCTTTGAGATCTCTTCACGATGAGGTCCATGGGTCATCCAGAGCAACAGGGATATGGGATTAAATTTGTGTTTATAATAACTGAACAAAATCTCATAAGGGACACTTCCTGGAAAGACGAGATGAAGTTGAGGTTTGAGCACCAAAAGCAAAATCCCATTCACCTTTGTTTTACTGGGGTGAAGACAGAAATCTCATAGACATACTATAAATGTGACAAATTAAAGGAAAAACAGGTACAGGCCCTCATGCTTGACCCCTACAGTGAGGGGACCCGGGGGCTCTGTTATGCTGTGGGGGGCATTTTGCTGGCATGGTTCGGGTCCACTTGTCCTCTTAGAGAGAACAATGATCATCTTTATCCTATGATGAAACATTTCTATCCTGATGGGAGTGGTCTCTTTCAGGAGGACAATGCCCCCATCCATAGGGAACGAGGAGCCAGTGAATGGCCGGATGAGTATGAAAATGTTGTGAATCATATGCTATGGCCTTCGCAGTCACCAGATCTCAACCCTATTGAACACCTATGGGAGAATTTGGACCGATGTGTTAGACAGCGCTCTCCATGACCATCATCAAAACACCAAATGAGGGAATATCTTTTGGAAGAATGGTGTTCATCCCTCCAGAAGACTTCAGACTTGTAGAGTCAATGCCAAGGTGCACTGAAGCTGTTCTGGTGCCATGTGGTGGCCCAACGCCTTACTAAGACACTTTATGCTAGTTTTTCCTTTAATTTATCACCTGTCTGCATATACATACTGTATATTTAGGCCACCGCTGCCCATGGCTTGCCCTTCCCTCATTACCACCACTGAGCAATGCCCTTAACCCCAACTGCTGCAGGGGAGCTGCTCAGTGGCCGGCAGATCAGACTGTGACTGTACTGTGCTGTGTGACTGTGTGAATGTTATCAGCGTGTTCCTGCAAAAGAGAGCATTGCTCTCAGAGAAACTCCCCTGAATAAATAAAGGAAAAAAAAAAAATCTATGCAGCCTTTGTGAAGCACTTTGTAACATTGATTTTGAAAAGTGCTCTATAAATAAAGATTATTGTTATATCTCAGCATGGATAAAAAACCACGATTATGTGCATGACTTGAGGTGAGTCATAAAATATATTTGTTTTAAATCATTTGGATGGACAAACACTGTTAAGCTTGGTGACAGTAATTTAAGTGATTTGAAAACAGACACTGGGTCATGAAAGTATCTATAAATGTAAGAGGTAGAAGAAATTTCTCAGGACATAAATAATCATGTAATCCATCAGTTTATCTGAAAATGAAAAAGTGATATGAAGGTGGTCAGTGTTTATTCCTATAGTAAATACTGAAGTAGTACCGAATGCAATCATGCACCAAAGCCCCAAATAAAACACCTGCATGTATGCATGAACACCAACAACACACACTCATGCATATTCATGTTTCCATGCACAGACACGCATTCAGAAAAAAACAAAAACTCACCTGCCTGCATGATACCATGTGATCCTGCAGGGAGGTGTTAATCTTTAGTTTTTGCAGTGACAAGTGGGCTGGCTCATTCCAGCAGGTGACTGTTGTGCTACTGTACAGCCCCTCGGAGAGACTTCCAACTCAGGTACAGACATTAATACAACTTACTGAGCATTTATTTTTACAAAAAGGTATCAGTTGATCTGTAAACTATGCTTTTATTTCAGCTGTTACACTTATGCAGATCAGAAATTACAATGTCAGACTGTTTTTTTCAATGTCAAATCCAGATAAGATCTAGAAATGCTCTGAAATCTACATATAGGGAAGGTTTAGTGGTCTTATATGAGCATTTAGAAACTAAGAAAAAGGTGCTGATTTTACTTTCTACTCAAAAAAATTCTCTGGAAAATAATATGAACTGCATGCTCGTAAAAATGCATGTAAAACTACATCAAATATTAATCATCCTTTTTAAAGTGACATGTTGTGAAAGTGTCAACACTGAGGACAAAAAAACCCTGAAAAAATAAAAAAATCAGGGGCAACAAGTAAGTAAAGATTGTGGACAGGAGAACAATCAGTAATCTGAGATACAGTATTAAGAGCAGTAACACAATGCCTGAATGGTTAAAAAACAAAACAAGATGTGGTCAAGGTGATAAGTAATGTTTGTGATCATGTTTCATAGTGAAATCTATTGTCTATTTGATGTTATATTGTTTTATGACTGTATGCTTTTATGACTTGTTGAAATGAAGGGGAGGACTTTGTATAAGCCCTCTGGGCTTCCTTCCTCTCCTGCACAATTTAGTATAATTTTTACCGTGAAATATTTTTATTGTAACCTTTGTGCAAATAAAAATACTAAAAGACTAAATCTGATCAAATACAGAGCCATGTTTTGCAAATAACAAATTGGATGACTTTTTTTTTTTTTTTTTTAAATACTCAAAATCATGAACATGTTTAATGCAGTTTGATAAAGAAAGACAAGGAACACTATAAAAAAGATGATGTGAATGTGAGAGGTGGCATCACTGCTGACACAACAGGACTGACTGTTTCATAAATATGCGTCTATTGATCTTTTAAACAGTGAAGCACGCAAGAATGGAGACTCTGAAGGTCATGTTGGTTCTGAAGAAAAACCACACAGCTGTAGACGCAAATGATAATCAAAACCTGATGACCAGACACTGCTTTAGACTAACAAATGACTCATTTAAATTCACTTTCTAAAGTCAGAGAGAGAGAGAAGTGAAGACGCTGATACACACAGAAATAGACTCTGAATCTGTGATAGAAATGTTTCGAAATCCTTGACTAAGAAGTAAATCCTGCGTCTGGATTCAAGTGCAACGTTAAGCTATTTCTGATGAAGCAAAACAAAACCAAACACATGCTCTGGTCCACTTAGCACTTTGAAGCTTGGATAAACCATTAACCTCCTGGAAGTGACTGCTTAAATGTAAGAGCAACTCCTGACTTTCTGTAGAAATATCTTCTGGCATTTAAACTGCGTGTTAAAAAACTCTGCCACTGGACATTAGATCAGTGTCAACAGATTTGTCTGAAACAACTCCTGAAGCACACGGTTCATTTGATGCACTGAACGTGAGTCTAAGTGACTTGTTAAGACGGAAATATGTTGCAGCATTGAGGTTTTGAAGGTCATTAGAGGTGGCAGAAACCCTCGGGGCAGAGCTAAGACTAGCCACCCATGTACACGGTTCTGTTCTAGTGAACAACAGATGGGTGGCACAATGTCATTTGCAGTAAGTGAGCATGTAATGGAGTTGTAAGTGCCCCGAGCAGGAGAGGAAATAAGCCAATTGCCTAAGTTGTTTCCAGAGTTCATCCCATGAATCCTATTGTTGGCAATGAATGATGAACCATTTTGAATCCAAAAGGACACTTTTATAAATTGCTGTTGTTGAAACCTCAAAAATATAAAGTTTCATTCCAGGGGAAGTAAAATTTTGCTTTGTTCATAAAGGGTGCAGTGGAAACTTTATGCCAAAGGTCAGGATGTGTTTTGGTTGTAAGTGGTTTTTCAGTGTGATGTCTTGTTTTGTACACAGAGCTGCTTGTTTTAGGTCATAAGCTCCAAAAATGGGAAGAGAGAATGTGGAGAAAACAGCTCAACCTAGTGGGTCAACAACACAGAGGGGCTGCTGTGTGATATGTACTGCTCAGGAAGTGAAGACACATGATACAGTAAAAATGCAAATTACTAATTTATCAAACCTCTGTCATGCTTGGGATATTTTGCTTGAGCATCATGGCTGTCAAAACGGAAAAACCCATATATTTCATGCATACAGTAGACTGCATGTGGTGGAAATTCCTCTGCAGTATCTTGAACTACTTAAAAGACGTTCAGTTCTGATCAAAACGTCTTTTCAAGGCCTGATACTCCAGATGCTATATGGTCAAAATCACTCTGACAACAGTCACATCAGGATGAAAAATGCAGAATTAATTGTGGATTAATTGTGTCTTTGAAGTTGAGTTTCTGAGCTTACCACATGAAACAAGATGGGAGTATCCAAATTTAAATTTCCTGCCAGTGTTAAGATACTTGAGATTCTTTCTTTCTTTTTTTCATTTAGACATTTATTTCACTTTCTTTTTTGGAGTGACAAAGTCTTCATGAACTGCCAGAGCATTTGTCTTCATTATGTCATGTGACTCCTGACTCCTCCATGCATGAAGATAAAATTATAGCCTTTATCACAGCAAGACTGTCTGCACAGTAGCTCCATCAAAGAGTTGTGAAATATGAGATACTTTATATATATCAAAATGTATTTTTATGTATTATGTATCAGGCATTTAAATAATTCAGAAATGGTACATTATTTCCATTATGGATTAACCTGTTAATTATTTTCTCAATAAACCAATTAATTATTTGGTTTATAAAGTGTCAAAATTGTGAAAAAATTAACCTTATGTAATTTTCTGAAGTCCAAGGTGAAAACTTTAAATTGCTTGTTTAGTCAACAGCTCAAATCCTTAAGTTTATTATCACATATGACAAAGAAAAGCAGAAAATCCTCACAGTACAGAAGCCGGACTTAAATGCTAACTGCTAACATCAGCATGCTAACATGCTCACAGTGACCATGCTAACATTCTGCTGTGCTGTATAGTGGGAATAATGTTTACCATGTTGACTGTCTTAGTTTAGCATGTTAGCATGTTAACATTTGCTAAATAACACTGAAAAAAACTAAGTCATAACCTTGTATATAGCTGGACCATGTATGAAACACTAGAGGGCTTTTAATTACCACGTCGCCTGGTTACCATCAGACATGGACATTGCAGCATTTTTAAGATGTTTGTTTTTATGTAAGTTTAAGTTTATTTATTTGTATAGCACTTTGTATACGGTAGTTATAACTCAAGGTGCTGTACATATAAGAAAATAATGAAAAATACATAAAAATTGCACCAGACATTCAGTGTTGTAAGAAGGGTTGAGTTAAGGTTAAGGCTATTTTTTATATATTTTATATATTATTTCACTTACCCACAACACAAAAAATAGTTTTAATGCAGTAACTATATTAACAGTCCTACTGCACCCCGTTTACTAATAAGAACATGTGAAACGAGACTGTGCAGGTTAGTGCTCTCAGTCAGTAAATAAGTGTTTTTTAAACTTATTTCGGGGCTGCACTCACTCTCAGTCTTGCAGGGAGTGGGCTGCACCATAGACTGTAAAAAAAAAAAAAAAATGGACGCAGTCACCAGGACATCATCTATTGGTTTTGCCGTTTTGAAGCCTTCGGCGATTTGACTGTCGCCATCTTGGATTGCTAATGCTAATTTTCACTAGTGAAAAACAGGCTTAAAACCATTAAAACAAACAACTCCATAGAGGGTCTTTTAGTTCAACCAAGCGCTGAACAAGGTGACCAAAATGTTACAATTTACAACTTTCATGAACTGAAAACACACTGTAAAATAGCTGCAGTTACGCCTATACTCTGTGAATCTGGGGTTACGCCATGAGTGACTTGTCAATCACAAGGTAGCCACACCCTAAGGCATATCCTGCTTTATCGTCTATTTTACTCTAAATGCGACCATAATTTACAAAATGAACATCATGCTGGATTGCAGAAAACTTGAAACTAGCGATTGAGACCATAAACTCATTAGGAAACTGTTTACTGAAGTAATAAATCAAGTGAGAAGAAGGGTCATTTTCTCATTCAATCAGACTTCTTTTTGGAGCCAGTGGACTCGCCCTCTGCTGGCCACTTGAAAGAATGCAGGCTTAGGGCACACACATTGGCTTCACTTCAGACCTGGAGTTACCAGCTTGGGCTGCATTCTGGGCATGGCTATGGAAGCACTGTAAACGCCCCCCTGATGACGTAATAAAAAACTGTTCACGCGTTTTGAAAGAGCAGTGGCCAGTGGAGAAACTCAACACTTGACAGTCTGACCAATGGTGTAACTTCATCACTCAGTCAGTGACTCAGTCATTGATGGACAATTCCATTTCTAGGGCTGAACCAAAAAGAAGTAGAGCTGAGGCTGATGGGAATGTCATTAGTTTTGCATGGATTTAGTCATAAACCAAAGTGTTGGACAATTTAAACTTTTGACCTGATTATGGGCGCTAAATGAAAAATTAATCCACTATTGTATGTACCAAAATTGATGGCAATCTGTCCGATAGTTGTTGAGACATTTCACTCAAAAATTTCACTTCACTGTGGCACTATAGGAAAAGTCAAGTGGTCACCAAACATATTAAAATTCATCATCTAGGAATCCGCAATGTATATCATTTGGTGCAAATCCATTATGCAAAGGTTGAGATCTTTCACTGAATAAGTGAAAACATTGATGGCATTGATGGGGGTGGCAATAAATGTTAAGGCAGGGTATCACCCAAAAGGTTTTCATCCAAATTTAGCCCAAAGTCAACAGACAGTCAAACCTCAAACAGTGAAAAATAATCTAAAAATGTTCAAAAAATGGCATTTATGTTTGTTTCATGTATTTATTCATTAATTCATAATTCATGTATTAATCATGATTTATTTGCTATCCGTTTCTGCTGCACATTGTTGAATTTTGCTGTTGTAGATACGCCGACTTTTCCATCTCAGCCCAGCGTATAAACTTTTTGGGGTAGATGTCTAAATTTTTTTTCGAATTTTCAGCATTTCCACTTTTTATGCACAAATTGCAAATGCTCAAATCAGAACTGGTAGATGGAAATGCACTCCATCCGTGGAGCCTTGCTTTAGCAAAAAATGACTTAAAATAATGAGTAATGAAAATAGTTGCCAATTTATTTTCTGTCCATCGACTAATCAGCAGCTTTACTGAAACTGAAAGTTACACGACCAGCCAAAGTCATAAAACTGCAGGAAAAAGCAGGAATAAGTTATATCACAACTTTATGCTCTGTTCTATAAACATCAGTGGTGTAGTATTCTGCCTGCTTAAATGTCTCAATAGCAACTTTTTGTCATGCCTGATTTTGCTAGTGATTCCTCTAAAAAGTGATATCTGCATGGCAGCTTTCAGACTGATAACCTATGACTGCTACAGTAACTCAGCATCTTTTAATTTTCCAGTGGGATGTTGTGTTTTTCTCCTTTCGTTCATATCAGGGTATTTAGAAGGGGATTATGGGAAGCTAATAGGACGTTATTTCTATGACCTCATGGAGTGAGCTCCAAAATCTGGCAGCATGGCCGTTAACTCTGGCCAGGAGGAAGTGGAGTCTGTGACTGGAGCCCAGTTCACTCAGTCAGATAGCGGTGATTCAAACCCCATTTGTTTTGGGCGTAGAGGATGCTCTCAGTGGTTTGGCTGTGATTGATCATTCCTCTGCCCGTGATCGCACCATGACACTATTCCAGTTTCCACATTCATTTTTCCCCCGCTAACTTAGACCAGTTCGGTCCTGTGGTGCTTCCATTATTGGCTCTCTGACAATTCTTTGGACCCCACCCAGAAAAAAAGGTCTTGGGCCATTGCTGTGGACAACAGCAAACCTTTGCATGGAAACATTATTGTATGTTTACAGAGAGTTACTGGGGCAAAAGCCATCCCACTGTGATACAACAACAGACCGCTCATCATTAAACTGATATTTAAAGCAGAATTCAAGTGCAAAATGTCTTCTGTACCTGCACTGTTTGACGCATTTCCATAATTTTAGCTGTCCAACACTGACAAAACAAATAAAATATGACTTTTAATGTGCTTATTCCACTGCGACCACTGCCAAAAAAAGAATTTTGTAAAATCCATCAGCAGAGATGCATTAAATGAAGAGTAGAGATATTTCCACTAGTATTTGGAGCACATTAGGTATCCTCGGTTTACAAGTTTATCCAAAAACTTCGAAGCCAAAGTAGCAGCCCGAAGGAAGTCTGTTACGATGGATTTTGTATCTCCAGGCAACTGCCCCATTATGATTAAATGTATTGACACAGTACAAAGAGGCAGGAAAAACAGAATCATACATGGTAAACATTCCCAGATTGCTATCTTATAAATAGATCCCAGAGCAATCAAAGCACAGATGAAAAAAAACAAATAGGAGACAAAATATGAAAGAAAACATGTGAATGAAATTATAAGGATAACCCATGATGGAAAAAACAAACAAAAGATAAAAACAGGCAACACAACAAGACTTTTTTTAAGTCCTGTCTCACTGTTCTTATTGTCAACACAGTGCTGCTCATAATGTCTTTATATTAGATGTTACAGGAGGGTAAGCAAGAGGTTGGTGCTTTCAAGTGATCAGCCAATGTTTTTTATACATGGAAGACTCCATTCTTAATTGTTTCCTCCAACAACAGCGACTGAGGGCAAAAAAGTCAGAAAATGGGGAAGACTGGTTTATGGACTTTATTAAGACTGGTGAATGACTGTGTGGACCAGTTTCTCTCACAGAACAACAGGGACAGCCTTTTAGGAATATTTTGAAAGATATGACAAGTTGCAGCATCAAGGCAAGAGTTAAACACAATTTTCATTGAGATCTTTATAAATAGTCACATATATTAAGATTTGCATCATTTCTACTGTTTGCTTTGGTCACAAATTTTCATTTGCAAACATGCAGACACGGGCTATCAATCAACAATCAGAACTAGGGTCACTAAAGTAGAACTGTAAGTACTGATTCTTCAGAATAATTATGTGAATTAATTTGTGTCCAATGCTGCAGCGCATCTGCAATTTTAGCAATTTTAATTTTGCAGCAAGAGTGATAGAACTTGTGTTTCTACTACGCTCCTCTAATATGGTGCCATGGCCTAATTATGGACACAACAAATCCAGATTACCATGTTAGATTTGTGTTTTTGTGTTGTGTTGTTTTTGTGGACTCCCACAGCCCCATGTGGGTCAGAGATCAGACAGCTTTTAGTAGCTGTTGGCGGTCTTGTTGGCAGTATCGTCTGTCTGCTCCTGCTGTCATGACCTGCATTACTCTAGTGACCTCTCAGTTTCGGGTCAGTTGAACGAGACAGCAACAAACTACTCAGTCCAAATTGACAAATGTTAGAAAGTTGCAGATTTAGGACTCTGGTCAGGGATTGGTTTACACCTTGGTTGAAAAGTAAATGCAGTTAATTTCAACAAATTACACAGATGTATAGACGCTGAGTCGTGAGATTGAAAACTACATCTGGTCCTCCAAAATAGTCGAGAAAATGTGTAGAGAATAAAGAGAATATTTTCATTGCTTCAGTGTTCTGGTTCCTAAAGCTGCAACTAACAATTATTTTTATTACTGAATAATTTGATGATTATTTTTCCAATTGTTCAGTCTATATAATGTCCAAAAATAGAGAGAAAGGCCCATCACAATTTTGAAGAGCCCAAGTTAACATGTTTAAACAGCTTGTTTTGTCCAAACCATCCAAAACCCAAAGATATTCAGTTAACCATCACAAAAGACTAATAAAGATTATCATATTTAATTAATTAATCAACCAATAATAATGGTTCCCATCCACTCCATCAAACTCACCAAACCGAAATCTCTGAAATACAAAGACATTGTGAGTGTTGACTGTTCATACGTTCGCTTATCAAACTATACAGTGAGGTTATTTTTCTCAAGTAAAGCTACCAAGTGAGGAATTTAAAAATTTCCAACTCTGGTGCCCCCTAGTGCTGGTACAAAAAGAGAAGCTGTGGCAGTGTGTTGATAACGTGTGACACTCAACATGCCACACTGATGAATAAAATGGCTAAACATTATTTATTGTCTTCCCTACAGACTCTGCAAGATGCATAAACAATATAAGTCTGTGAGCCCCACCGATGACATCACAGCTGTGACGACTGAGAATGGACATCAACCAAGGAGACACCGATACGTGCGTAAAGAAGGCACCTGTGACGTCGTGTTCCGCCATGTTCCCGAGGAGTGGCTGCTCTTTGTGAACGATATCTTCACCACTTTGGTGGAGATCAGATGGAGAGTGATGTTTCTGATCTTTGCCCTGTCTTACATCCTGTCCTGGCTCTTCTTCGGCATCCTCTTCTGGGTCATCGCTCTCGCTCACGGTGACATCAAAGACCACACAACTGACCCCTGCGTGTACGAGGTGCGCAGCTTTACAGCCGCTTTCCTCTTCTCACTTGAAACTCAAACCACCATCGGTTACGGTTTCAGGGGAATGTCCGAGAACTGCATGATTGCCATCGTAATCGTCACTATCCAAGATGTCATGAGCTGCGTCATCGATACCTTTGTGATCGGAATTGCTGTCGCCAAGATGGCATCTGCTAGAAAGAGGGCGCAGACAGTGGGCTTCAGCAACTGTGCTGTCATCAACCTTCGTGATGATTACCTGTGTCTTTCCTGGAGAGTCGGTGACTTCCGCAGACACCACCTGGTGGAGGGAACGGCTCGCGCTCAGATAGTCCGTTCAACCGCGCACGCCACAGGAAAAATGGACGTGACCTATGAAGACCTGGTCATCCAGCAGAGGGACATCATCCTGGTCACACCTACCACCATCTGCCACAGGATCGAGCCCGGCAGCCCTCTGTACAAGATGAGTTTGGTAGATCTGCGGAAAGCAGACTTTGAGCTGGTGGTTTCGTTCACGTACACAGATGATAGCACAGGTATACTGCATCAGACCCGCACCTCATACACTCCGGCTGAAATCCTCTGGGGTCAGCTGTTCCAGGAGATGATCAGAGTCAGCAGGAGGCACTACAGGGTGGATTACATCCTGTTCAATCAAACTGCGAAGGTGCTGGTGCCCGAGGTGAGCGCTGAGGAGTATGAACACAAGAAGCAGCTGCGGCCCTCCCCTCGGCATTCCCCACGTCATTCGCCCCACGGCACTCCACGGCTCTCTCCGAGGTCACATCGGCAGAATCATGAAAATCTTCTGAAACCTCCAAAGGTAACGGTGGAACTGGTGAACGACAGCCAACCTGAACCAACCGTTTCAACATCTCAAGGAGACAAACATCAAGACACTTTGACTCTGCCAAATGACCTCACGAGTACAGAAATGTAAAAACAGGCAAAAAGAAATATTAAAGATGCTACTGAATCCTATTTACTGTAAGAACATTTAAAGTTCTGTCTGTTTTTTTAAAACATTTGTTTAAAGTATCGTTCCGTCTGAAATTTGTCTTCTTTAGTATCAAACACTCAACCCTTGTAGGCTTGAAAGATGGTGTCCATTTATTCTAATGAAAGCTGCTCATCCAGCTACATGTGGGCTATTGAAGGTACAGTACAGGGTTTACAGTACATGTAAGCTCAGCTAGCAAGAGTGCTAACAAGTGTAGCCTACGGATGACTTCTGCTGCCTCCATGTGTCATGTGGCCATTGCCTGGAGGTTGTGGCGGTCCCTCAACAGTCTCCCTACACCACATCAATCGTCTTTTGTCTCTCTGGTTTGCTATGGCAGCTTAAACTTCATAATACAAAGAGTAATAATGGGTACTTTTTTGTTGCAGTACCATAAATTGGTAGCAATGCTGACATGACGCTCAATAGCTAGCTCTATTAATACACCCATGGTTTTGTTGAGTGCCAACCTGCTGCTCTTTCACTGGTCAGGAGAACTTATTGGGGAATTATTGGAGCGACGTACTTGAGAGCCAATCTGTAAACTATTACAAGACTTCAGACCAATATACTGTATGTAAGGAAAAAATACTTACAAGCTTGGCAGGACTGTGTGAGAGTGTATTCAGACATACATTGGTGTAAACATGAGTGCTATGAACATACTGAGCGTACAGATGGACAGAGAAGTGGATCGTGCTGCTGGAGTGGTTTGATGCTTTTCTCCTTGGTCACTATTGAAATCCATCATAAGTGACATGGATTTCAGCTGACCTCCAGCTGTGCTCCTTGAATGATGAAACTACAAACACTGTAAGCCTACAGGAGATGAGTATTTGATGCACAAAGTACAAGATATAAAATATAGATACTGATTGGAGTGTCAAACACTGTAACATAACACAAGCACATTATTTGAAATACATAAATTCTTTATAGGGTTATTGTAATATTCAGAGTAAGGTTTCTGTAGACTTGAGTGAAAACAATATAAGATGCATAGTTCAGTGGGTGAAAACTTGTTTTTATACGATATATTATATAGACCTTGTGGTGAGATTGTTTTGTCAACTGCTGTTACCAAGATCAAGACTGAACTTTGAATCTCAACTTCTAAGCCGACACGGACTAAAAGTCCTGCAAGTACTCAAACTATTCCACGACAACTGGGCAAAGTCCATATGTATGTGTATGTTACTTTTTTCTCTGCTCTGCATCTTATTCCTCCAGTTACATGACCTTTTACTCATCATTTTCTTAATGTAAAGTTTAAAGTGTAGTCACTGCTGACAGTAAATAAACAGGGATCATGGGGATGACGACAGGAATGTCCCTTATTTTGAGAAAAGTCACCAGAGTTTATATGAAAAACATGGACGATGTTAAGTTTGCTCCCTGTCTGTGGTGGTGGAATCACATTTGTTTGGTCATTACCGGGAAGACGAGCTGTTCAAAACTGGTTCATCAAACCATCTCACACAAAAATAGATGAACTTATTTATGATGAAGGTTGTTTATTGTCTTAGATTTTTGCAAATGACAAAAAAAAATATTTTACATCATTGAATATTTTATCAACACCAGAACGGGAGGATCTGTTGTAACAGACTGACTAAATGTAATTTTGTTGACATAGAATTTTATAAAATATGACAACAATATTGCTTATAACACAATACCAATGTCAGCAAGTTCAATAAAGTGATGTTTAAATGTCTGGTTTGCCTCTTCACTTCCTCTAATGGGCATGTATCTGTCCCGAGATGGGTCATGGTTCTTGTCGTAGAACAAAAGCCTTGATTGGGAAGGGCACTTTGATGTCAAGTAATCAGACAGAAAGTAACCAGACGCTGCTTTACAACATGCTGCTGTGTCGCTTTCATTTGCATCACTGAGTAATCTCATAATAGATCCAAAATAGATCAATCCAAAGCTCATGATGTTATTTAGGCACATGATCACGACAGTGTTGATTTGCTGTGATGCTGCTATTTTCATCTGTCCGTTCACAACCTTGATGGCTCAAATTTGAGGTTCAGTCGATCTAAGAAGTTATGAATTTTTTCTGTTTTGCATGTGTACCAGAGCATCTAAAAGCCCACACAAATGCAGATGTAAAACATAGAAATTAGGGTTCACCCCCCCTATAAAAAGTTGTCCTCTTGCTCACCCACATTAAGAGGAGCAAGTAGAACATTTTCTAACCCTAACCCTAAATTTCTACACACATTTCTTCAGAGCAAGTACAGGTTCACAACGTTAAAGGCTTCTTAATGTTGGTGATATAAACTAAAAATACACACATCACAAATTGTAAGTATTGTAAACAACGCAAATAAGTGTTTTCTACTCTGAATTGAATTGGTGGAAGTCGGTTTAAAGGGGACATATGATGCTTTTTGTGATTTTCTGTCATTTACATACTGCTGTGATGTCAGTTTCAAATCTTTAGGTGAATGTATGTAAAAACGCTCCCTGTGAGACAAAATCCAGGCCATCAGCCTGCTCTGAATGCTCCATTTGAAAAGTTATTTTTTACTTGTCCATAATTGGCCATCTGTTCTGTAATCTCTGTTCTGCTAAGGTTGTCCACATCGTCCACTCTCCTGTTCTGGATCGGATTCAGGCTCCAACATTTGAGAAGTTTCCAGTTTGAGTAAAGAAGGAGAAAAAACTGTTGTTTGTTTTATGTAGCTTTCGAAGATGACCAGTCAGAACAGAGCGGGCTCATCGGGGGGGGGGGGGGGGGGGTGTTCCCGAAACAGGAGCTAAAACGGCCTGTTTCAGACAGAGGCATAAATAAGAAGATAAATAACGAGTTTTTAACTGGAAATCATGCAAAGATATTCCAGTAGAACCCCAGAATATAAACATAGAGCTGGAAATGTACATGTGATGTCCTCTTTAGCGGGAAGTCTGTTCACCCTGTTTCTTCTTAATGTCGGCTGTACGTGATATTGAGGATGACACTTTATACACTTGACAGTAATACACAGGAAATGTAGTTTTACAACCATTATACACCATTTGTTCAAAAGGGGATGATTTAGTCCAGGAACTACAGGGAGTTACACATAACATGTCTGTAAGCCGTGATACACATTACAAAATGAAGCTGAATGTACACTTAACAGTCTACAGTCTTTATAATTCTGGGTGTTAATGTTCCTGGATGGAAGTCAGTTTAAGAAAGTAAACTTTGATTGATTGAAGTGGCTACGACTCATTACTCTGAAGGTCGTAGTAAACCTCAGATGAAGCAGTGCAGTGGAATATGCGCATCATCTATTGTGAATGTCATCATTTCTGTGGGTGTGGAAACATGTACGTACCCAACATAAATAAAATATAGCATCAGGAGAGTGGCATTTCAAAGCCTGAAGAGATGACTATATTAGTTGAGAACAGGGAGAGGAGGACACTCAACAGGCAGATCAGCGGTTGAATTGATTTAAACATCATCACTGACTTGAAAAATGAACAAAAACTACACAACCATGTAGCATTCGGTTCCTCCTGCAGGTTTGAGCATCTCAAGATGCTCTCAGCCTCCTGCAGGTAGATAGGAGTAAGAAAAGTTCATCCTCCTCTTCTGTCCTGTGCTGCTGTCTGCTGCTCACTCACATTACAGAGCTCTGTGTGTGGGAGCCAATCACTGGTTAACTCCAGTCTCCAGCTCTCCACCTTGTGGTCCACATGCAGCACTGGGCTGCTGCATGCGTCGCTCTCTTTATTGCTGGAAATTGGGCATGGAAAGCAAACACACACAACGCGCACAGTTCACTGACACAGGTGGTTTGGGCTAAATATATGTGCTGCTATAAATAACCAGAACTAAAAATAAGACCCACAGAGAGGAGGAGAGAAAAAAAAAAAAAAACTCCAACAAAAACGAGCAGTTCAAAAGCCTTTTTCAAAAAAACATGTAGTTGCAGGTTAATGTTTATCATGAATTAGTAAGCAAGAGGAATGATTTAGTCAATGGCTTTAACACAACACGGCTGCAGCCTGACCTAAAATTATAGGGCAACAGATGCATAGTCTAAACATCCGAAGCCACTTGATAGCTCAGTGGAGAAAGACAGTCATATCATAATACAGGCATGTAGGCCTTTATTGAGTGAGTCATTCTTTCCGACAGAACACATTTTCCATACCCACATTAAAAAATAACATCTATAAAAACAACGGATATCACAAAAATGAGGATGATGGGCAGTTTGGTTTCACACTATCAACAGCAGGTGTTAACAGGCACAGAAGTCACTTTTTTTTATGTTGTTGTTGTTGTTGCAAGATTTTAATAGCAAGAAGAGAACCAGATGATTTTACTTGGATTTTTTTTTTTTTTAAATAAATTTCATTTTGTGTCACCACAGTTAAAACTTGTAGCTTTTTTTCTGTTTTCTGATATTTGATTAATGCATCTAAATATGAGACAATGCACTTCATAGCATTTATTACAACCTCTTCCAATTCAAAAGCAAATATAACGGTTTCCTCTGTGAATATTCCTTAACCTGCTGTTTGATTTTTTAAATAATTTCTCTCTTCTATATGTCTTGTTGTTTACTCCTGGCTCCATGTGTTATCTGTATGTTGACATTACCGAATAAAGTTGCTTATTCTTTAAAAAAATATATGGTCATTCGAACTTTTTTTTTGCAAATCTGAACCACTTAATTGCTTTTCCAGCCCTTAAATTTATTATATATCTGTTTAATAGCGGTGATGTTGACCAGATATGAGTGTTCAAGGGGGGGCAAAAAAAAACCTGAATTAATGCTTTTCTGATGTTTGTTTTTGTTTATATTTCCTTGACCCCCTGATTGAGATTTAACGTGTCATCGCCCAATTAGTGTCAAATTGCTCTGCCATGTTGTGTTCTGTTCACATCATCGTTCTCACACACACACACACACACACACACACACACACACACACACACACACACACACACACACGTACACGCACGTACATAAAACTTCGACAGAAACACAGAATAATTGCGCCTGTTCTTCTGTATGCGCTCCCCTCCTCCCGCTCATTGGCCGGGCGCTGAGAGGGGGGCGGGCCGTGCCGGTGCGTGCTGTTTAAAACGCTTTGGTTCAACTCACTGCGAAGCACATTATCGAGAACCCGGTCCTCCAGAGACATGAAGGAAGTTTCACACTTCATCTTGTTCGGCCAAAGTAAATAACAAGCGCGCGGAAACAACGACGCCGAGGATAACGGAGGCCAAACACGTCTGGATTATATTTCTCCAAACTGATCCAAACCGGTCCACACATGAGCAACAGGTAGAGGAAACATGACTTTTAGGCTTCATAGAACTACTCTCTCATATGCTTTTAATGTGAAATATGATGTCTTTTATTAAGAGCTTTACGCACATCACAACCGTTATCTTTCAGAAAAACAACCGCTTATTGTGATGGTTTCAACGTTATTCTCCGGGACACGCGGACTTCCTGACTTTTACGCACGACTTCTGCGGCCACATCTGTCAGATAACGCGCCAAAAAAAAAAAGTTTCACTTTAATAGATCATGAGTCGTCTCACTTCTTGTTTTTTTTTTAGCATTTTGTTTTTTTTTAAAGATAAATATGAATTTGTGATGGTTGTGAATTGAAAAGTAAACGTGCATATGACTCAGGCAGAGGGGTGTGTGTGTCTGTGTGCGTGCGTGCGTGCGTGCGTGTGTGTGTGTGTGTGTGTGTGTAGGGGGGGGGGGTGATTGCATCAGAAGCCTTTTTTCCCCCCGCACCTGTTAACATTTGTCGGTGGCATTTGGTGCAGAACTGTCTCTCTCCTTACAGTCAGATAGCTACTATTTAATAACTGTTTAACAACATAAGTGTACCGATAACAATCGTTATTAGTGTGTTATTTATGTATTTAGGTATTTTTGTCCACCTTTTCGTTAAGTTTCTCTACAACATCTGTCAAAGCACTACTTACTTGAATGCAAAAGGCAAGAGTACAGATTTGGCTGCGTGTACTTCATTTCAACAACAGGAACGAAATCAGCTGCGTTGTTTACACATTGTTTACATATTTTTCCTCATGTGAGGATAAAGCATCCTCAGTAAAGTGCATGCATATTAGATGCTACTTGGATAAAAACATCAGTAGCTGTTACTGAGAGTAATACAAATGCGACATGTGATGTGGTGTATATGCAAAAGCCTTGCATGCAGTCAGATTGTGAGTCATACTATGTTTTCACAACTAAAACCGGCTGATGCAAACATTTGTTGCTATGTCACATATTAGTTTCATGTGCGTGTGTGTTTGACACTGTAAAGACCTCCGGGGCTGAAGAACTTTCTAGTTTCCGATTCATCTTTAAAGCTCGTGCCTCAGAGAGAGAGAAACAGAGAGAGAGAAACAGAGAGAGAGAGAAAAGAATATAATAAATAAACAGCAAAGAGAGAGAGAGAGAGAGAGAGAGAGAGAAGACAGAGACAGCAGCAGGTCAATTTAGACTTTGTTGCTAGGACAGCCAAAACTAATGAGAGGTGTTTGAGTCGTGCCGGATGAATCCTCACAGGACAGCCATTATCGCGGCACAGAGAAGAAATCCCAGAGGGCTGTCGGAGAGTCAACAAGCTGTGTGCATCTCTTCCGCGCACAGACGAAGCTTTCCCCTAAAGCTTCTATCAAATAACAAACCCTGCACACTGAAGACCGACGTGATGTCATTTACAACATGCTCCTGCTCTGCAAAGATGAAAGCTGACAGAAAAACCTGCTTATCACTGATAAAACTGCTTCATTAAAGTGCCTCCTAAGATTGAAAGTTTCTAGAAGCTGATGACAACAGTGTTACATTAAAGTTGCACGTGCAAAACATCTTCCATCGTCCAGACTGGACAAAGCTTTGGTTCAATTCATGACATGTTTTCTTTTGCTGAATTTTTCAAAGGATGGCATAGAAAGAAAAAAAAATATCAAAAAATGCATATCTGAGCTTTCTCAGTTTAAGTTTTTAACAGTAGTGCAAAAACCAACAGTTCATGGGATCCCGTAGAAACGCTGTAACCCACAACCCTGCAAGAAATGATCAGGTCAGCGCAGGGCAGCCAAGAAAAACAAGTCGACTTTGTAAATGACCAATAACGGGACCTGAGTGCAATTACTGTGTGGCCTCTCTCAGTGAAAGCTGAAATGTTAGATCAGGGTTAAATATCACTGTTTTTGTTCGTCATTACTGGATGAAATATTGTTGGCACGCAGAGACGAGATTTTCCGGCTCTTGGGTTTAAGGTTTTTGATGGTTTTTCTCAGGCTGCACGCACGTCTGACTTCAGAGCGATGAAGTTATCAGTTCTGACATGTCATATGACCATGTTTGGAAAGCTGCTGCCTATTAAACATTTTTGATAATGCTGTAATTAACAGTCTTTGACACGGTTTTATAAAAGTTTGTCTGATCTATCTGAAAGCTGGTTGATCTAACAGGTCTTCTGTTTTTTTTTTTCCGTTGCAGATGAGCTTGATGAGGTCCAGTCACCTGATGAAAGAGGAGTGACCACTTCACCCTCCTCTTGGTTGCACTTCATATCGGGGCCAGCGAGGCTGAAGAGGCTTCCCTTCAGCCCGCCTCATTTTGTCACCATTTCCTCTTTGAGTTGGTCCCCCAAAAGTGTTTCAAAACTGTTTCTCCAACGCTTTTTCCAAAAACTTAGACTGTTTTCCAAAGCAGAAGCAGCACAGCCCTCCCAGACAGAGGTGATGGGAAGTGTGCGAGCCAGCCGCTACAGCATTGTGTCATCAGAGGAGGACGGCATGAAGCTTGCCACTATGGCGGTACCCAACGGCTACGGGAACGGCAAGAGCAAAGTGCACACAAGGCACCAGCCGCAGAGCCGATTTGTAAAGAAAGACGGTCACTGCAACGTTCAGTTCATCAACGTGAGTGAGAAAGGGCAGCGCTACTTGGCTGACATCTTCACTACGTGCGTGGACATCCGCTGGAGGTGGATGTTCATCATCTTCTGCCTCGCCTTTCTCCTGTCGTGGCTCTTCTTCGGCTGCGTCTTCTGGCTGGTGGCCATCTTCCACGGGGACTTGGAGAATGACGCCCAGAAGTGCGTCTCCAACGTGAGCAGCTTCACCGCTGCCTTTCTGTTCTCCATTGAGACTCAAACTACTATTGGCTACGGCTACAGATACGTAACTGACGAGTGCCCTGTTGCTGTCTTCATGGTGGTTTTCCAAAGCATCGTGGGCTGCATTATTGACGCCTTCATCATCGGAGCTGTCATGGCAAAGATGGCAAAGCCCAAGAAGAGGAATGAAACTTTGGTTTTCAGCCATAACGCCACTGTGGCCATGAGGGACAACAAGCTCTGCTTGATGTGGCGTGTGGGCAACTTAAGGAAAAGCCACCTGGTTGAGGCGCATGTGCGAGCGCAACTCCTGAAATCCCGAACGACAGCAGAGGGGGAGTACATCCCCCTTGATCAGATGGACATAGATGTTGGCTTCGACAGTGGAGTCGACCGTATCTTCCTGGTCTCCCCCATCACCATCGTCCATGAGATCGACGAGGACAGCCCCTTCTACGACATGAGCAAACAGGACCTGGAGAACTCCGAGTTTGAAATCGTGGTCATCCTGGAGGGCATGGTGGAGGCCACCGCCATGACCACGCAGTGCCGCAGCTCCTACGTGGCCAGCGAGATCCTCTGGGGCCATCGGTTCGAACCCGTGCTCTTCGAGGAGAAGAACTACTACAAGGTGGACTACTCCCGCTTCCATAAGACATACGAGGTGCCGAGCACCCCGCTGTGCAGCGCAAGAGACCTCGCGGAGAAAAAATACATCCTCTCAAACTCCAACTCCTTCTGCTACGAAAACGAGATGGCGCTGGAGAACAAAGAGGACACGGACGAGGGGAACGGGGGCAGCGTTGGGCCCGACGGCACCCAGACAGACAACATCTCAGAGACTGAACACAGCCAAGCCACGGTGCCGCTGGAGCCCCGGCCTCTGAGACGAGAATCAGAAATATGACTGTTCAGACGTCAGACCTCACGTGAGAGATTTTTTATAAAATCGCCTCTCTGCTCCGAAAGGCACGACGAGCCGAGCTGGGCCTTGGGTAGAGGACAAGCCGAACGGTACTGCTGTGGGAAGCGGCGAGATTTAGGACTTTGTATGTAAGAGTCTTTTGAGCTTCGACTACATACAGTATGATAAAACACAGCACTATGAACCATGTGCATATTGCAGGAAGAATTCTCCATGAAGTCCCCCACGAATGTGTGTGTGCTCAGTGTCTGTTGACTGCAAGGTGACAGAGAGGAGGAAGGAGGTTGAGATGACTTGAAAACTGCAGGCATGTCTCAGTTTCTCTGTCCAGCAAGACGCTTTCAGGAAGGTGGTTTTTTTTAAAAAAGACGTATTCTCACCTCTTGAGAATATATATCCTCAAGTGCTGCTAGAAAATAGTGGAAGGTAAAACAACCAAAAAAAAAACAAAAAAAAAAAAGGCCCTTACAGATGTTTTCTTTTTGACACTTTCTCATTTAGAACCAAAGAGTACACGAAAGGCAGATGTCTGGAACAAAGAAGGTACAACTAGAGTATTTGTTCATGAGCTGGTCTCATAGCAGACATCACAGAAGAAGAAAGAAAGTTCAAACAGTTTTTTTTTTAGAAAAAACTCTTCTCTGATTCTTCAGATTTATGCTTTGTTGATCTGGGAGACCGTTCATTGCTGGTCAGACTGATGGAAACATGCCTGCTCATGTCAAGGGGGAGTCGAGCAGGGTAGTATTATTAACACCATCAAACTGACAGAAATCATTAATTTAAACTGAGGCGGGGGGTAATATGAGAATCTGAATGTTCTTAAAAGTGCTGCTATGATGTTGCTTCTTCTTCTTCTTTTTTTTTCTTTTTTTTTTTTACGGTTGATAAAAAATGCCAAAGAGTATTATTATCATAGTTATGTGTTTCTTAAAACAACACCTGATTAGATTTGGTACAGAGAAGTAGAGCGTTTAGGAGTTTTAATAAGGTTTGTTTTCAAGAACGTGTGTACAGTTTTTTTTTTTTTTTTTTTTTAACATTGATCATCCTTATCTTGAGCCGCTTCATCAAGCCTTAATCCGGAAAAGTCAAAAAAAAGGGGGGGGGAGTTTACTGTGGAGAGCAGTAAACTAGAACGAGAAGTACTGTAGTGTTTGCTGAACTAAAACAAATATTCGGTTAAAGGCTCACTGGTGTTTGGAGAATTCGAACCAAAAAGTTGATGTTGATTTAAAGCCAAACCTGCTTTAAAAGTCTTGAAATTTCAAGTCGTACATGGAAAGAAAACTAGATCTCCTCTCTAATAGTCTGAATCTGATACAGTGTTATGATTGGAGATTTCAAAGTAAAATTGTCTTTCAAATATATCAAATCTTCATTTTTTTGAAGCCACTTTCCTTTTTTTTTTTTTTTTTGTTGCTGTCAGCAGATCGGCCTACTTCTTTATCAACACTACTTGAGTTTTCATTGTAACGCTCTCATTTTACTTGAGAATGTCAGATTTGAAGGAAAAAAAAAAAAAAGTTCAAAGCCAAACGTACTGTAACCCTGGCTTATGAAGGCGTACTGCACAAGAGTTTGCATCAATACAAATTTATATCCTCTGTCTTTTTTTTTTTTTTTTTTTTTTTTTAAAGAAAACCGCGACGGAAGGCCTCCAAGGCTACATAGATCCTACATGTGTAAATACCTCCCTCCCTGTTGCAGTTATTTTGTATCAGTCTTCCAAATGTACTGCAAAACCACGGAATGTACAGATTTTTGTATTAATATTATTATTATTATTGTATATGATATTATATTGTTCTTTTTTCAATAAAAAGTCAGTGGACAATCAGAATCCTGCCGTGTTGCTTGTGATAAAAAAAGCAGATAAAACATCTTCATCCTGAGGAAGTTAAACAAGTTTTTTTTTTTTTACAATAACAGGTCAGATTAGGTCGAGTCCAGTCAGTTTTATTTTCATAAAACTCCACAGAAAAAAAAAATCCTTTTTAAACAAAAGGGAGAAAGATCAGTAACAGGAAGGTCAGAACAGACTTGTGTTGTTGAGGATTAATAAATGCATTCTTCTCCTCTGGTGTCTTGCTTTTGAAACAACATGCACTTTATGAGGAACTGCAGGAAAACAGAACCAGAAACAATGAATAAACAGTGGTGAAGGTAAATACAGTAGATACTTTGTTGTACAGTTCTGAGGTACTTTACTGCGGTATTTCCACTGTACATCCTCTCTACCACATTACAGAGGGATATATTGTACTTTTTACTCCACTAGTATAGATTAGTGATTGTATTTGTATCAGACAGCAACACATATTAATCTCAAACAAAAGAGAAAAGATGCTTTGTACCAGATTTAGCTAATTTCCATCTGTAGTCTCTGGGCAGGTGAACAGAAACAATAAAACACAGCAAAAACCATCATCTCCACTACAAACGAACCAACAACCTATTGGCATCCATGCCGGCACACACACACACACACACACACACACACACACACACACACACAATAGCACACTTAGGAATAAGTACAAAGCAGAATACAAATATCAAAATATTTCATATATCCAAAGTTATAAAAACAGGTCGTCAAAATGTCAAGTTAATGCTGACAAGACTGGAAATCTGTGCAGGTTTTCAGATTGACAGGGAAGCTTATTCCATTCTTTAATGGCTTTAAAGGAAAAAGCAGATTGTGCAAAAGGCAAAGCCTCGTTTAGGGACGCTACATTCTCCCCTTGAAGCAGACCTTGAAGCTCCGCTCATTTGCTCAGAGCGCAGCTGAACAAAGCTCTTCGGCGGAGGAGGAGGAGAAGCCAGCAGTTATGGATTATTTTATGCACTAAACGGACATCTGAATACAAAAATTGAGCTGTCAAAGCTTAACGTTTTATATTGAACGAGTACATTACAATGATGATACTGTCGTGATTTCCTATCCAGGACTTTCAGAGCTTGTTTATGAAGTGAACTAACTGGTTTTTAAGACAGGGCTTGATGTGCATTCAAATATATCTTCAACTGCTTTTTGAATGTAAGAGTGGAATCTAGAGGAGCAACTAAGTATTTTAAACTCATCAACATGTTTTATCTTTTGTCCATCTATGTATAAATATTTGTTTTTGTTTACTCAAATCTCAATAATCAGAGTGAGACACGAGTAACTGAGCCACGCTGCAACTTTTTCCATCGTTAATGACAATTTGGCAGCGACTTGTCGAGCGTGAGTACATAAGACCGTGTCGTCTGCGTACGTCATCCATCACACACCGATGGAGGGTCGGTGATGTTCGATCGTGTGTTTTTTAACAGCTGCTGCAGTGACTACATACTTTGAAGATAAAGACTTAACATACAAAACATATCAGCCACAAATATAAAATATGATGCACCGTTATAGATGAGCTCCACCTCGTCTTCTCAATCATTAAATCTTAAATTCTAAAAAAAAGTTATTTAAAAGTTGTATGTTGGACGCCTATAAGTCCTATAAGATATGATATGACAATATTTTTTTGTGTTAAATGATGTCAAATGTAAAATCAGTATCTGTAAAGTAACTAGTAACTCCAGTCATCAAATAAATGGAGTTAAAAGTAGTCTCTCTGCAAAAGTACCACTAACTCAAAACTATACAAGTATCTGAGTAACGTATGCAATCACTATCCCACCTCTGAGTACTGAGCAAAGACGAGCAGGCCGATGTAGCTGCAGTGTGTTGAAGGGACCATGTAGAGTCGTGTCAGAGGCCTGAACATCTCCTACAGCAGCAGCAGCAGCAGCAGCAGGAGCAGCTGTGACACTAACCAGCTGCCTCGTGCTGCGTTCTTCGCTGGCGCGGGAGGGATTAACACCTTCTCTGTTCGCTTGTATTCTTGACACACGTTGTGCTCATCCATCCTTCATCCTGTCTTCCATCCTCTCTCTGTATTTGTTTCTCTCTTCATCTTAATGTCAGCCACACTCCGCTGTTGTTCTCTCAGGTTTGAATCCAGTCGCAGCTGTGGGACTGTGAGTCATATGTTCGCAAGTGGGATTCAAGTCGGATTGAGTCACTAATACCCCATTTACACCTACAGTACACAATGCTGGCTGTAAATACAAAGAGCCATGAATCTGATGTCATCCAGATAATGTATCCAGATGCAGATCACATGTTAATATCAGGTGTAAATGGGGCCAAAAACAAGCGTTTTGTATCCAAGTGCAGCCTCACAGAGCTGCTGGCATGACTGTGAGATTCTTAGTTGTTTTACAGCACATTTACTGTTTTGGTTCAGTCTCAGTGCTCTCATCAACCTCGCCAGGCAACAGCTGCAAGAAAACACTGATAAACCCATGACCTGTTTTCTTTTTCCTTTATAGTTTCACCTCAAATATTTAAATGAAACAATCTGAGCGAGTAAAATCACTGTTTGGTTTAATAATTGACAAATTTAACATGTGATAAGGTGTCAGAAGTAGACTTTTCTTCTTTTTTAAAGGGGCCACTGCTCTAATGCAGCTTCCGTTGATGTCAAATGGCTGCATTTATACTGCGCTTTTATCCAGAGTGCACACACACACACACACACACACTATTGGTGGCAAGTTACCACGCAGGGATCCTGGTGCAACCATCTGGTGCAACATCGGTTTCAGTATCTTGCTCAATGACACTTCGACATGCAGACAGGAAGAGTCGAGGATCGACCCGCTGAGCCACAGCCCGCCTGTCAGATAGATGCATGAAAATCAACCGAGGTGCTTTTTCCAGATTAATAAATGTACTGAAAATGAATGAAAACCAGCAGGATTCAACTGTAACTCGTGCTCAGTGATCAGTTCTTAGAGAGCAGAGAAAGAGGAAACTCTTGCACAGCTCCTCAACTGCAGAGACAAAAAAAAAAAAAAAAAAAAAAAAAAAAAATGGACGTCAACCCAACTCCATGGAAAATTCCTTGGTTTACCATTAAGGAAGACTGACACTAAAGTCAACTTCTGGAGTCAGAACTCCAGGGTTCAAGCTTTGAATGTGGTGTGTGTGTGCATGTGTGCATGTGTGTGTGATCCATTCATCTGACATAAAGCAGTTACAGTATCTGATTCATCTGTATCATTGTGAAAGGGGAAGAGAGAGAAAATGAGTCAGATTATGTCTCATAGAGGAAATATGAAACAAATATCCTGATTATAATAAGCATCTGAAACAACTCTAAGTTCACATTTTGTTTTGAACCACAGCAGACGAAGCAGCGCAGGATGAAATGGAAAACGTATGAGCAAAGTATCTAAAAAAAATACAATAAAAAAAATCCACCTTATTTATTTACTTTTTTGTAAACAAACCCGTTTTTTTTTTTTTTTTCTGAAGGTGGCACCAGTTTGTCCCTGCAGGGCGGGACTGGTGGGAAAGTAAGGAGTTACTTTCCGGTCACACCATTTAATATTGCATTTATTTATTGAATTATTAATTTAAAGTTGCAACCAGGAAAGGCACATTGAGGTTACTTCCTGTACAAAAGGAAGAATAGTGCTACATTGTTAAGAGCTGTGCGGGGTAGCACAGCACTGTGGCAGCTCTTACTGCTGTAGGTGAACGTCTGTGTTTCTATTGTGCAGCTCTGCTCGCTCCCTGTTTATGAAAACAATAACAGTGTATATCAGTGGAGTAAACACCCAGAGGTAATGTTAGGCCGACTTCCATTATTCCTGTGTAAACCCCTGAGATATCAAGTATCCAAACAGTTTACTTTTTATCGCTATTTATTTGTGTTTTATACATCACGCTCCGCAGCTGATTGAGCCTTGTTCAGTTGTTTCAGAGCTGCAACTGTAATCTGGAAACAACAATGTTGGACTAAAAAGCTTGGACCTGCAACACAAACACAATCTGTGCTCCTGAACTATAACCGGAACCGCTGGCTTTTATCGGAGCTTCTGGGAACCTGACTTTCAAACAGACTCAGCTCTCGTCCAGACCTGTGATCCTCGCTGTGTTTTGTCTTTAGCTGAAGCGAAGTCTTCCTGCTTCACACGGACCCCCGCTTGGCCAGACAAAACCACCGACACAGAAGGTGGACAGCTCGAAGCTGCTCAGATGCTTCTGTGCAGTAATGATTAAACTACCAAACTAATTATCACAGTTTACTGAGAGTTACAACACATCTGGACCGAGTGGAAATTCTGACTTCCCATTGCAATACTCATGACGACATTTTCCTGCTTCACACTGTCAATTACAACTTTCCTCCTGCGTGTGCAGTACTTCACACAACAATGGCAATGAAAACTTCAGTTCCTTGAGTTCCATTATAACTGGAACACAGATATTATCAGGTATAATCTGGGAACAAGGAACACTGAGGTATACAAACCTGTGCTTGAACTGGGTCAATAATCACTGGTATGGCAACAGCATGTTGGATTTCTGAACCTTTACTTACTGCTTTTTGCCTTTAATTGAGAGTGGAAAGTTCAGAGACAGGAAACAGGGGTGGAGAGGCCTGAATCGAACCGCGCCTGTTGCAGTTATGTGGTTTGCATCCTAAGCGGCGTCCCAGTACCACCACTCTCTGATGAACGGGCAGATTGCTGTGTGAGGTGTACAGCACCACTCTCTCATTAAAGTGAATGGGAAGACGTGTCCAAACTTTTGACCGGCACTGTATGTGCTTTAGTTTAGTTGTAATTTAGATTTGGATCTACAAGTATCCCACAATACAGTACATCCATCTGATGTTGCTTTGGTGATATTAACGGGTAAAATCAGATGTTGAACTAAAGTCAAAACCAAGTGGGACTGATGTTAACCCTTTGCACCAAGTATACAGTAAAATCCTGTCAAACGGTAGTGGAAATTTGTACCCTCCAGTCAATATTCAAGCCTGTCCTCTCAAGAAAAACGACACTATAAGTCAGTCGGCAGAAACAACCTATGGTTACACTTGAGTGACGGACGCCACTCGTCTAGCGGCCGTAGTAACTATGACCCGGAGAAGTGAAGCAGTTCAGATGACGTCTATATAAGGTGACTTCCTTATTAGGCGGAAGCGGAGTGGACTTAGCTGCAGGAGACCACTGTTTCGCTTCCCATTTCGAACTACAAGTCGGGACTTTTTTTTAAAAACCATAACATGGTGTTTACTGTTGCCATGACAATGAAGGTTGACTAACTTTAAGGACATAGTGACCCCTTTTCGAGTTTTAATGTTTTTAATGCAAACGATGACCTTTCCCTAACTCTAACCAAGCGGTTTTTGTGCCTAAACCTAACCAGGCCTTCACCATGGCGTTGTCACGTCATGAAACATCAACATTTTTAAGCAGTGATTTGTGACTTTTAGAAAGCGGCATATTACCCCTGAATTCCACCAGCCGTGTGTGCGCCACATAATCCCCGGGTTACGCTCCGATGGGTCGTTCTGGAGTAGGCACAGGTACAAATGACCTATGTGGTCATTTAATTTGGAGGACTTGTTGCAATAGTCCAATTCAAGCACTGCTGCAAGTATGTAATTTATTACCTACAAGAAAACAAGGAGGTTATTATTCAGACCTGTTTGCTTGTTAGGAGAATATCCAAAATAACGATTTCAGTACAGTTTGGTGCAAAGTTCATTATGAACTGGTCAGTAGACTGGTCAAAACATCATCAGCGTGTGTTATTCTGCTATAGTGGTAAACAATGAGGCTAATTCTTTCCAAGCTGCGTCCTTCTTGGCACGGTCATGATAGCAGCTGGAAGACACATCATACAAACAAGGCTTCTGCTGCCATAACTCAACAAGTTTTCTTCTTTGTTGGAATCCAAAATATTTTGTTTTGCTTGTTTTAACTTCATCGTTGGGTTTAGTGCCAGTGATGCGTCGATCAGTGCGTCATTTCCTGCTGCATTCCTATGGGTTGGATAGAAGACGTAGGTCGTAGCAGCAGTCAAATCTTCTATCTTTGGTCACAAGACCATGACAACGGCCATCTTTGAACCTCTCTCAAAGCGCAACATAGGACCACCATTTTGGAGCAATGACCAAATATATCGCCACGTTTCTTTCATGTTGGTCATCTTTCGTCTGGGACAGCCCAAAATTGCACAGTTTATACCCGGATTAAGCGACTAATGGGGACAACAATTTTTGAAATTGGTCCAGTATTGAGTGAGAGCGCTTCAGCCAGCAGCTGTGAAACAGGATGCAATGTAATCCAACAGGCCAAGTGGCAGACCATCAAAGTACATCCATTGAAAGTTCTTGTTTTTGCCACTGACAGACTCAGATTGTTATTATACGTGTCTGACAACATTATGGAAAGGACCATACAGAGAAATGAAACATTTTTCTTTACATGTCACTTTCACTGACATCTCGTGAGAGTTAAGTTGTTGTTGAAATCAGCTAAATATTCAGCCAAGGAGAGAGAGTTGGAGAGAGGAGTGCTGGGAGGAGTTTGTTGTGTTGGAGTACAGAAAGCGTAGCTTAGTGTTATCTAAGAACTCAACTCTCGCGAGATTCCAGAATGAGACTTCTCCTTGAGCGAGACTTGGTTCGACACAATAACAAACAGACCGGATCAAGTGAAATGTAACGTAAAACGTTTCATTTCTCTGTATGGTCCTTTCCATAATGTTGTCAGACAGGTATAATAACAATCTGAGCCTGTCAGTGGCAAAAACAAGCACTTTTAGTGGACGTACATTGACGGGGTGCTATTGCCCCAAAGGATTACATTGCGGCCTGTTTTACGACTGCTGGGTGCTCTCACTCAATAAAGGACCAATTTCAAAAATAATTGTCCCCATTAGTCACTTAGACACAGAAAGATGGGGAAATAGGGTCCAGCTTGAAAAATAGTGAAGTTTCCCTTTAACTGACTAATACTTCAGAGGTAGAATTTTACTTTTCTATACTATTATAGCTTCAGTGGGTGTTTGCTCTTTTTGAGTGCTTTGTAATTGTTTTCAAATATTTAAAATGTTTTAAAAGAAAATAATGTTTAATCCTTTCCTCTCATGTTATAAATACCACATGATATCTGCTGCAGGACTGACAGTAATTGCCTGATCCAGGAACACGTGTAGTCATTTCATTAATAATAATAATAATAATAATAATAATAATGATGCTGAAGTTTACAGTGAATCCCGGCTATGCAGGCCAGCAGAGCGATGGTGGAATTTTCCGAGGCTCTGACCATCCAGTGGACTCCAAAGCCTCGCTGCCTCTCGCTGGAGCTTTACTTTGAAGCTCTGCCAACTGCTGTTGACCCGTCTTTGATGTGACGCCAAACACTGTCACCGTCAGAGACAAAACCCCTGTCATCAGACGGCACATAATCGTTTTCTCCTGAACCGTAGCCTCTTCTGCATTCACTGAAAAATTTCTTATCATCGCTGAGATTTTTTAGCAGCGAACCACTCAGCCGTTCAGATCCTCCTGCCTGAGCCCTGAGTAACTGGCATACTGCAGAGGTCTCCCTGCATCGGTGGCATTATTTGGCAAAATCCAGAGCAGTGGGGCTGACAGATTGGTGCTTTGTTATTTTTTCTGTTTATGTTGTCAACAAACAGGTCGCAGCCAATGTCAAAGGAAGCTCAAACTGAGTCCTTGCATTTAAAACATTTCAAAAAAGTGTCTTCTTCTCTGATACAAAAGATAAAAAAACAACTTCAGCAGCTTTCTACTTTTAAATAGGTTAAACAGACAGTTAGTAAACCATATGTTGTTATTACGTCACATCCTGAATAATTCATCAGCCTTCGTGATACTTTTCTTCCTCGCGTGTTGTCCTCTTTGAAGACACAATTAGATCTACCTCGCTGCTGACCAGATGAATCACATCCCCAAAGACGCGCCTCCATTTCCTGCATCTGCTTACTGGCAGCTACACCACATTCAACAAGATGCCAAAGTATTTCACACTTTACATTCATAGAGAAAACAAAACAGGTACAAGGTTAACCCTTGTTCCTCTGCAGTGTCTGTTGCATCATATCTGTATTTTTCCTTAAGAGCTGAGCCAAGAGACAGGGGATGTAAATCTGTTCAATGAAGCACAAGTCCAAAATATTGCATCTCAACACCTCCCTCCATTTAGACGTTTGTTTTTCTTAATGATAGCTGACTGTGATTGTTTATCTTCACTGTGCAGAAAGATATATGTGCAGAGTGTTTCCAAGTGAATCTGCAGAGGGAGGAAAGTTTCTCTGTGCAAACCTTAAATCTGAGTTTAAGACATGTACCTACAAGCATGATTTATGACATCACATCTAGTTTGGAGCCAATAATGGTCCAGTTTGCAAGGAGGAGATGTAATGTTTAATTAGTTAACTACACTTTTTTTGTTGAAAAAACATTTATAATTATTCAAAGCAGAGTATTTTTATATGTCTTAAAACATGACTGGAGGGGAACTATTATGCTCATTTCCAACTCTATATTTTTATTCTGGGACTGAGTAGCTTTGCATGATTCACAGTTCAAAAAACTCCTTATTTATCTTATACAGGCCATTTATGCAGCCCCTCAGTTCAGCCTCTGTCTCTAACAAGCAGTCTTAGCTCCTGTCTCTTTAGCCCCCCCTCTGTTCTGATTGGCCAGCTTTCTGGAAGCCTGACAAGGGGCGGCCATATCAGAGTCGTGTTAAGTTACCGCCGATGCAAACCCAACATTTCCTGCTTTACTGCTTCATATTAAAAGCTTTTAAATGACTAAAAAGTCTCATCTTAAAATGTGAGGAAATACTTTTAAAAAAACCCACGATCCATACCAAAAATAAATCACTTGTCTCTTGACCCATGACCTAAGTTTCTATTAAATTTTACAGGAAACTGTTGAAAACTGTTTGGGACGTTCTACTAACTAAGAACCACAAAAGAGGACAGAAAACAATCAATATTAATACTAGATGTGTCCTCACTGCTGGAACAATTAGTCAATCGACAGAAAATTTATTGGCAACTATTTTGATAATCTATTAGTCATCTCTCAAGCAAAAACTCCAAACTGTTCAATAAAACTATCCAAAAGTGTAAGGTTTTCTAGCAATCAGAGATGAAATAGACGACAAACTGTCCCAAAATGAACAAATCACAATAATATTTTTTTTCAAGAAGTAACTACCCATTTGTGATCATCTTTAAAGGAAATCAGCTGATGAACCAAATACCACTTAATATCAAATATAACTTGAATGCATGCCAAGCATAATTTGGTGATAATTTTGGTTGGACGTGATCCTCTGGAGGTCACGTCTGTTTTGCAAACTGTGACAGGATTAGACCTACATTTGACCTGGCACATGCAGTCTAACCTTGACTTCTCTTCAGTGGCGGTAGTAACTGGGGTTAATGGGACATTAGGGGTGGAGGGGGTCACATTAGGTGCAGCCGCTCTCAGCAACCTGAGCCTGGCAGAGGGGCTTTACTGTTTGACAGATGGGGTTATCCTCATATTTAGCCTCGAGCCTTGAGCCGGAGAGATTAGCCTCTTTCAAGCACGCTGACAGACGAGGAGAATGTAAGAAACATTTTGGGATACAAAGCTGCCAGTCAACCGTGATTTGTGATGAGTCCCATAAGACAACAAGCGGGGTGAGAGACGTGATGCATGAGTCCAAACCTGATTCTGCCTCTGAGCGGTGTATGTGTAGAAGACTGTGGACACTGATTTGAGGTTAAAACTGAGCTAAAGTTGATTGAAAAGCGAACTTATTTTACATGACTTTATGTTGTTTCAACAGCGTTTCAGTTATGATATTTCAACGTGTTATTAAGATCTGCTTCACAAGAAAATACAGCTATTATATCAACACAGAAACAACAATCATCTGTAACCTAGACACTGGAAAAAATATCTAAACTTTTCAACAAATGTAGCCAGACTTTAGCCCGACATCTAGGAATCCTCTGACCTGCAAACTGACAAATCAATGCTCACATGGGTGTTTATTACCTAAACTTATGACTATACTGTATGTACATTCTTACTACTAATGCTTTTGGCCCTCAAGATCAGCAACAGAGTCACTTCATGCCACTGTGATCCATATCCTAACGGACAGAATAAAGTTGCAAAATTAACTTTTATACCTTGCCACTGCACTTGAAATTCAACCTGTTTTTTGAAGGGGAGCATTTTATGCCTTTATTAGAGAAAAGATATGATAGTAAATGAGGGGAAATTCACACAGCTTGCTGACCAGACTCGAAAAGGTGCAGTTTCAAAAAAATGATTGTCACTCGAAAATTCCAGATAAATTTGTGAGTTCTGCAGTCCTGTGTGGATCATAAGTATGCTGTTTCTTTAGATTAGTTAAATGTGTTGAAATTGATGCGACTACATTGTAAACTTCTCAAAGAACTTGCAGCACAAAAAGCTAGCATAGCACTGTAAACAGAACTATGTTCATGCACATGCTCAGTGGTGTCTGCATTACACAGAACTACTCTCCAGAGACTGAAAACGTATTCGCTATTATTAGTCTTTGGAGCCGTTTCTAAACAAACTAACGTGACCAAACTCTTCATAATGAAAAAACATGTCACCCAGT